>NW_028270141.1:160520877-160829368 GCF_037043375.1 Chiloscyllium plagiosum | reverse complement strand
ATGGGTTTTGTGTGATCTGTGGGTTTAATGCGATCTGTGGGTTTAATGCGATCTGTGGGTTTAGAGTGATCAGTGGGATAAGTGAGATCTGTGTGGTTAATGTGATCTGTGGGTTTCATGTGATCTGTGGGTTTAGTGTGATCTGTGGGTTTAATGTGATCAGTGGGTTCAGTGTGATCTGTGTGTTTCATGTGATCTGTGGGTTTAGTGTGATCTGTGAGTTTCGTGTGATCTGTGGGTTTAATGTGATCTGTGGGTTTAGTGTGATCTGTGGGTTTAATGTGATCTGTGGGTTTAATGTGATCTATGGGTAAACTGTGATTTGTGGGTTTAATGTGATCTATGTGTTTAATGTGATCTGTGGGTTTAATGTGATCTGTGGGTTTAATTGATCTGTGGGTTTAATGTGATCTGTGGGTTTAATTGATCTGTGGGTTTAATGTGATCTATGGGTTTAATGTGATCTGTGGGCTTAACGTGATCAGTGGGTTTAATATGATCTGTGGGTTTAATGTGATCTATGGGTTTAATGTGATCTGTGGGTTTAGTGTGATCTATGGGTTTAATGTGATCTGTGCGTTTAATGTGATCTGTGGGTTTCGTGTGATCTGTGGTTTTAATGTGTACTATGGGTTTAATGTTATCTTTGGTCTTAGTGCGATCTGTGGTTTTAATGTGATCTAAGGGTTTAATGTGATCTGTGGGTTTAATGTGATCTGTGGGTTTAGTGTGATCTATGGGTTTAACATGATCTGTGGGTTTAATGTAATCTGTGGGTTTAATGTCATCTATGGGTATACTGTGATTTGTGGGTTTAATGTGATCTATGGGTTTAATGCGATCTGTGGGTTTAACGTGATCTGTGCGTTTAGTGTGGTCTGTGGGTTTAGTGTGATCTGTGGGTATAGTGTGATCTGTGGGTTTAACGTGATCTCTGTGTTTAATGTGATCTGTGGGTTTAATGTGATCTGTGGGTTTAGTGTGATCTATGGGTTTAATGTGATCTGTGGGTTAAACGTGATCAGTGTGTTCAATATGATCTGTGGGTTTAGTGTGATTTGTGGGTTTCATGTAATCTATGGGTTTAATGTGATCTGTGGGTTTAGTGTGATCTATGGGTTTAGTGTGATCTATGGGTTGAATGTGATCTGTGGGTTTAATGTGATCTGTGGGTTTAGTGTGATCTGTGGGTTTCGTGTGATCTGTGGGTTTAATGTGATCTGTGGGTTTAGTGTAATCTATGGGTTTAATTGATCTGTGGGTTTAATGTGATCTGTGGGTTTATTGTGATCTATGGGTTTAATGTGATCTGTGGGTTTAATGTGATCTGTGGGTTTAGTGTAATCTATGGGTTTAATTGATCTGTGGGTTTAATGTGATCAGTGGGTTTCGTGTGATCTGTGGGTTGAACGCGATCTGTGTGTTTAATGTGATCTGTGGGTTTTGTGTGATCTATGGGTTTAACGTGATCTGTGGGTTTAGTGTGATCTGTGGGTTTAATGTGATCTGTGGGTTTAATGTCATCTATGGCTATACTGCGATTTGTGGGTTTAATGTGATCTATGGGTTTAATGCGATCTGTGGGTTTAATGTGATCTATGGGTTTAGTGTGATCTGTGGGTTTAGTGAGATCTGTGTGGTTAATGTGTTCTGTGCGTTTCATGTGATCTGTGGGTTTAGTGTGATCTGTGGGTTTAATGTGATCTGTGGGTTTCGTGTGATCTATGGGTTTAATGTGATCTGTGGGTTTAACGTGATCAGTGGGTTTAATATGATCTGTGGTTTTAGTGTGATCTGTGGGTTTAGTGTGATCTGTGCGTTTAATGTGATCTGTGGGTTTTGTGTGATCTGTGGGTTTAGTGTGATCTGTGGGTTTAACGTGATCTGTGGGTTTAGTATGATTTGTGGGTTCAATGTGATCTATGGGTTTAAAATGTGATCTGTGGGCTTAATGTGATGATTAGATTACTGACAGTGTGGAAACAGGCCCTTCGGCCCACCTAGTCCACACCGCCCCGCCGAAGCGCAACCCACCCATACCCCTACATTTACCCCTTACCTAACACTACGGGAATTTTAGTATGGCCACTTCACCTGACCTGCACATCTTTGTGACTGTGGGAGGAAACCGGAGCACCCGGAGGAAACCCACGCAGACACGGGGAGAACATGCAAACTCCACACAGTCAGTCGCCTAAGGCGGGAATTGATCCCGGATCTCTGGTGCTGTGAGGCAGCAGTGCTAACCACTGTGCCACCGCGCCACGCATAATGGGATCTGTAGGTTTAATGTGATGTATGGATTTAGTGTGATCTGTGGGTTTAGTGTGTTCTGTGGGTTTAGTGTGATCTGTGGGTTTAGTGAGATCTGTGGGTTTTGTGTGATCTGTGGGTTTAGTGTGATCTGTGGGTTTAATGTGATCTGTGGGTTTAATGTGATCTATGGGTTTCATGCGATCTGTGGGTTTAACGTGATCTGTGGGTTTAGTGTGATCTATGGGTTTAATGCGATTTGTGGGTTTAATGTGATCAGTGGTTTTAATGTGATTTGTGGGTTTCGTTTAATCTATGGGTTTAATGTGATCTGTGGGTTTAGTATGTTCTATGGGTTTAGTGTGATCTGTGGGTTTAATGTGATCTGTGGGTTTAATGTGATCTGTGGTTTTAGTGTGATTTGTGGGTTTAATGTGTGATCTGTGGGTTTCATGTGATCAGTGGGTTGAATGTGATTTGTGGGTTTCGTGTGATCTATGGGTTTAATGTGATCTGTGGGTTTAGTGTGATCTATGGGTTTAGTGTGATCTATGGGTTTAATGTGATCTGTGGGTTTAATGTGATCTGTGGGTTTAATGTGATCTGTGGGTTTCGTGTGATCTGTGGGTTTAATGTGATCTGTGGGTTTAATTGATCTGTGGGTTTAATGTGATCTGTGGGTTTAGTGTGATCTGTGGGTTTAGTGTGATCTATGGGTTTAATGTGATGTGTGGGTTTAATGCGATCTGTGGGTTTAATGCGATCTGTGGGTTTAGAGTGATCAGTGGGTTTAGTGAGATCTGTGTGGTTAATGTGATCTGTGGGTTTCATGTGATCTGTGGGTTTAGTGTGATCTGTGGGTTTAATGTGATCAGTGGGTTCAGTGTGATTTGTGGGTTTAGTGTGATCTGTGGGTTTAACGTGATCTGTGGGTTTAGTGTGATCTATGGGTTTAGTGTGATCTGTGGGTTTAACGTGATCTGTGGGTTTAATGTGATCTATGGGTTTAGTGTGATCTGTGGGTTCAGTGTGATCTGTGGGTTTAACGTGATCTGTGGGTTTAATGTGATCTATGGGTTTAGTGTGATCTGTGGGTTTAGTGAGATCTGTGTGGTTAATGTGTTCTGTGGGTTTCATGTGATCTGTGGGTTTAGTGTGATCTGTGCGTTTAATGTGTTCTATGGGTTTAATGCGATCTGTGGGTTTAACGTGATCTGTGGGTTTAGTGTGATCTGTGGGTTTCATGTGATCTGTGGGTTTAGTGTGATCTGTGGGTTTAATGTGTTCTGTGGGTTTCATGTGATCTGTGGGTTTAGTGTGATCTATGGGTTTAATGTGATCTGTGGGTTTAATGCGATCTGTGGGTTTCGTGTGATCTGTGGGTTTAGTGAGATCTGTGTGGTTAATGTGTTCTGTGGGTTTCATGTGATCTGTGGGTTTAGTGTGATCTGTGCGTTTAATGTGATCAGTGGGTTCAGTGTGATTTGTGGGTTTCGTTTGATCTATGGGTTTAATGTGATCTGTGGGTTTAGTGTGATCTATGGGTTTAGTGTAATCTGTGGGTTTAATGTGATCTGTGGGTATAATGTGATCTGTGGGTTTAACACGATCTGTGGGTTTAGTGTGATCTATGGGTTTAATGTGATCTGTGGGTTTAACGTGATCTGTGCGTTTAGTGTGATCTGTGGGTTTAATGTGATCTTTGGGTATAGTGTGATCTGTGGGTTTAACGTGATCTATGTGTTTCATGTGATCTGTGGGTTTAATGTGATCTGTGGGTTTCGTGTGATCTATGGGTTTAATGTGATCTGTGGGTTTAACGTGATCAGTGGGTTTAATATGATCTGTGGGTTTAGTGTGATCTGTGGGTTTAGTGTGATCTGTGGGTTTAGTGTGATCTGTGGGTTTAACGTGATCAGTGGGTTTAATATGATCTGTGGGTTTAGTGTGATCTGTGGGTGTAGTGTGATCTGTGGGTTTTGTGTGATCTGTGGGTTTAGTGTGATCTGTGGGTTTAACGTGATCTGTGGGTTTAGTATGATTTGTGGGTTCAATGTGATCTATGGGTTTAAAATGTGATCTGTGGGTTTAATGTGATGATTAGATTACTGACAGTGTGGAAACAGGCCCTTCGGCCCACCTAGTCCACACCGCCCCGCCGAAGCGCAACCCACCCATACCCCTACATTTACCCCTTACCTAACACTACGGGAATTTTAGTATGGCCACTTCACCTGACCTGCACATCTTTGTGACTGTGGGAGGAAACCGGAGCACCCGGAGGAAACCCACGCAGACACGGGGAGAACATGCAAACTCCACACAGTCAGTCGCCTGAGGCGGGAATTGATCCCGGATCTCTGGTGCTGTGAGGCAGCAGTGCTAACCACTGTGCCATCGTGCCGCGGGATCTGTCGGTTTAATGTGATCTATGGATTTAGTGTGCTCTGTGGGTTTAGTGTGTTCTGTGGGTTTAGTGTGATCTGTGGGTTTAGTGAGATCTGTGGGTTTTGTGTGATCTGTGGGTTTAGTGTGATCTGTGGGTTTAGTGAGATGTGTGGGTTTTGTGTGATCTGTGGGTTTAATGCGATCTGTGGGTATAACGTGATCTGTGGGTTTAGTGTGATCTATGGGTTTAATGCGATTTGTGGGTTTAATGTGATCAGTGGTTTTAATGTGATTTGTGTGTTTCGTTTGATCTATGGGTTTAATGTGATCTGTGGGTTTAGTATGTTCTATGGGTTTAGTGTGATCTGTGGGTTTAATGTGATCTGTGGGTTTAATGTGATCTGTGCTTTTAGTGTGATTTGTGGGTTTAATGTGATCTGTGGGTGTAATGTGATCAGTGGGTTGAATGTGATTTGTGGGTTTCGTGTCATCTATGGGTTTAATGTGATCTGTGGGTTTAGTGTGATCTATGGGTTGAGTGTGATCTATGGGTTTAATTTGATCTGTGGGTTTCGTGTGATCTATGGTTTTAGTGTGATCTATGGGTTTAATGTGATCTGTGGGTTTAATGTGATCTGTGGGTTTAGTGGGATCTGTGGGTTTAGTGTGATCTGTGTATTTAATATGATCTGTGGGTTTAGTGGGATCTATGGGTTTAATGTGATCTGTGTCTTTAATGTGATCTGTGGGTTTAGTGTGATCTATGGGTTTAACGTGATCTGTGGGTTTAGTGTGATCTGTGGGTTTAATGTGATCTATGGGTAAACTGTGATTTGTGGGTTTAATGTGATATATGGGTTTAATGCGATCTGTGGGTTTAACGCGATCTGTGCGTTTAGTGTGATTTGTGGGTTTAATGTGATCTGTGGGTTTCGTGTGATCTGTGGGTTTAACGTGATCTATGTGTTGAATGTGATCTGTGGGTTTAATGTGATCTGTGGGTTTAGTGTGATCTATGGGTTTAATGTGATCTGTGGGTTTAACGTGATCTGTGGGTTTAATATGATCTGTGGGTTTAATGTGATCTGTGGTCTTAACGTGATCGGTGGGTTTAATATGATCTGTGGGTTTAATGTGATCTATGGGTTTAATGTTTAGATTAGATTAGATTAGATTAGATTAGATTACAGTGTGGAAACAGGCCCTTCGGCCCAACAAGTCCACACCGACCCGCCGAAGCGAAACCCACCCATACCCCTACATTTACCCCTTACCTAACACTACGGGCAATTTAGTATGGCCAATTCACCTAACCTGCACATCTTTGGACTGTGGGAGGAAACCGGAGCACCCGGAGGAAACCCACGCAGACACGGGGAGAACGTGCAAACTCCACACAGTCAGTCGCCTGAGTCGGGAATTGAACCCGGGTCTCTGGCGCTGCGAGGCAGCAGTGCTAACCACTGTGCCACCGTGCCGCCCAAATGTGATCTGTGGGTTCAGTGTGATCTGTGGGTTGAACGCGATCTGTGTGTTTAATGTGATGTGTGGGTTTACTGTGATCTATGGGTTTGACGTGATGTGTAGGTTTAGTGTGATCTGTGGGTTTAGTGAGATCTGTATGTTTAATGTGATCTGTGGGTTTAATGTGATCCGTGGGTTTAATGTGATCTGTGGGTTTAATGTGATCTGTGGGTTTAATGTGATCTGTGTTTAGTGTGACCTGTGGGTTTGGTGTGATCTGTGGGTTTCATGTGATCTTTGGGTTTAGTGTGATCTGTGAGTTTCGTGTGATCTATGGGTTTAATGTGATCTGTGGGTTTAATGTGATCTGTGGGTTTAATGTGATCTGTGGGTTTAGTGAGATCTGTGGGTTTAACGTGATCTGTGGGTTTAATGTGATCTATGGGTTTAATGTGATCTGTCGGTTTAGTGTGATCTGTGGGTTTAATGCGATCTGTGGGTTTAGTGTGATCTTTCGGTTTAGCGTGATCTGTGGGTTTAATGGAATCTGTGGGTTTAGTGTGATCTGTGGGTTTAATGTGATCTCTGGGTTTAATGAGATCTGTGGGTTTAGTGTGATCTGTGGGTTTAGTGTGATCTGTGGGTTTAGTGTGATCTGTGGGTTTAATGTGATCTGTCGGTTTAATGTGATCTGTGGGTTTAGTGTGATCTGTGAGTTTAATGTGATCTGTGGGTTGAGTGCGATCTGTGGGATTAATGTGATCTGTCAGTTTAGTGTGATCTGTGGGTTTAGTGCGATATGTGGGTTTAATGTGATCTGTCGGTTTAGTGAGATCTGTGGGTTTAATATGATCTGTCGGTTTCGTGTGATCTGTGGGTTCAGTGCGATATGTTGGTTCAGTGCGATTTGTCGGTTTAATGTGATCTGTGGGTTTAGTGTGATCTGTGGGTTTAATGTGACAGATTCTGTCTCTGTGTCTGAATCACACCTGAAGCACTGTGAGCAGTGTTGTCCCTTATTTCAGGAGAGATACCATTTCATTGGAGGCAGTTCAGAAATGCTTCAGTGGGATGATCTTGGGATGGAGGGATTGTCTCATGAGGAAAGGTTAAACAGGTTGGGACTCTACTCCCTCGAGTTTAGAGGAATGAGAAGTGACTTCATTGAAACATATCGGTTCTTAAAGGGCTTGACAGGGTCAATGCTGACTGGATGGTTCCTCTCATGGGAGAGTGCAGGACCAGAGAGTATAGTTTTTAGAATCAGTCTATCGAATAAAGTAACACCAATTTAAGATTGAGATGAGGAGGAATTTCTTCTCTCAGAGGGTTGTGAGTCTTTGGAACACTTTGCCTTGGAGATCTGTGGGGGCAGAGTCCATGCGTATATTCAAGGCTGAGATATATTCTTGGAGAATCAAGGGTTAAAGGGAAAGGGCAAAATAGGTGAGGTGAGGAAAGTTGGATCAGCCCTGATCGTATTGAATGGTGGAGATAGGCTCAAGGGGCCGAATGGCCTACCCCTCCTCTTATTTCTTGGGGTCTTATGGCAGTAAACTTGAGAATTATGTTTTGCGCAAATGCTTGACATGGACGTCATTTTTGGGTATTTTAAGAAATGTGTTCCTCAGAACAGTGATAGCAATGTAAGTGCAGATTTAACTTAAAAATATACAGGGCACTAAGATTTATAAGTTTCATAACTTTACAATAAGCCATTTTCTCCACTTGGATGATTTGGTCTGAACTGGATTACCAGAGGAGGCTGGGACTTTTATCTACCTCCACCTTCTAGTCCCCGTTTGATATTTCTGTATCTCTTGTGAATGTAAGTTAACAATATATTGGTGTTCAGGACATCTGCCCTCAGTGATACCTCAGCAATGATGGGAAAAACCAAATCTCACCATAGCAAAGGCAGTCAGTTTAAAAACCCAAAAGCTGACCAATCACTGAACTGGAAATACTTACACCAACGAAGGGGATGAATTTCTGGCAGGAATCCTCATCGGGGCTGATGTGAAAGAAGAAAAGCAGTATTATTCACAGCTTCAATAGCTGTCTGACAATTCCATCTTTAAGATCGCTGCTACACTGTCCAGTTGCCAACGTTAAACAAATTATACACATGGGGCACACAGAACCCTGCCTGGAGAAATAGTCCAAAATCAAATCCCATCTCCGGAATTCATTTCAAATCAAAGCCTTAAAATTAATCGCAAATCACACCCAGAAATAACCTCAACTCAGTCCCTCTGAATAACCTCAAATTAGACTCACAAAATATCCTCAAATCACCCCCTCTGATAATCTCAAATTAGTACCACAGAATAACCTCAAATCAGACCCAGAAAATAATCTCAAATCAAACTGCAAAATAACCTCAAATCAGATCCTCTGAAATAATCTCAGATTAACCCCTTTGAAATAATATTAACTAGTCCCCAAATAATCTCAAATCAGGCCCATGAAATAATGTCAAATCACCTCTTCTGAAATAATCTCAAGTCAATCCCTCTGAATAGTCACAAATCAGATCCTCTAAAATAAATCAATTCACCCAAAATAATCTTAAATCAACCCCTCTGAAATAATCTGGACAGTCCCTCTGAATAGATGCAAATCACGCCCTCTGAAATAATTTTAGATCACCCTCTCTTAAATAACCTCGAGATATCTGAATTAATCTCAAATTAACCATGAACCTCAAATCAGATTCTCTAAAATAATCCCAAATAAATCCCTTTGAAATAATCTGAAATCTGACCCCCTGAAATAACACCAAATTCACCCTACAATAAACTTTAATCAGTTTTTAATAATCTATCAAATAACCTACTAATAACCAAAATAATATCAATTCAAATCAGAAATCATCTTTTGTGTGTGAGCGTGTGGGTATATGTGTGTGTATGCATGTGTATGTGTGTCTGTATGTGTATATGTATGTGCGCACGTGTGGATGTATGTACGTATGTGCTACAGCACAGAGAGGGGAGCCGGAAAGTAAGCGGAGACCAGTTTAAATTAACGTTTTTCTTTTCGCAGTCTGTGGTTTTTTCAACTCAGAGCGGGAACCCGGAAGTTGTCAACAGAGGCTTCTGGGAAAGTAGGAAGTTTGAGTGGAGAAGGAACCCGAGACACTACACGTGTAGTGTCTCCCACCCTCCCTCCTCCTCTAACCTAAAAAAAAAGGACTCAGTCGGCTGAACAGGTAAGTTACTTAGTGTTCTTGTTTTGGAGACTAAGTGTAGAGTTACGGCAGCGCAGGCAGGGGAATGTTCCTCCTGCAGGATGTTTGAGGGAGGGGTGACCACCGATGCTCCTGCCGACTTCACCTGCAGGAAGTGCAGCCAGCTCAAGCTCCTCACAGACCGCGTTAGGGAACTGGAGCTGGAGTTGGATAAACTGAGGATTATTCGAGAGGCTGAAAGGGTGATAGACAGAAGCTACAGGGACATAGCTACGCCAGAGAACAGAGGTAGATGGGTAACAGTTAGAGGTGGGAAGGGGAGGAAGCAGGCAGTGCAGGGATCCCCTGTGGTCATTCCCCTCAACAATAAGTATACCGCTTTGGATACTGTTGGGGGGGACGGCCTAGCAGGGGTAAGCTGCAGTGACCGGGTCTCTGGCACGAGAACTAGCTCTGAGGCCCAGAAGGGAAAAGGGGAGAGGAGCAGAGCGCGAGTTTAGGAGACTCTATAGTTAGAGGGACAGACAGGCGGTTCTGTGGACATGGGCGAGACTCTCGGATGGTTTGTTGCCTCCCGGGTGCCAGGGTCCGAGACGTCTCAGACCGTGTCTTCAGAATCCTTAAGGGGGAGGGTGTGCAGCCAGAAGTCGTTGGCACCAACGACATAGGTAGGAAGAGGGGTGGGGAGGTCATTCAGGAGCTCAGGGAGTTAGGCTGGAAGCTAAAAGTTAAGACGGCCAGAGTCATCATCTCTGGGTTGTTGCCGGTGCCACGTGACAGTGAGGCAAGGAATAGGGAGAGAGTGCAGTTGAACACGTGGCTGCAAGGATGGTGTAGGAGGGAGGGCTTCAGGTATTTGGACAATTGGACTGCATTCTGGGGAAGGTGGGACCTGTACAAGCAGGACGGGTTGCACCTGAACCAGAAGGGCACCAATATCCTGGGGGGTAGGTTTGCTAGCACTCTTCGGGGGGGTTTAAACTAATTTGGCAGGGGATGGGATCCGGACTTGTAGTCCAGCAAGTAGGTTAGCTGTTTGTCAGGATGCCCAAGAATGTAGGGAGGCTGTGGAGAAGGTAGCACTGACAGGGAATACTTGCGGACACAGAGATGGGCTCAAGTGTGTATACTTCAATGCAAGGAGTATCAGAAATAAGGTGGGTGAACTTAAGGCGTGGATCGGTACTTGGGACTACGATGTTGTGGCCATCACGGAAATGTGGATAGAAGAGGGACAGGAATGGTTGTTGGAGGTTCCTGGTTACAGATGTTTCAGTAAGATTAGGGAGGGTGGTAAAAAAGGAGGGGGGGTGGAATTGCTAATTAGAAATGGTATAACGGCTGCAGAAAGGCAGTTCGAGGGAGATCTGCCTTTGGAGGTAGTATGGGCTGAAGTCAGAAATAGGAAAGGAGCAGTCACCTTGTTGGGTGTTTACTATAGGCCCCCCAATAGCAGCAGAGATGTGGAGAAACGGATTGGGAAATAGATTTTGGAAAGGTGCAGAAGCCACAGGGTAGTAGTCATGGGTGATTTCAACATCCTAAATATTGATTGGAAGCTCTTTAGATCAAGTAGATTGGATGGGGCGGTGTTTGTGCAGTGTACCCAGGAAGCTTTTCTAACTCAGTATGTAGATTGTCTGACCAGAGAGGAGGCCATATTGGATTTGGTACTTGGTAACGAACCTGGACAAGTGATGGGCTTGTTAGTGGGTGAGCATTTTGGTGATGGTGACCACAATTCTGTGACTTTCACCTTGGTTATGGAGAGAGATAGGTGTGTGCAACAGGGCAGGTTTTACAATTGGGGGAAGAGTAAATACGATGCTACAAGACAGGATCTGAGGAGCATAAATTGGGAGCATAGGCTGTCAGGGAAGGATGTCGTTGAAATGTGGAACTTTTTCAAGGAACAGATATGACGTGTCCTTGATATGTATGTACCTGTCAGGCAGGAAAGAGATGGTCGTGTGAGGGAACCTTGGTTGACGAGGGAGGTTGAATGTTTTGTAAGGAGGAAGGAGGAGGCTTACATAAGGTTGAGGAAACAGGGTTCAGACAGAGCGTTGGAGGGATACAGGATAGCCAGGAGGGAGCTGAAGAAAGGGATTAGGAGAGCTAAGAGAGGGCATGAAAAATCTTTGGCGGGTAGTATCAAGGATAACCCCAAGGCCTTTTATGCGTATGTGAGAAACATGAGAATGACGAGAACGAGAGTAGGTCCAATCAAGGACAGTAGTGGGAGACTGTGTATTGAGTTGGAAGAGATAGGAGAGGTCTTGAATGAGTAGTTTTCTTCAGTATTTACAAACGAGAGGGACCGTATTGTTGAAGAGGAGAGTATGAAACGTACTGGTAAGCTAGAGGAGATACTCGTTAGGAAGGAAGATGTGTTGGGCATTTTGAAAACTTGAGGATAGACAAGTCCCCTGGGCCTGACGGGATGTTTCCTAGGATTATGTGGGAAGCAAGAGAGGAAACTGCAGAACTGTTGGCAATGATCTTTTCGTCTTCACTGTCAACAGGGGTGGTGCCAGGGGACTGGAGAGTGGCGAATGTTGTGCCCCTGTTCAAAAAAGGGAATAGGGATAACCCCAGGAATTACAGGCCAGTTAGTCTTACTTCGGTGGTAGGCAAAGTAATGGAAAGGGTACTGAGGGATAGGATTTATGAGTATCTGGAAAGACACTGCTTGATTAGGGACAGCCAGCACAGATTTGTGAAGGGTAGGTCTTGCCTTACAAGTCTTATTGAATTCTTTGAGGAGGTGACCAAGCATGTGGATGAGGGTAGAGCAGTGGATGTAGTATAAATGGATTTTAGTAAGGCATTTGATCAGGTTCCCCATGGTAGGCTTATGCGGAAAGTCAGGAGACATGGGATAGAGGGAAGTTTGGCCAGTTGGATAGAGAACTAGCTAACCGGTCAAAGTCAGAGAGTGGTGGTAGATGGTAAATATTCAGCCTGGAGCCCAGTTACAAGTGGAGTTCGACAGGGATCAGTTCTGGGTCCTCTGCTGTTTGTAATTTTTATTAATGACTTGGAAGAGGGAGTCGAAGGGTGGGTCAGTAAATTTGCAGATGATACGAAGATTGGTGGAGTTGTGGATAGTGAGGAGGGCTGTTGTCGGCTGCAAAGGGACTTGGATATGATGCAGAGCTGGGCTGAGGAGTGGCAGATGGAGTTCAACCCTGTCAAGTGTGAGGTTGTCCATTTTGGAAGGACAAATAAGAATGCGGAATACAGGGTTAACGGTAGGATTCTTAGTAAGGTGGAGGAGCAGAGGGATCTTGGGGTCTATGTTCATAGATCTTTGAAAGTTGTCAGGTGGATAGAGCTTGTAAGAAGGCCTATGGTGTATTAGCGTTCATTAGCAGAGGGATTGAATTCAAGAGTCATGAAGTGATGTTGCAGCTGTATAGGACCTTGGTAAGGCCACATTTGGAGTACTGTGTGCAGTTCTGGTTGCCTCACTTTAGGAAAGATGTGGAAGCTTTGGAGAGAGTGCAGAGAAGATTTACCAGGATGTTGCCTGGAATGGAGAATAGGTCGTACGAGGATAGGTTGAGAGTGCTCGGCCTTTTCTCATTGGAACGGAGAAGGATGAGGGGTGACTTGATAGAGGTTTATAAGATGATCAGGGGAATAGATAGAGTAGACAGTCAGAGACCTTTTCCCCGGGTACAACAGAGTGTTACAAGGGGACATAAATTTAAGGTGAAGGGTGGAAGGTATGGGGGGATGTCAGGGGTGGGTTCTTTACCCAGAGAGTGATGGGGGCATGGAATGCGCTGCCTGTGGGAGTGGCAGAGTCAGAGTCATTGGTGACCTTTAAGCGGCAATTGGATAGGTACATGGATGGGTGCTTAAGCTAGGACAAATGTTCGGCACAACATCGTGGGCCGAAGGGCCTGTTTTGTGCTGTATTGTTCTATGTTCTATGAGTGTATCTGTATAAGTATGTGTGTGCGTGCATGTGTGTATGTGTGTGTGTATATATGTGTGTATGGAGTGTACATGGGATGGTTTTCTAGACCAATACATTGAGAAACCAACCAGAGAACAGGCCATCCCAGTCTGGATATTGTGTACTGAGAAAGGAATAATTGGAAATCTAGTTGTGTGAAACCCTTTGGAGGATGAGGGGCCATAATATAATAGAATTCCTCATCAAGACAGAGAGTGATGTCGCCAATGCTGAGATTAGGGACCTGAATCTAAACAGAGGAAACTATGGGGCATAAACTGGCGATAATAAATTAGATTACTTACAGTGTGGAAACAGGCCCTTCGGCCCAACAAGTCCACACCGACCCGCAACCCACCCAGACCCATTCCCCTACATTTATCCCTTCACCTAACACTACATGCAATTTAGCATGGCCAATTCACCTAACCTGCACATTTTTGGACTGTGGGAGGAAACCGGAGCAAACCCATGCAGACATGGGGAGACACACAGACAGTCGCCTGAGGTGGGAATTGAACCCAGGTCTCTGGTTTGTGAGGCAGCAGTGCTAACCACTGTGCCACCGTGAAACCCACTTATTGGGGGATGTGTATGTATCTGTGTGTGTATGTATGTGCGTGTGTAAATCTGTATGTGTACGTGTGTGTGTATCTATGTTTGTGTATGTGGATCTGTATGTATGTGTACTGATCTGTGAGCATTTGTTTGTCTGCATATGTGTGTGTATATGCATCTATATGTGTGTGTATATGCATCTATATGTGTGTGCATATGTGCACACACATGCTTGTCTGTGGAAGTGGGATGTGATAACAGGCCAAAGAGAACGTTTTGTCCACCATTCTGTGTCACACGCACAGCTTCAATTCTAATACAACATCTTCTGCTATTGATGTATTGCTCCAAACTGCAGAACTCAGCGGGAGCTGCCCTACTGAGTGAGCTTGCTTCAGTATGTTACATTGGCACTCATTGAAACACTGAAACACAGTTTGCAGGATAGACAACATCTTTGGAACTAATCTGGTTTAAAAGACTGAACAAGATGTACTGCACTGTAAGTTTCTTCATCACAATCACTGTGCACAAATATCAGGACAGGAGACAAATACAACAGTGTATCCGCCACAGACAAACTCAAGCTATATGGTGGCAATTTCTGGCACTAGCATTGCAAACTGAACGGGAGATCTCCCCTCTGTTGGCTTCTACTTTTAAATTAATTTGTTTGTGGAATGTGGGCACTGCTGACTGGGCCAACATTTATTGCCCATTCCTAATTGTCATTTGATCTGAGTGGCTTGGAAGTCCCATTTCAGAGGGCAGTTAAGAGTCAACTACATTGCTGTGTGCCTGGAGTCACATGTAAGCCAGACCAGGTAAGGATGACAGATTTCCTTCCCGAAATGATTTTCATGAACCAGGTGGGTTTGGCGATGGTTAAATGGTCACTATTAGGTGAGATTTTAATTTCAAAACGGCAGACTTCACCTGGGACATAAAGGATAAACAAAGAGGAAGAGGAGGTGTTGTTGCAATGCTGGTTAAAACAGATATTAAGGCAATAGTGAGGATCAATTTGGTGACAGTGAAGTGGTATCTATTGGGGTCGAGCTTAGAAACACCAAGTGAGAGAAAAGAATAGTGGGGTTTTAAACAGACCCTCAAACTGCAGGGGTGATATTGAAGAAGGCATCAAACAGGAAACTGACAGATATGTGCAATAAAGGTACAGTTGTAACTATGGATAACTTTAATCTGCATATAGATTGGGCAAATCAAATTAGTAACAATACCATAGGACAGACATTCCTGGAGTGTGCATGGGATGGTTTTCTGGACCAATACATTGAGAAACCAACCAGAGAACAGGCTGTCCCAATCTGGATATTGTGTACTGAGAAAGGAATAACTGAAAGTCTAGTTGTGTGAAACCCTTTGGGGATGAGCAGCCATAATACCATAGAATTTCTCATCAAGACAGAGATTGACGTCGCCAATGCTGAGATTAGGGACCTGAATCTAAACAGAGGAAACTATTCTGATATGGGGCATGAGTTGGCTATAATAAATTGGGGATGTTACTTAAAGGGATAGATAGAGTCATAGAGTCCTACAGCACGGAGACAGGCCCTTTGACCCAGACTGCTCCAGGCCGAGCAAAATGTCCATTCACTTTAACCCCATTTCCCTGCACTTGGCCCACATCCTTCTAATCCTTTCCTATCCGTGTATTTGTCTAAATGCCTTTTAAATGTAGTTAATGTACCCGCCTCACCCACATCCTCTGGCAGCTCATTCCATATGCTCTGTAAAAAGGTTGCCCCTCAGGTTCCCTTTTATTCTTTCCCCTCGAACCTTAAACTGATGCCTCTAGTCCTCGATTTCCCAACCCTGGGAAACAGACTGAGTGCATTCACCCTGTCCCTGCCTCTCATGAACTTATACAGCCCTATAAGGCCCCCCCTCAGTCTCCTATGCTCCAAAGAAAAAAAGTCCTAGCTTGTCAACCGCTCCCTATAACTCAGACCACTGTGTCCTGGCAACATCCTGGTAAATTCCTTCTGCACTCTTTCCTGTTTAATAACATCCTTCCTGTAGCAAGGTGACCAAAACTGAACATGATACTCCAAGTGCGGCCTCACCAACATCCTGTACAACTGCAGCATAACTTCCCAACTCCTTTACTCAATGCCCTGACTGATGAAGGCCAGTGTGCCCAAAGCCTTCTTCACTGCCCTGTCTACCTGGGACTCCATTTTCAGAGAACAGTGCACCTTAACTCAAAGGACCCTCTGTTCCATGACACTCCTTAAGGCCCTACTATTCACCATGAATAACACGCCAGTAATTGATAAAGAGACGAAGGTAGGTGAGGACTTGGAAACAATCATGAAAGAAGTAGTGTTGGGCAAGCTAATGGAGATAAGGGCAGACAGGTCTCCTGGCCCTGATGGAATGCATCCCAGGGTCCTAAAAGAGATGGTGGGGGAAATAGCAAATGCACTTGTAGTAATTTTCCAAAATTCACTAGACTCTGGGGCAGTTCCAGCAGATTGGAAAATAGCAAATGTAATGCCACTGTTTAAAAAAGGGAGGAAGACAAAAATTGGGGAATTATAGACCAGTCAGCTTTCTATAGTGGGGAAGATGCTTGAGTCTATTATCAAGGAAGAAATAGCAAGGCATCTAGATAGAAATTGTCCCTTTGAGCAAACACAGCATGACTTCATGGACGGCAGGTCCTGTTTAACTAATCTACTGGAATTGTATGAAGACATTATGAACATGGTGGACAATGGGGACCCAGTAGATGTGGTGTACCTAGATTTCCAAAAGGCATTCAACAAGGTGCCATCTAGAAGACTGCTGCATAAGATAATGATGCAAGGTGTTACAGGCAATGTATTAGCATGGATAGAGGATTGGTTAACCAACAGGAAGCAAACAATGGGTATAAATGTGTGCTATTCTGGTTGGCAAACAATGATTAGTGGTGTGCCACAGGGATCAGTGTTGGAACTGAATTTATTCATAATTTACACAGATGTTTTGGGGTTGAGGCCACGTGTAGTGTGTCAAAGTTTGCAGGTGACACTAAGATGAGTGGTAGAACAAAGTGTGCAGAGGGACATGGATAGTTTAATTGAGTGGGCAAAGGTCTGGCAGATGGAATACAATGTTAATAAATGTGAAATTATCCATTTTGGTAGGAATAACAGTAAAAAGGATTATTACTTGAATGGTAAGATATTGCAGCATGCTGCTGTGCAGAGGGACCTGGGTGTCCTTGTGCATGAATCACAGAAGTTTGGTCTGCAGGTACAACAAGTAATTAGGAAGCCAAATTGAATTTTGTCCTTCATTGCTAAAGGGTTGAGTTTAAAAGCAGGGAGTTTATGTTACAGCTGTGTAGGCTGCTGGTGAGGCCACACCTGGAGTACTGTGTGCAGCTTTGGTCTCCTTACTTGAGAAAGGATGTACTGGCCCTGGAGGGGGTGTAGAGGAGATTCACTAGGCTAATTCCAGAGTTGAGGGGGTTGGCTTATGAGGAGAGACTGAGTAGATTGGGATTATATTCATTAGAATTCAGAAGAATGAGGGGGATCTTATAGAAACATATAAAATTCTGAAGGGAATAGATAAGATAGACGTAGGGAGGATGTTTCCACTGGCGGGTGAAACTAGGACAAGAGAGCATAGACTCAAAATTAGGGGGAGCAGATTTAGGAATGAGCTGAGGAGGAACTTCTTCATCCAGAGGGTTGGGAATCGATGGGATTCTCTGCCCAGGGAAGTAGTTGCAGCTTCCTCAGTAAATGTTTTTAAAGCTAAGATTGATAATGTTTTGAACAGTAAAGGGATTAAGGGATACGGTGAGAGGGTGGGTAAGTGGAGCTGAGGCCACAAAAAGAGCAGCCATGATTGTATTGAATGTCAGGGCGGGCTCAAAGGGCCAGGTGGCCCACTCCTGCTCCTGGTTCTTATGTTCTTATGAAACTTCTACTTTTATTTGACTTTCCAAAATGCAAGACCTGACACTTATCCATATTAAACTCCATTTACCATGTCTCAGCCCACTTCCCCAGCTGATCAAGGTCCTGCTGCAATTTCTGATAACCTCCTTCACTGTCCATGATACCTTTTAGTGTCATCCGCAAACTTACTAATCATACTTAGTACATTCTCATCCAAATCACTGAGTGGATAACATACAGTAATGAGCCCAGCACTGACCCCTGAGGCACTCCACTCGTCACAGGCCTCCAGTCTGACAAGCATCCTCCCACTATAGCCCTCTGCTTCCTACCATCATGGTGGGATGATGGTGGAAAGGAAATGCCAAACTTTAGAAGAGTGCATGGAGGAAATGCAACAATTGTTCATTCCCATCTGGTGCAAAAACATAGTAGGAAAGGTAGCCTGACCATGGCTAACAAGGGATAGTATTACATCCAAGAAAGGGAAATACAAATTGATCAAAAAGAGCAGCAGAACTCAGGATTAGAAGCAGTTAATATTTCAGCAAAGGAGGACAAAGAGATTGATTAAGAAAAGGAAAATAGAGTACAGGAGTAAACCTGCAGGCAACATTCAAACCAGCTGTAAAAACTTCTATAGGCATATGTAGAGAAAAAATATTAGTAAAAACAAATGGAGGTCCCTTACAGTTAGAAACATGGAAAGTTATAATGGGGACCAAAGAAAAGGTAGACCAATTAAATACTTATTTTGGTCCTGCCTTCTTAAAGGAGGAATTGTCACAAATATTGTCCCAAAAATGTTTGGGAACACAAGTTTTAGTGAGAGAGAGGAACTAAAGGAATTCAGTATTAGTAGGGAAATGGTGTTCGGGAAATTGGTGGAATTAAAGGTTGATAAATCCCCAGGGTCTGATAATCTGCAATTTAGGAAGTGCCCTGGAAATAATGGGTGCATTGGTGGTCTTCCAAGATTCTATTGACTGGAACTGTTCATATGGATCAGAATGTAGTTAATGTAACCTCACTGTTTAAAACAAGAGGCAGAGAGAAAACAGACCAGCCAGTCTGGTGTCAGTGGTGGGGAAAATGTTAGAATTCATTATAATGTTATGAAGACGTGAGTGCATTGTACCTTTAAGAGAGTTAAAAACTCGCAGTGACAGTATCAAGTGTTCGCAATAAAATAAAATGTAATATGTGCTCTAGCTACTGGGGTAGCTAGGGTAGCTGGTTGCCAGGAAATGATCAAAACAGGCTTGAATAAGGCCATTCAGTTTCAATTATACCCCAAAAAAAACAAACTCCAATCCAGTTTGAATTGAATATATTGACAATCTTAAAAGCCAATGACACAATCCAATGCTTTTGGGGGTATAAGACTGGAGGGGAATTGAACCATTGAGAGGAGAACTGCCAAGCCTCAGCATGTAAAAAGACTGCCTGAAAATAGCTCTCTCAATCAATCAGTAACCTGTGAAGCAGAAATCCCTCAGAAGGAGAAAAGAAGATTCAACATCTGGTTGGATTTTTTGAAAAGTTGAATTTTGGTAAATATTAACTGGAGGGTTTTATCAGACTAGTATTATTGAAGGGAAAGTAAAAAATAGGTGAGAGAAAGGAGTTGTAAATAGTTATTAGTTAATTAGTCTCTGTTATACTTTAAGAAATAAAGTTGTTACTTTTACTTGAGCTCGTCCTTGGTCTATTGAATTTTCACAGATTACTGCACGGGATATATCTTTTCTGTGTTGCTGGGTTAAATTAAGCAGGAGGGTTTACCCCATGTCATAACAATAAAAAAAGTCAGTAGCAAAGCACTTAGAAATCCTTGTAAATTTAGGATTAAATTTACAAAAGGGAAATCATCCTTCACAAATCTACAGGGATTCTTCGAGGTTGCAACTTGTAGAGTTGATATGGGGAGGCAGAGAACTTTCAGAAGGCTTTTCATAAGAGTCATAAAGATATACTGCACGGAAACAGACCCTTCGGTCCAACCAGTCCATGCTGACCAGATATCCCAACTCAATCTAGTCCCACTGCCAGCACCCGGCCTATATCCCTCCAACCCTTCCTATTCATATACCCATCCAAATGTCTCTTTAATGTTGCAATTGTGCCAGCCTCCACCACATCCTCTGGCAGTTCATTCCATACATGTACCACCCTCTGCGTGAAAACGTTGCCCCTTAAGTCTCTTTTATATCTTTCCCCTCTCACCCTAAACCTATGCCCTCTAGTTCTGGACTCCCCCACCCCAGGGAAAAGACTTTGTCTATTTTCCCTATCCATGTCCTTCATGATTTTATAAACCTCTATAACGTCATCCCTCAGCCTCCAAAGCTCCAGGGAAAACAGCCCTAGCCTATTCAACCTCTCCCTATAGATCAAATCCTCCAGTGCATGGGAGCAGTGGTTTGAGATAGATAGAAAATTGATTGTGAGACAGGAAACAAAGAGTAGGAATAAGCGGATCTATTTCCAAGCTGTGAGCAGTGACCAGTGGGTTACTGCAGGGATCAGTGGGATACCGCAGGGATCAGTGGGATACCACAGTGACCAGTGGAATACCACAGGGATCAGTGGGTTACCGCAGGGATCAGTGGGTTACCGCAGTGACCAGTGGGATACCGCAGGGATCAGTGGGGTACCACAGGGATCAGTGGGATACCGCAGGGATCAGTGGGATACAGCACAGATCAGTGGGGTACCACAGGGATCGGTGGGGCACCACGGGGATCAGTGGGATACCGCGGGGCTCGGTGGGGCACGGCGGGGATCAGTGGGATACCGCGGGGATAGGTGCTTGGACCCTGCTATCCACAATATACATGAATGATGTAGGTGGAGGAACTAATGTAATCTCTCCAGGTTTGCAGACAGCACAAAGCTGGGTGGGAGGGTGAGCTGTGAGGAGCATTCAGAGATGTCTCAGTGGGATTTGGACAGGCTGAGGGAGTAGGGAAATACATAGCAGATGCAGTACAATGTGGATAAATGTGAGGGGTTGGGGGGTCAGGATGGCAGATGATGATCTGAATGGGGACAGGTTGGGAAAGGGGCAGGGGCAATGGCACCTGGGTGTCCTTGTACCCCAGTCTCTGAAGGTAAGCGTGCAGGTACAGCAGGTGGTGAGGAAGGGAAATGGGATGTTGGCCGACATAGTGAGAGGATTCGAGTCCAGGAGCAGGGAGGTCTTGCTGCAATTATACCGGGCCTTGGGGAGATCACAGCTGGAGTATTATGGACAGGTTTGGTCTCCTTAAACAGTCATGATGTCATATAACATGAAAACAGATCCTTCAGTCCAATCAGTCAATGGTTATCACATTCCAAAACTAAAGTAGCCCTACCTGCCTGCACTTGTCCCATCTCTCTCCAAATCCTTGCGATTCATGTCCTTTTAAATGCTGTAATTGTGACCACATTCACCACTTCCTTTATAAAAGGGTGACCAGAACTGGACACAGAACTCCAGAGGGGGCCCACCAATGTCCTATACAACCTCAACATAACCTCCCATAAAGATCTCAGCAACAAAGGCAAGCAAGCTAAATGCCTTCTTAACCACCCTAGCTATATGTGATGCAAGCTTCACAGAGTCATGTATCTGTACTCTTTGGTCTCTCTGTTGAAAAACACTCCCCAAGACCCTACCTTTCATTGTATAAGTCCTGCCCCTTTGCATTTATCCAAGATAAACTCCTTATCTGAGGAAGGATGTTCTAGCTATTGAGGGAATGTAACGAGGGTTTACTGATTCCTGGACTGATGCATGAAGAGAGACTGGATCAGTTCGAACTATATTCAATGGAGTTGAGAAGAATGAAGTGGTGAGGATCTCAGAAACCTATAAAATTCCAACAGGACTGGACAGGGTAAACCATGTAACTAGCAAAGTTAGATCACATGGGATTCATGGTGAGCTTGCCAATTGGATACAAAATTGGCTTTATGGTAGAATCATAGAATCCATTGAATCTCTACAGTTTGGTAGCAGGCCATTTGGCCCATCGAGTCCACACTGACCCTTCAAAGAGCATCCCAGGCAACAGAGGGTGGTGGTGGAGGGTTGCTTTTCGGTCTGGAGGCCTGTGACCATCATTGTCCCACAGGAACCAGTACTGGGTCTACTTCTGTTTGTCATTCATATAAGTGATTTGGATGAGAATATTGGAGGCATGGTTAGTAAGTTTGCAGATGACACCAAAATCAGTGGGTTGGTGAAGATTGAAGAAGGATATCTAAGATTACAAAGAGATCTTGATCAATTAGTTCAATGGGCTGGGAAGTGGCAGGTGGAGTTTAATTTGGATAAATGTGAAGTATTGCACTTTGGCAAAACAAACAGTAAAAGGGAGGGCCATGGGTAGTGTTGTGGAATACAGAAATCTAGGGCTTCAGACACATAGTTCTTTGAAATGTGCTCAAAAGGTGGACAGGGGGGTTAAGAAGGCATTTAGCACGCTTGCCTTCATTGCTCAGACCTTTGAGCATAGGAATTGGGATGTCATGCTGAGATTTTACAGGACATTGGTGAGGTCTTTCCTGGAGTATTGTGCGTGATACTGGTTGCCCTGCTATAGGAAGGATATTATTAAACAGGAGAGTGTTCAGAAAAGATTCACCAGGATGTTGTTGGGAATGCAGGGTTTAAGATATAAAAATAGATTGGAAAGGCTCGGATTTTTTCACTGGAGAGTAGGAGGTTGAAGGGTGACCTTATTGAGGTTTATAAAATCATGAAGGGCATGGATAAGGTGAATGACAGGCGTGCAGGATTTCAAAACCAGGGGGCATATTTTTAAGGTGAGAGGGGAAAGATTTAAAAAAGACAAGGGGCAACATTTTTACACAGAGAGCGGTTTGCATGTGGAAGGAACTACCAGAGGAAATGGCGGATGCAGGTACAGTTACGATGTTTAAAAGACATTTGGACAGGGATACAAATAGGAAACGTTTGGAGGGACATGGGCCAAGCGCAGGCAGGTGGGACTAGTTTAGTTTGGGAACATGATCAGCATGGACGAGGTGAACCAAAGGGTCTGATTCCATACTGTATGGCTCTATGACCAGACAGTCCAGAACCAGGGATCAGAGTTTAAGAATATGAGATATTTAGGACTGACATGAGGAAACATGTCTTCACCCAGGCAGTGGGGAGCCTGTGGAAATCACTGGCACAGAAACTGGTTGAGGCCACAACACTGTGATTTGAAATTTATTTTAAAATTTATTCATGGGATTCACATCACTGGCCAGGCCAAGATTTATTCCCCATCCCTAATTACCCAGAGGACAGTTGAGAGTCACTTATATTGCTGTGGGTCTGGAGTCATATGTAGGCCATACCAGGTGAGGATGGTAGATTTCCATCCCTAAAGAACATTCGTGAACCAGATGGGCTTTTCATGACAAACGGCAATGGTTTTATGGTTATTGTTCGACTCTTAATTCCAGATTTTTATTGAAATCAAATTTCATTACCTGCTACGGTGGGACTTGAACCCATGTGCCGTAATCTATGGACGATGGCTCATGTAGTGACAATAGCACATCATCAGCTCCATTTACTGTCCAAGGCCATGTGTGAATCCAGTCATGGCCATCTCACCCCATGTTCATACACATTCTCCCTACAATAGCTCAGTCAAATGTTGGAAATTGAAGCAAAAGGGAGAAGTATTTTCCAGTAATTGGGAAGTCTCAGACTAGGCAACATGGTGTAAAAATGACAGCCAATTTTTTGAGAATGTAGTTTGCAAACACTTCAATACACAAAGGGTGGCAGCTGTTTGGAACTCTCTGATACAACTCTCTGATGCTGGATCAATTGTTGGTTTTAAGTCTGCGACTGATAGACTTCCATTAAGAAAAGGTTTTAAAAGATATGGAACCTAGGTGGTATATGGAGTCAGGCTGCAGATAAACCATGATCTCATTGAATGGCAGAGCAGGTTTGAGGGACTGCGTGGGCACTTCCTGTTCCTGTTTCAGTCACATCACTTCAACGTGACACCTTGAGCTTTCCTAAATTGTCAATTCCATCCTTTCAAAATGTCTGTATTTGGGATCCAAGCTCTTCAGTTAGTCCAGCAATGCTAATATTGTGTTGGCTAGCTAACTCCTGGGACTGAGTAGCTGAGAATTGGAACATACACCTTCAACAGCTAGACGCACACAAAGCCTTAGATCATGACAAATTACACCAAACAAACCACAGCACAAAAGCAGGAACAGATCAACTAAAGTCAGTTATTAAAATAAGGAAGACAAGTGAGAGAACAAGACAACATCTCTGACAAAAAGGAATGTGCAGAACACACAGGCAGATACCTGATATAAAAATCAAAATATAGGCTCCTTTTCCTTGATGCACAAGAAAATTAAAAACAAAGTGTAAAAATTACCTGAAATTATAAATGATGAAAAGACTCAAAGGGGGAAGAAAAATAAGAGACAATTTGTGAATGAGGAGTCAGTTATTGTGAAGCTAACAAATATAAAAATATACATTTGACTGAGGAACAGACAGCTGGTTCATTCTGGCTGCAGTCTAACAGCACTGTCCACTCTGCTTTTGGGGTCTAACAATTCAGTCACTGTTTGCCAAGGGAGTGAGAAGTTCACTCGGGCTGCTTCATATTAGGTGGGCCGTGAGTTTGGATAGGGGATAATGCTGATGGGAATTCACTGAATGCATGATAACATCACCATGTAAATGGATGAGGTGGCCTGAATTTATCCAGCTAATCCGAGACAGGTTGAACGCCAGACTGAAGTGGTCTCCAATTAAAACAAATCTTCAAGTTCCCAGCTCATGCCAAGTCCAGAAACTAAACACAGAGGTTCACTTCTAACCAGGGTTTCTTTAAAAAAAACACAACCCTTCTCCAGTCAAAACTCAGGCTCCTTAGCTCAAGTTTTAATTTGAGAATTGGAGAAATGCAAAATTAAAAGGGCAGTGGATTTAATTCACCTCACTGCTTAGTATGAATGCATTATCTCACACTGATTTGACACTCAATATTATTTACAGATCATGGAACTGAGGATGCTATACAGAGAGTTTGCACACAATCTTCCAGTTTTGTAATGGTCATTAGATTAGAAAAACATGCCAGATATCCAAAAACAAATCAGGAATGAGAAAGGCAATTCACTCCATAAGGAATAGGATCTCCAAAGCAAAAGACTTTTTTTAATGAGAGAGGTACTTAATTAGATTAGACAGGCATCGCACAATGGCAGCAAAGTAACAAAACTCTGAAAATCACTGAACTCAAAATGTTAGCCCTCAGTTTTCTCTCCACCAATGCTGCCAGACCTACTGCGTTTCTCCAGCAATTTCTGATTTTGTTTCAGATTTCCATCATGTGCAGCTGTTTGTTTGACTTCTCTCTCTGCAAATGCACATCAAGAAACCCTGGAAAGGTTAGGCCAATGTAGATCATGACTCCATGCTGACACTAACAAACTTGTGGGAAATCCCTTCAGTACGAGAGTTCCATCTCAGAATGAACCTCCTCCTGTAGTGAGCTGTTTAATTGTTCACCATCATTCGCAACTGGATGTGGCAGGAGTGCAGAACATAGATCTGATCCATTGGTTGTGAGTTTGCTTAGCTTTGTCTATCATTTAGTGCTTATGCTGTTTGGCAAGTAGTCCAGTTTGGAGACTTGACCAGGTTGATACCTCATCCTCAGGTCTGCCTGGTGCTGCTCCTGGCATACCCTCCTGAAATCTCCTTTGAACCAGGGTTGATCCCCTGGCTTGGTGGTAATGATTGAGGGGGGGATATGCTGGGCCATGAGGTTACAGATTGTGCTGGAGTACTGTTCTGCTGCTATTGATGGCCCAGCCTTGAGTTACTAGATCAGTTTGAAGCCTGTCCCATTGAGCACAGTGACAGTGCTACACAACACGATGGAGGGGATTCTCAATGTGAAGGTGGGACTTTGTCTCCACACGGACTGTGCGGTGGTCACTCTTACCGATACTGTCATGGACAGATACATCTGTAGCTGGCAGATTGGTAAGGATGGGGTCAGGTATGTTTTTCCCTCTTGTTGGTTCCCTCCCCACCTGCAACAGACTCAGTCTGGCAGCTCTGTCCTGTCAATCAGCTCGATCAGTATCAATGCTGCCGAGCCACGCTTAGTGGTGGACATTGAAATCCCCCACCCAGAGTACATTTTGTGTCCTTACTATCCTCAGCGCTTCCTCTAAGTGTTGTTCAACATGGAGGATACTGATTCATCAGCCGAGGGAGGATGGTACATGGTAATCAGCAGGAGGTTTCCTTACCCATGTTTAACCTGAAGCCATAAGACATTATGGGATCCATGGTTGAAGTAGAGGACTCCCAGAACAATTCCCTCTTGACTATATCCCACTGTGCTGGATCTGTCCTGCTGGTGGGACAGGACGTATCCAGGGATGGTGATGGTGGTGTCTGTAAGGTATGACTATGTGAGCATGAGTATGTCAGGCTATTGCTTGACTGTTCTGTGAGACAGCTCTCCCAATTTTGGCACTAGCCCCAAGATACCAGTAATTTGGACTGAGAATCAGAGAATCCCTACAGTGTGGAATCAGGCCGTTCAGCCCATCAAGCCCAGACCGACTCTCCGAATAGCATCCCACCCACATCCACCTTCTACTCTATCCCTATAACCCTGCATTCCAATGGCTAGCCCACCAACCTACACATTCCTGGCAACTATGGGAAATTTAGCATGGCCAATCCACCGAAGCTGCATATCCTTGGACTGTGAGAGGAAACCGGAGCACCTGGAGGAAACCCATGCAGACACGAAGAGAATGTCCAAACTCCACACAGACAGTTGCCTGAGATTGGAATCGAACCCAAGTACTTGGTGCTGAGGTAGCATTGCTAACTATTGTGCGCCATGCTAACTTGGCAGTGTTGACTTCTGCCATTGCCTTTTTCGGTGCCTGTGTTGATATCAAGTGGTCTGTCTGGTTTCATTCAGTTCTTTAGACCTAGTCTTGACTTGATAAAACTGAGTGGCTTACTAGAATGAATGTAAGAACAAAGGTGAGGTTCTGAATTTGGGGAAGGTTAGAATTGAGGGTGAGGTCCTGATCACCTGAGAAATTAATATTTTGTTGCTGACAATGTGATCATAGCCAAACATTCAATAAAAAACCTGACAATAACTGTGTGAAAGAATAGTCCAAATCTCTGCACTTTCAGGCTCAATGATGGAACTTGGCAATCTCTCTCAGGCAAAAACGGTTCCTGGGTTGAACACAGATTATGAACGAGTGATGATTTTTAGTCAGAATCCAACATTCCTCATTTAATTTATTAACCAGTTTCACATTGGAAGATGAAGGGCACCCTGCCAGTATTTCTGAGAATTCCAGATTCATTTTGCGTGTTCGGAGTCCCAGTGCCATGTGACATTGTTCTGTATATTTACTGCTTGTACTATCAAGCAAGAAAGACTGAAAGAGAGGAATACGAACCTGGAAACACTCAAAAGCAATCCTACAGCTCTCCTATTTGCCTGATCAGTGCAAGAGGATTTCACAAATTAAGAGTGGAGATGGGGAATTTCCTGGGAATGGATCTTGGAATATCAGAGAAGGTCGGAACTGGACCAGCAACTTCAGATTTCTTGGTGGAAAGACTGCACCATGAGCCCACTGGCAACCAGAATACAGGAGTCAAATTCAGCAGGCTCACTCACCTCTTCTGTTTGTAGGTCAGCATGGCCTCAGATATTGGCAGCTGATGTGACATGTTGGCACCAGATACATACTGCGTGATTCGGCCGATGATGTCGAAAGTTTCTGTGGGGTGACAATATCAGAGAAACACACTGTAAAAGACAGAGCAGCAGTAATGACAGCACAAGAGAGTGCCAGTGCTTGGCAATGTGCTAAACACACTCTGACAGTGCGACACTCCCTCAGCACTGACCCTGTGACAGTGCGGCACTCCCTCAGTACTGACCCTGTGACAGTGCAGCACTCCCTCAGTACTGACCCTGTGACAGTGCAGCACTCCCTCAGCACTGACCCTGTGACAGTGCGGCACTCCCTCAGCACTGACCCTGTGACAGTGCGGCACTCCCTCAGCACTGACCCTGTGACAGTGCGGCACTCCCTCAGCACTGACCCTCCGACAGTGCGACACTCCCTCAGCACTGACCCTGTGACAGTGCGGCACTCCCTCAGCACTGACCCTGTGACAGTGTGGCACTCCCTCAGCACTGACCCTCTGACAGTGCGGCACTCCCTCAGTACTGACCCTCCGACAGTGCGGCACTCCCTCAGTACTGACACTCCGACAGTGCGGCTTTTCATCAGTACTGACCCTCCGACAGTGTGGAACTCCCTCAGTACTGACCCTCTGACAGTGTGGCACTTCCTCAGTACTGACTCTCTGACAGTGCAGCACTCCCGCAGTACTGACCCTCTGACAGTGTGGCACTCCCTCAGTACTGACCCTCTGACAGTGCGGCACTCCCTCAGCACTGACCCTCTGACAGTGCGACACTCCCTCAGCACTGACCCTGTGACAGTGCGGCACTCCCTCAGAACTGACCCTGTGACAGTGCGGCACTCCCTCAGCACTGACCCTCTGACAGTGCGGCACTCCCTCAGTACTGACCCTCCGACAGTGCGGCACTCCCTCAGCACTGACCCTCTGACAGTGCAGCACTCCCTCAGTACTGACCCTCTGACAGTGTGGCACTCCCTCAGTACTGACCCTCTGACAGTGCGGCACTCCCTCAGCACTGACCCTCTGACAGTGCGACACTCCCTCAGCACTGACCCTGTGACAGTGCGGCACTCCCTCAGAACTGACCCTGTGACAGTGCGGCACTCCCTCAGCACTGACCCTCTGACAGTGCGGCACTCCCTCAGTACTGACCCTCCGACAGTGCGGCACTCCCTCAGCACTGACCCTCCGACAGTGCGACACTCCCTCAGCACTGACCCTGTGACAGTGCGGCACTCCCTCAGCACTGACCCTGTGACAGTGTGGCACTCCCTCAGCACTGACCCTCTGACAGTGCGGCACTCCCTCAGTACTGACCCTCCGACAGTGCGGCACTCCCTCAGTACTGACACTCCGACAGTGCGGCTTTTCATCAGTACTGACCCTCCGACAGTGTGGAACTCCCTCAGTACTGACCCTCTGACAGTGTGGCACTTCCTCAGTACTGACTCTCTGACAGTGCAGCACTCCCTCAGTACTGACCCTCTGACAGTGTGGCACTCCCTCAGTACTGACCCTCTGACAGTGCGGCACTCCCTCAGCACTGACCCTCTGACAGTGCGACACTCCCTCAGCACTGACCCTGTGACAGTGCGGCACTCCCTCAGAACTGACCCTGTGACAGTGCGGCACTCCCTCAGCACTGACCCTCTGACAGTGCGGCACTCCCTCAGTACTGACCCTCCGACAGTGCGGCACTCCCTCAGTACTGACCCTCCGACAGTGCGGCTTTTCATCAGCACTGACCCTCCGACAGTGCGGCCTTTCCTCAGTACTGACCCTCCGACAGTGTGGCACTCCCTCAGTACTGACCCTCTGACAGTGTGGCACTCCCTCAGTACTGACTCTCTGACAGTGCAGCACTCCCTCAGTACTGACCCTCTGACAGTGTGGCACTCCCTCAGTACTGACCCTCTGACAGTGTGGCACTCCCTCAGCACTGACCCTCAGACAGTGCGGCTTTTCCTCAGCACTGACCCTCTGACAATGCGGCACTACCTCAGCACTGACCCTCCGACAGTGCGACACTCCCTCACCACTAACCCTCAGACAGTGCGGCACTCCCTCATCACTGACCCTCTGACAGTGTGGCACTCCCTCAGTACTGACCCTCCGACAGTGCGGCACTCCCTCACTACTGATCCTCAGACAGTGCGGCACTCCCTCAGTACTGACTCACCGACAGTGCGACACTCCCTCAGTACTGACCCTCTGACAGTGTGGCACTCCCTCAATCCTGACCCTCTGACAGTGTGGCACTCCCTCAGCACTGACCCTCCGACAGTGCAACACTCCCTCGCCACTGACCCTCAGACAGTGCGGCACTCCCTCACTACTGACCCTCCAACAGTGCGGCACTCCCTCAGTACTGACTCACTGACAGTGCCACACTCCCTCAGTACTGACCCTCTGACAGTGCGGCATTCCCTCAGTACTGACCCTCCGACAGTGCGGCACTCCCTCAGTACTGACTCACTGACAGTGCCACACTCCCTCAATACTGACCCTCAGACAGTGCAGCAATCCCTTAGTACTGACCTTCCAACAGTGCGGCACTCCCTCAGTACTGACCCTCTGACAGTGCAGCACTTTCTCAGCACTGACCCTCCGACAGTGCGGCACTCCCTCAATACTGACTCACCAACAGTGTCACACTTCCTCAGTAATGACCCTCTGACAGTGTAGCACTCCCTCAGTACTGACCATCTGACAGTGTGGCGCTCCCTCAGTACTGACCATCTGACAGTGTGGCGCTCCCTCAGTACTGACCCTCAGACAGTGCAGCACTCCCTCACTACTGACCGTCCGACACTGTAGTACTGCCTCAATACTGACTCGCAGACAGTGCAGCACTCCCTTAGTACTGACCCACTGATAGTGCGGCACTCCCTCAGTACTGGCCCTCTGACAGTGCGACACTCCCTCAGCACTGACCCTCCGACAGTGCGGCACTCCCTCAGTACTGACCCTCTGATAGTGTGGCACTCCCTCAGTCCTGACCCTCCGACAGTGTGGCACTCCCTCAGTACTGACCCTCTGACAGTGCGGCACTCGCTCTGTACTGAACCTCTGACAGTGCGGCACTCCCTCAGTACTGACCCTCTGACAGTGCGGCACGTCTCAGTACTGACCCTCCGACAGTGCAGCACTCCCTCAGTACTGACCCTTCAATAGTGCAGCAGTCCTTTGTACTGACCCTCTGACAGTGCGGCACTCCCTCAGTACTGACCCTCTGACAGTGCGGCACTCCCTCAGTACTGACCCTCAGACAGTGCAGCACTCCCTTAGTACTGACCCTCCGACAGTGCGGCACTCCCTCAGTACTGACCCTCCGACAGTGCAGCTTTTCCTCAGCACTGACTCTCTGACAGTGCAGCACTCTCTCAGCACTGACCCTCCGACAGTGTGGCACTCCCTCAGTACTGACTCACCAACAGTGTCACACTCCCTGAGTACTGACCCTCTGACAGTGCGGCACTCCCTCAGTACTGACCCTCTGACAGTGCGGCACTCCCTCAGTACTGACCCTCTGACAGTGTGGCACTCCCTCAGCACTGACCCTCCGACAGTGCGACACTCCCTCAGTACTGACTCACCAACAGTGTCACACTCCCTCAGTACTGACCCTCTGACAGTGTGGCACTCCCTCAGCACTGACCCTCCGACAGTGCGGCACTCCCTCGGTACTGACTCACCAACAGTGTCACACTCCCTCAGTACTGACCCTCTGACAGTGTGGCACTCCCTCAGCACTGACCCTCCGACAGTGCGGCACTCCCTCAGTACTGACTCACCAACAGTGTCACACTCCCTCAGTACTGACCCTCTGACGGTGTGGCACTCCCTCAGCACTGACCCTCCGACAGTGCGGCACTCCCTCAGTACTGACTCACCAACAGTGTCACACTCCCTCAGTACTGACCCTCTGACAGTGTGGCACTCCCTCAGCACTGACCCTCCGACAGTGCGGCACTCCCTCAGTACAGACTCACCAACAGTGTCACACTCCCTCAGTACTGACCCTCTGACAGTGTGGCACTCCCTCAGCACTGACCCTCCGACAGTGCGGCACTACCTCAGTACTGACTCACCAACAGTGTCACACTCCCTCAGCACTGACCCGCTGACAGTGTGGCACTCCCTCAGCACTGACCCTCCGACAGTGCCACACTCCCTCAGTACTGACTCACCAACAATGTCACACTCCCTCAGTACTGACCCTCTGATAGTGTGGCACTCCCTCAGCACTGACCGTCCGACAGTGCGGCACTCCCTCAGTACTGACTCACAAACAGTGTCACACTCCCTCTGTACTGACCCTCTGACAGTGTGGCACTCCCTCAGCACTGACCCTCCGACAGTGCGGCACTCCCTCAGTACTGACTCACCAACAGTGTCACACTCCCTCAGTACTGACCCTCTGACAGTGTGGCACTCCCTCAGCACTGACCCTCCGACAGTGCGGCACTCCCTCAGTACTGACTCACCAACAGTGTCACACTCCCTCAGTACTGACCCTCTGACAGTGTGGCACTCCCTCAGCACTGACCCTCCGACAGTGCGACACTCCCTCAGTACTGACCCTCTGATAGTGTGGCACTCCCTCAGTCCTGACCCTCCGACAGTGTGGCACATCCTCAGTACTGACCCTCTGACAGTGCGGCACTCGCTCTGTACTGAACCTCTGACAGTGCGGCACTCGCTCAGTACTGACCCTCTGACAGTGCGGCACTCCCTCAGTACTGATCCTCCGACAGTGCAGCACTCCCTCAGTACTGACCCTTCAATAGTGCAGCAGTCCCTTAGTACTGACCCTCTGACTGTGCGGCACTCCCTCAGTACTGACCCTCAGACAGTGCAGCACTCCCTTAGTACTGACCCTCCGACAGTGCGGCACTCCCTCAGTACTGACCCTCTGACAGTGTGCAACTCCCTCAGTACTGACCCTCTGACAGTGTGGCACTCCCTCAGCACTGACCCTCTGACAGTGCGGCACTCCCTCAGTACAGACTCACCAACAGTGTCACACTCCCTCAGTACTGACCCTCTGACAGTGTGGCACTCCCTCAGCACTGACCCTCCGACAGTGCGGCACTCCCTCAGTACTGACTCACCAACAGTGTCACACTCCCTGAGTACTGACCCCCTGACAGTGTGGCACTCCCTCAGTACTGACTCACTGACAGTGCCACACTCCCTCAGTACTGACTCTCTGACAGTGCGGCACTCCCTCAGTACTGACTCTCTGACAGTGTGCAACTCCCTCAGTACTGACCCTCTGACAGTGTGGCACTCCCTCAGCACTGACCCTCTGACAGTGCGGCACTCCCTCAGTACAGACTCACCAACAGTGTCACACTCCCTCAGTACTGACCCTCTGACAGTGTGGCACTCCCTCAGCACTGACCCTCCGACAGTGCGGCACTCCCTCAGTACTGACTCACCAACAGTGTCACACTCCCTCAGTACTGACCCTCTGACAGTGTGGCACTCCCTCAGCACTGACCCTCCGACAGTGCGACACTCCCTTGCCACTGACCCTCAGACAGTGCGGCACTCCCTCACGACTGACCCTCCAACAGTGCGGCGCTCCCTCAGTACTGACTCACTGACAGTGCCACACTCCCTCACTACTGACTCTCTGACAGTGCGGCACTCCCTCAGTACTGACCCTCTGACAGTGGGGCACTCCCTCAGCACTGACCCTCCGACAGTGCGGCACTCCCTCAGTACTGACCCTCTGACAGTGTGCAACTCCCTCAGTACTGACCCTCTGACAGTGTGGCACTCCCTCAGCACTGACCCTCCGACAGTGCGGCACTCCCTCACTACTGACCCTCCAACAGAGCGCCACTCCCTCAGTACTGACTCACCAACAGTGTCACACTCCCTCAGTACTGACCCTCTGACAGTGTGGTACTCCGTCAGTACTGACCCTCTGACAGTGCGGCACTCCCTCACTACTGGCCCTCTGACAGTACAGCACTCCCTTCAGCACTGACCCTCTAACAGTGTATTACTGCCTCAGTACTGACTCGCTAACAGTATGGCACTCCCTCAGTACTGACCCTCTGACAGAGCGGCACTCCCTCACTACTGGCCCTCTGACAGTGCGGCACTCGCTCTGTACTGACCCTCTGACAGTGCGGCACTCTCTCAGTACTGACCCTCTGACAGTACAACACTCCCTCAGCACTGACCCTCCGACAGTGTAGTACTGCCTCAGTACTGATTCGCTAACAGTATGGCAGTCCCTCAGTACTGACCATCTGACAGTGTGGCGCTCCCTCTGTACTGACCCTCAGACAGTGCAGCACTCTCTCAGTACTGACCCTCCGACAGTGTAGTACTGCCTCAGTACTGACTCGCAGACAGTGCAGCACTCCCTTAGTACTGACCCACTGACAGTGCGGCACTCCCTCAGTACTGGCCCTCTGATAGTGTGGCACACCCTCAGGACTGACCCTCCGACAGTGTGGCACTCACTCAGTACTGACCCTCTGTCAGTGCAGCACTCGCTCTGTACTGACCCTCTGACAGTGCGGCACTCCCTCAGTACTGACCCTCTGACAGTGCGGCACTCCCTCAGTACTGACCCTCCGACAGTGCAGCAGTCCCTCAGGACTGACCCTCCGACAGTGTAGTACTGCCTCAGTACAGACTCGCGAACAGTATGGCACTCCCTCAGTTCTGACCCTCCGACAGTGCGGCTTTTCCTCAGCACTGACCCTCTGACAGTGTGGCACTCCCTCAGCACTGACCCTCTGACAGTGCGGCACTCCCTCAGCACTGACCCTCCGACAGTGCGACACTCCCTCACCACTGACCCTCAGACAGTGCGGCACTCCCTCAGCACGACCCTCTGACAGTGCGGCACTCCCGCAGTACTGACCCTCCGACAGTGCGGCACTCCCTCAGTACTGACCCTCTGACAGTGCGGCACTCCCTCACTACTGACCCACCGACAGTGTGGCACTCCCTCAGTACTGACCCTCTGACAGTGCGGCACTCCCTCAGTACTGACCCTCCGACAGTGCAGCACTCCCTCAGTACTGACCCTCAGGCAGTGCAGCACTCCCTCACTACTGACCCTCTGACAGTGTAGTACTGCCTCAATACTGACTCGCAGACAGTGCAGCACTCCCTTAGTACTGACCCACTGATAGTGCAGCACTCCCTCAGTACTGGCCCTCTGACAGTGCGGCACTCCCTCAGCACTGACCCTCCGACAGTGCGGCACTCCCTCAGTACTGAACCTCTGATAGTGTGGCACCCCCTCAGTACTGACCCTCCGACAGTGTGGCACTCCCTCAGTACTGACCCTCTGACACTGCGGCACTCGCTCTGTACTGAATCTCTGACAGTGCGGCACTCCCTCAGTACTGACCCTCTGACATTGCAGCACTCCCTCAGTACTGACCCTCCGACAGTGCGGCACTCCCTCAGTACTGACCCTCTGACAGTGCGGCACTCCCTCAGTACTGACCCTCTGACAGTGCGGCACTCCCTCAGTACTGACCCTCTGACAGTGCGGCACTCCCTCAGTACTGACCCTCTGACAGTGCGGCACTCGCTCTGTACTGACCCTCTGACAGTGTGGCACTCCCTCAGTACTGACTCTCTGACAGTGCAGCACTCCCTCAGTACTGACCCTCTGACAGTGTGGCACTCCCTCAGTACTGACCCTCTGACAGTGTCGCACTCCCTCAGTACTGACCCTCTGACAGTGTCGCACTCCCTCAGTACTGACCCTCTGACAGTGTGGCACTCCCTCAGTACTGACCCTCTGACAGTGCGGCACTCGCTCTGTACTGACCCTCTGACAGTGCGGTACTCCCTCAGTACTGACTCTCTGACAGTGCAGCACTCCCTCAGTACTGACCCTCTGACAGTGTGGCACTCCCTCAGTACTGACCGTCTGACAGTGTGGCACTCCCTCAGTACTGACCCTCTGACAGTGTGGCACTCCCTCAGTACTGACCCTCTGACAGTGCGGCACTCGCTCTGTACTGACCCTCTGACAGTGTGGCACTCCCTCAGTACTGACTCTCTGACAGTGCAGCACTCCCTCAGTACTGACCCTCTGACAGTGTGGCACTCCCTCAGTACTGACCCTCTGACAGTGTGGCACTCCCTCAGCACTGACCCTCAGACAGTGCGGCTTTTCCTCAGCACTGACCCTCTGACAGTGCGGCACTACCTCAGCACTGACCCTCCGACAGTGCGACACTCCCTCACCACTGACCCTCAGACAGTGCGGCACTCCCTCATCACTGACCCTCCGAAGGTGCGGCACTCCCTCAGTACTGACCCTCCGACAGTGCGGCACTCCCTCACTACTGATCCTCAGACAGTGCGGCACTCCCTCAGTACTGACTCACCGACAGTGCGACACTCCCTCAGTACTGACCCTCTGACAGTGTGGCACTCCCTCAATCCTGACCCTCTGACAGTGTGGCACTCCCTCAGCACTGACCCTCCGACAGTGCAACACTCCCTCGCCACTGACCCTCAGACAGTGCGGCACTCCCTCACTACAGACTCTCCAACAGTGCGGCACTCCCTCAGTACTGACCCTCCGACAGTGTGGCACTCCCTCAGTACTGACTCACTGACAGTGCCACACTCCCTCAGTACTGACCCTCTGACAGTGCGGCATTCCCTCAGTACTGACCCTCCGAAAGTGCGGCACTCCCTCAGTACTGACTCACTGACAGTGCCACACTCCCTCAATACTGACCCTCAGACAGTGCAGCAATCCCTTAGTACTGACCTTCCAACAGTGCGGCACTCCCTCAGTACTGACCCTCTGACAGTGCAGCACTTTCTCAGCACTGACCCTCCGACAGTGTGGCACTCCCTCAATACTGACTCACCAACAGTGTCACACTCCCTCAGTAATGACCCTCTGACAGTGTAGCGCTCCCTCAGTACTGACCCTCAGACAGTGCGGCACTCCCTCAGTCCTGGCCCTCTGACAGTGCGACACTCCCTCAGCACTGACCCTCCGACAGTGCGGCACTCCCTCAGTACTGACCCTCTGATAGTGTGGCACTCCCTCAGTCCTGACCCTCCGACAGTGTGGCACTCCCTCAGTACTGACCCTCTGACAGTGCAGCAGTCCCTCAGTACTGACTCACCAACAGTGTCACACTCCCTGAGTACTGACCCTCTGACAGTGCGGCACTCCCTCAGTACTGACCCTCTGACAGTGCGGCACTGCCTCAGTACTGACCCTCAGACAGTGCAGCACTCCCTCACTACTGACCGTCCGACACTGTAGTACTGCCTCAATACTGACTCGCAGACAGTGCAGCACTCCCTTCGTACTGACCCACTGATAGTGCGGCACTCCCTCAGTACTGACCCTCTGACAGTGCGGCACTCCCTCAGTACTGACCCTCAGACAGTGCAGCACTCACTTAGTACTGACCCTCCGACAGTGCGGCACTCCCTCAGTACTGACCCTCCGACAGTGCAGCTTTTCCTCAGCACTGACCCTCTGACAGTGCAGCACTCCCTCAGCACTGACCCTCCGACAGTGCGGCACTCCCTCAGTACTGACTCACCAACAGTGACACACTCCCTCAATACTGACCCTCTGACAGTGTGGCACTCCCTCAGCACTGACCCTCCGACAGTGCGACACTCCCTCAGTACTGACCCTCTGATAGTGTGGCACTCCCTCAGTCCTGACCCTCCGACAGTGTGGCACTCCCTCAGTACTGACCCTCTGATAGTGCGGCACTCGCTCTGTACTGAACCTCTGACAGTGCGGCACTTGCTCAGTACTGACCCTCTGACAGTGCGGCACTCCCTCAGTACTGACCCTCCGACAGTGCAGCACTCCCTCAGTACTGACCCTTCAATAGTGCAGCAGTCCCTTAGTACTGACCCTCTGACTGTGCGGCACTCCCTCAGTACTGACCCTCAGACAGTGCAGCACTCCCTTAGTACTGACCCTCCGACAGTGCGGCACTCACTCAGTACTGACCCTCTGACAGTGTGCAACTCCCTCAGTACTGACCCTCTGACAGTGTGGCACTCCCTCAGCACTGACCCTCTGACAGTGCGGCACTCCCTCAGTACAGACTCACCAACAGTGTCACACTCCCTCAGTACTGACCCTCTGACAGTGTGGCACTCCCTCAGCACTGACCCTCCGACAGTGCGGCACTCCCTCAGTGCTGACTCACCAACAGTGTCACACTCCCTGAGTCCTGACCCCCTGACAGTGTGGCACTCCCTCAGTACTGACTCACTGACAGTGCCACACTCCCTCAGTACTGACTCTCTGACAGTGCGGCACTCCCTCAGTCCTGACCCTCTGACAGTGTGCAACTCCCTCAGTACTGACCCTCTGACAGTGTGGCACTCCCTCAGCACTGACCCTCTGACAGTGCGGCACTCCCTCAGTACAGACTCACCAACAGTGTCACACTCCCTCAGTACTGACCCTCTGACAGTGTGGCACTCCCTCAGCACTGACCCTCCGACAGTGCGGCACTCCCTCAGTACTGACTCACCAACAGTGTCACACTCCCTCAGTACTGACCCTCTGACAGTGTGGCACTCCCTCAGCACTGACCCTCCGACAGTGCGACACTCCCTCAGTACTGACCCTCTGATAGTGTGGCACTCCCTCAGTCCTGACCCTCCGACAGTGTGGCACTCCCTCAGTACTGACCCTCTGACAGTGCGGCACTCGCTCTGTACTGAACCTCTGACAGTGCGGCACTCGCTCAGTACTGACCCTCTGACAGTGCAGCACTCCCTCAGTACTGACCCTTCAATAGTGCAGCAGTCCCTTCGTACTGACCCTCTGACTGTGCGGCACTCCCTCAGTACTGACCCTCAGACAGTGCAGCACTCCCTTAGTACTGACCCTCCGACAGTGCGGCACTCCCTCAGTACTGACCCTCCGACAGTGCGGCACTCCCTAAGCACTGAGCCTCCGATAGTGCAGCTTTTCCTCAGCACTGACCCTTTGACAGTGCAGCACTCTCTCAGCACTGACCCTCCGACAGTGCGGCACTCCCTCACTACTGACCCTCCAACAGAGCGGCACTCCCTCAGTACTGACTCACCAACAGTGTCACACTCCCTCAGTACTGACCCTCTGACAGTGTGGTACTCCGTCAGTACTGACCCTCTGACAGTGCGGCAATCCCTCACTACTGGCCCTCTGACAGTACAGCACTCCCTTCAGCACTGACCCTCTAACAGTGTATTACTGCCTCAGTACTGACTCGCTAACAGTATGGCACTCCCTCAGTACTGACCCTCTGACAGAGCGGCACTCCCTCACTACTGGCCCTCTGACAGTGCGGCACTCGCTCTGTACTGACCCTCTGACAGTGCGGCACTCTCTCAGTACTGACCCTCTGACAGTACAACACTCCCTCAGCACTGACCCTCCGACAGTGTAGTACTGCCTCAGTACTGATTCGCTAACAGTATGGCAGTCCCTCAGTACTGACCATCTGACAGTGTGGCGCTCCCTCTGTACTGACCCTCAGACAGTGCAGCACTCTCTCAGTACTGACCCTCCGACAGTGTAGTACTGCCTCAGTACTGACTCGCAGACAGTGCAGCACTCCCTTAGTACTGACCCACTGACAGTGCGGCACTCCCTCAGTACTGGCCCTCTGATAGTGTGGCACACCCTCAGGACTGACCCTCCGACAGTGTGGCACTCACTCAGTACTGACCCTCTGTCAGTGCAGCACTCGCTCTGTACTGACCCTCTGACAGTGCGGCACTCCCTCAGTACTGACCCTCTGACAGTGCGGCACTCCCTCAGTACTGACCCTCCGACAGTGCAGCAGTCCCTCAGGACTGACCCTCCGACAGTGTAGTACTGCCTCAGTACAGACTCGCGAACAGTATGGCACTCCCTCAGTTCTGACCCTCCGACAGTGCGGCTTTTCCTCAGCACTGACCCTCTGACAGTGTGGCACTCCCTCAGCACTGACCCTCTGACAGTGCGGCACTCCCTCAGCACTGACCCTCCGACAGTGCGACACTCCCTCACCACTGACCCTCAGACAGTGCGGCACTCCCTCAGCACGACCCTCTGACAGTGCGGCACTCCCGCAGTACTGACCCTCCGACAGTGCGGCACTCCCTCAGTACTGACCCTCTGACAGTGCGGCACTCCCTCACTACTGACCCACCGACAGTGTGGCACTCCCTCAGTACTGACCCTCTGACAGTGCGGCACTCCCTCAGTACTGACCCTCCGACAGTGCAGCACTCCCTCAGTACTGACCCTCAGGCAGTGCAGCACTCCCTCACTACTGACCCTCCGACAGCGTAGTACTGCCTCAATACTGACTCGCAGACAGTGCAGCACTCCCTTAGTACTGACCCACTGATAGTGCAGCACTCCCTCAGTACTGGCCCTCTGACAGTGCGGCACTCCCTCAGCACTGACCCTCCGACAGTGCGGCACTCCCTCAGTACTGAACCTCTGATAGTGTGGCACCCCTCAGTACTGACCCTCCGACAGTGTGGCACTCCCTCAGTACTGACCCTCTGACACTGCGGCACTCGCTCTGTACTGAATCTCTGACAGTGCGGCACTCCCTCAGTACTGACCCTCTGACATTGCAGCACTCCCTCAGTACTGACCCTCCGACAGTGCGGCACTCCCTCAGTACTGACCCTCTGACAGTGCGGCACTCCCTCAGTACTGACCCTCTGACAGTGCGGCACTCCCTCAGTACTGACCCTCTGACAGTGCGGCACTCGCTCTGTACTGACCCTCTGACAGTGTGGCACTCCCTCAGTACTGACTCTCTGACAGTGCAGCACTCCCTCAGTACTGACCCTCTGACAGTGTGGCACTCCCTCAGTACTGACCCTCTGACAGTGTGGCACTCCCTCAGTACTGACCCTCTGACAGTGCGGCACTCGCTCTGTACTGACCCTCTGACAGTGCGGTACTCCCTCAGTACTGACTCTCTGACAGTGCAGCACTCCCTCAGTACTGACCCTCTGACAGTGTGGCACTCCCTCAGTACTGACCGTCTGACAGTGTGGCACTCCCTCAGTACTGACCCTCTGACAGTGTGGCACTCCCTCAGTACTGACCCTCTGACAGTGCGGCACTCGCTCTGTACTGACCCTCTGACAGTGTGGCACTCCCTCAGTACTGACTCTCTGACAGTGCAGCACTCCCTCAGTACTGACCCTCTGACAGTGTGGCACTCCCTCAGTACTGACCCTCTGACAGTGTGGCACTCCCTCAGCACTGACCCTCAGACAGTGCGGCTTTTCCTCAGCACTGACCCTCTGACAGTGTGGCACTACCTCAGCACTGACCCTCCGACAGTGCGACACTCCCTCACCACTGACCCTCAGACAGTGCGGCACTCCCTCATCACTGACCCTCCGACAGTGCGGCACTCCCTCAGTACTGACCCTCCGACAGTGCGGCACTCCCTCACTACTGATCCTCAGACAGTGCGGCACTCCCTCAGTACTGACTCACCGACAGTGCGACACTCCCTCAGTACTGACCCTCTGACAGTGTGGCACTCCCTCAATCCTGACCCTCTGACAGTGTGGCACTCCCTCAGCACTGACCCTCCGACAGTGCAACTCTCCCTCGCCACTGACCCTCAGACAGTGCGGCACTCCCTCACTACAGACTCTCCAACAGTGCGGCACTCCCTCAGTACTGACCCTCCGACAGTGCGGCACTCCCTCAGTACTGACTCACTGACAGTGCCACACTCCCTCAGTACTGACCCTCTGACAGTGCGGCATTCCCTCAGTACTGACCCTCCGACAGTGCGGCACTCCCTCAGTACTGACTCACTGACAGTGCCACACTCCCTCAATACTGACCCTCAGACAGTGCAGCAATCCCTTAGTACTGACCTTCCAACAGTGCGGCACTCCCTCAGTACTGACCCTCTGACAGTGCAGCACTTTCTCAGCACTGACCCTCCGACAGTGCGGCACTCCCTCAATACTGACTCACCAACAGTGTCACACTCCCTCAGTAATGACCCTCTGACAGTGTAGCGCTCCCTCAGTACTGACCCTCAGACAGTGCAGCACTCCCTCAGTACTGACCATCTGACAGTGTGGCGCTCCCTCAGTACTGACCCTCAGACAGTGCAGCACTCCCTCACTACTGACCGTCCGACACTGTAGTACTGCCTCAATACTGACTCGCAGACAGTGCAGCACTCCCTTAGTACTGACCCACTGATAGTGCGGCACTCCCTCAGTACTGGCCCTCTGACAGTGCGACACTCCCTCAGCACTGACCCTCCGACAGTGCGGCACTCCCTCAGTACTGACCCTCTGATAGTGTGGCACTCCCTCAGTCCTGACCCTCCGACAGTGTGGCACTCCCTCAGTACTGACCCTCTGACAGTGCAGCACTCCCTCAGTACTGACTCACCAACAGTGTCACACTCCCTGAGTACTGACCCTCTGACAGTGCGGCACTCCCTCAGTACTGACCCTCTGACAGTGCGGCACTGCCTCAGTACTGACCCTCAGACAGTGCAGCACTCCCTCACTACTGACCGTCCGACACTGTAGTACTGCCTCAATACTGACTCGCAGACAGTGCAGCACTCCCTTCGTACTGACCCACTGATAGTGCGGCACTCCCTCAGTACTGACCCTCTGACAGTGCGGCACTCCCTCAGTACTGACCCTCAGACAGTGCAGCACTCCCTTAGTACTGACCCTCCGACAGTGCGGCACTCCCTCAGTACTGACCCTCCGACAGTGCAGCTTTTCCTCAGCACTGACCCTCTGACAGTGCAGCACTCCCTCAGCACTGACCCTCCGACAGTGCGGCACTCCCTCAGTACTGACTCACCAACAGTGTCACACTCCCTCAATACTGACCCTCTGACAGTGTGGCACTCCCTCAGCACTGACCCTCCGACAGTGCGACACTCCCTCAGTACTGACCCTCTGATAGTGTGGCACTCCCTCAGTCCTGACCCTCCGACAGTGTGGCACTCCCTCAGTACTGACCCTCTGACAGTGCGGCACTCGCTCTGTACTGAACCTCTGACAGTGCGGCACTCCCTCAGTACTGACCCTCCGACAGTGCAGCACTCCCTCAGTACTGACCCTTCAATAGTGCAGCAGTCCCTTAGTACTGACCCTCTGACTGTGCGGCACTCCCTCAGTACTGACCCTCAGACAGTGCAGCACTCCCTTAGTACTGACCCTCCGACAGTGCGGCACTCCCTCAGTACTGACCCTCTGACAGTGTGCAACTCCCTCAGTACTGACCCTCTGACAGTGTGGCACTCCCTCAGCACTGACCCTCTGACAGTGCGGCACTCCCTCAGTACAGACTCACCAACAGTGTCACACTCCCTCAGTACTGACCCTCTGACAGTGTGGCACTCCCTCAGCACTGACCCTCCGACAGTGCGGCACTCCCTCAGTACTGACTCACCAACAGTGTCACACTCCCTGAGTACTGACCCCCTGACAGTGTGGCACTCCCTCAGTACTGACTCACTGACAGTGCCACACTCCCTCAGTACTGACTCTCTGACAGTGCGGCACTCCCTCAGTCCTGACCCTCTGACAGTCTGCAACTCCCTCAGTACTGACCCTCTGACAGTGTGGCACTCCCTCAGCACTGACCCTCTGACAGTGCGGCACTCCCTCAGTACAGACTCACCAACAGTGTCACACTCCCTCAGTACTGACCCTCTGACAGTGTGGCACTCCCTCAGCACTGACCCTCCGACAGTGCGGCACTCCCTCAGTACTGAGTCACCAACAGTGTCACACTCCCTCAGTACTGACCCTCTGACAGTGTGGCACTCCCTCAGCACTGACCCTCCGACAGTGCGACACTCCCTCAGTACTGACCCTCTGATAGTGTGGCACTCCCTCAGTCCTGACCCTCCGACAGTGTGGCACTCCCTCAGTACTGACCCTCTGACAGTGCGGCACTCGCTCTGTACTGAACCTCTGACAGTGCGGCACTCGCTCAGTACTGACCCTCTGACAGTGCGGCACTCCCTCAGTACTGACCTTCCGACAGTGCAGCACTCCCTCAGTACTGACCCTTCAATAGTGCAGCAGTCCCTTCGTACTGACCCTCTGACTGTGCGGCACTCCCTCAGTACTGACCCTCAGACAGTGCAGAACTCCCTTAGTACTGACCCTCCGACAGTGCGGCACTCCCTCAGTACTGACCCTCCGACAGTGCGGCACTCCCTAAGCACTGAGCCTCCGATAGTGCAGCTTTTCCTCAGCACTGACCCTTTGACAGTGCAGCACTCTCTCAGCACTGACCCTCCGACAGTGTGGCACTCCCTCAGTACTGACCCTCTGACAGTGTGGCACTCCCTCAGCACTGACCCTCCGACAGTGCGGCACTCCCTCAGTACTGACTCACCAACAGTGTCACACTCCCTCAGTACTGACCCCCTGACAGTGTGGCACTCCCTCAGTACTGACTCACTGACAGTGCCACACTCCCTCAGTACTGACTCTCTGACAGTGCGGCACTCCCTCAGTACTGACCCTCTGACACTGTGCAACTCCCTCAGTACTGACCCTCTGACAGTGTGGCACTCCCTCAGCACTGACCCTCTGACAGTGCGGCACTCCCTCAGTACAGACTCACCAACAGTGTCACAATCCCTCAGTACTGACCCTTTGACAGTGTGGCACTCCCTCAGCACTGACCCTCCGACAGCGCGGCACTCCCTCAGTACTGACTCACCAACAGTGTCACACTCCCTCAGTACTGACCCTCTGACAGTGTTGCACTCCCTCAGCACTGACCCTCCGACAGTGCGACACTCCCTTGCCACTGACCCTCAGACAGTGCGGCACTCCCTCACGACTGACCCTCCAACAGTGCGGCACTCCCTCAGTACTGACTCACTGACAGTGCCACACTCCCTCACTACTGACTCTCTGACAGTGCGGCACTCCCTCAGTACTGACCCTCTGACAGTGTGCAACTCCCTCAGTACTGACCCTCTGACAGTGTGGCACTCCCTCAGCACTGACCCTCCGACAGTGCGGCACTCCCTCACTACTGACCCTCCAACAGAGCGGCACTCCCTCAGTACTGACTCACCAACAGTGTCACACTCCCTCAGTACTGACCCTCTGACAGTGTGGTACTCCGTCAGTACTGACCCTCTGACAGTGCGGCAATCCCTCACTACTGGCCCTCTGACAGTACAGCACTCCCTTCAGCACTGACCCTCTAACAGTGTATTACTGCCTCAGTACTGACTCGCTAACAGTATGGCACTCCCTCAGTACTGACCCTCTGACAGAGCGGCACTCCCTCACTACTGGCCCTCTGACAGTGCGGCACTCGCTCTGTACTGACCCTCTGACAGTGCGGCACTCTCTCAGTACTGACCCTCTGACAGTACAACACTCCCTCAGCACTGACCCTCCGACAGTGTAGTACTGCCTCAGTACTGATTCGCTAACAGTATGGCAGTCCCTCAGTACTGACCATCTGACAGTGTGGCGCTCCCTCTGTACTGACCCTCAGACAGTGCAGCACTCTCTCAGTACTGACCCTCCGACAGTGTAGTCCTGCCTCAGTACTGACTCGCAGACAGTGCAGCACTCCCTTAGTACTGACCCACTGACAGTGCGGCACTCCCTCAGTACTGGCCCTCTGATAGTGTGGCACACCCTCAGGACTGACCCTCCGACAGTGTGGCACTCCCTCAGTACTGACCCTCTGACAGTGCAGCACTCGCTCTGTACTGACCCTCTGACAGTGCGGCACTCCCTCAGTACTGACCCTCTGACAGTGCGGCACTCCCTCAGTACTGACCGTCCGACAGTGCAGCAGTCCCTCAGGACTGACCCTCCGACAGTGTAGTACTGCCTCAGTACAGACTCGCGAACAGTATGGCACTCCCTCAGTTCTGACCCTCCGACAGTGCGGCTTTTCCTCAGCACTGACCCTCTGACAGTGTGGCACTCCCTCAGCACTGACCCTCTGACAGTGCGGCACTCCCTCAGCACTGACCCTCTGACAGTGCGGCACTCCCGCAGTACTGACCCTCCGACAGTGCGGCACTCCCTCCGTACTGACCCTCTGACAGTGCGGCACTCCCTCACTAGTAACCCACCGACAGTGTGGCACTCCCTCACTACTGACCCTCCGACAGTGTAGTACTGCCTCAATACTGGCTCGCAGACAGTGCAGCACTCCCTTAGTACTGACCCACTGATAGTGCAGCACTCCCTCAGTACTGGCCCTCTGACAGTGCGGCACTCCCTCAGCACTGACCCTCTGACAGTGCGGCACTCCCTCAGCACTGACCCTCCGACAGTGCGGCAATCCCTCAGTACTGACCCTCTGATAGTTTGGCACCCCCTCAGTACTGACCCTCCGACAGTGTGGCACTCCCTCAGTACTGACCCTCTGACAGTGCGGCACTCGCTCTGTACTGAATCTCTGACAGTGCGGCACTCCCTCAGTACTGACCCTCTGACAGTGCGGCACTCCCTCAGTACTGACCCTCCGACAGTGCAGCACTCCCTCAGTACTGACCCTTCAATAGTGCAGCAGTCCCTTAGTACTGAACCTCTGACAGTGCGGCACTCCCTCAGTACTGACCCTCCCACAGTGCGGCACTCCCTCAGCACTGACCCTCCGACAGTGCAGCTTTTCCTCACTACTGACCCTCTGACAGTGCAGCACTCTCTCAGCACTGACCCTCCGACAGTGCGGCACTCCCTCAGTACTGACTCACCAACAGTGTCACACTCCCTCAGTACTGACCCTCTGACAGTGTGGCACTCCCTCAGTACTGACCCTCTGACAGTGTGACACTCCCTCAGCACTGACCCTCCGACATTGCGACACTCCCTCGCCACTGACCCTCAGACAGTGCGGCACTCCCTCACTACTGACCCTCCAACAGTGTGGCACTCCCTCAGTACTGACTCACTGACAGTGCCACACTCCCTCAGTACCGAACCTCTGACAGTGCGGCACTCCCTCAATACTGACCCTCTGACAGTGCAGCACTCCCTTAGTACTGACCCTCCTACAGTGCCACACTCCCTCAGTACTGACCCTCCGACAGTGCGGCACTCCCTCAGCACTGACCCTCCGACATTGCAGCTTTTCCTCAGCACTGACCCTCTGACAGTGCAGCACTCTCTCAGCACTGACCCTCCGACAGTGCGGCACTCCCTCAGTACTGACTCACCAACAGTGTCACACTCCCTCAGTACTGACCCTCTGACAGTGTGGCACTCCCTCAGTACTGACCCTCAGACAGTGCGGCACTCCCTCAGTACTGACTCACTGACAGTGCCACACTCCCTCAGTACCGAACCTCTGACAGTGCGGCACTCCCTCAATACTGACCCTCTGACAGTGCAGCTTTTCCTCAGCACTGACCCTCTGACAGTGCAGCACTCTCTCAGTACTGACCCTCCGACAGTGCGGCACTCCCTCAGTACTGACTCTCCGACAGTGCGGCACTCCCTCAGTACTGACCCTCTGATAGTGTGGCACTCCCTCAGTACTGACCCTCCGACAGTGTGGCACTCCCTCAGTACTGACCCTCTGACAGTGCGGCACTCGCTCTGTACTGAACCTCTGACAGTGCGGCACTCCCTCAGTACTGACCCTCCGACAGTGCAGCACTCCCTCAGTACTGACCCTTCAATAGTCCAGCAGTCCCTTAGTACTGACCCTCTGACAGTGCGGCACTCCCTCAGTACTGACCCTCCGACAGTGCAGCACTCCCTCAGTACTGACCCTCAGACAGTGCAGAACTCCCTCACTACTGACCCTCCAACAGTGTAGTACTGCCTCAATACTGACTCGCAGACAGTGCAGCACTCCCTTAGTACTGACCCACTGATAGTGCAGCACTCCCTCAGTTACTGGCCCTCTGACAGTGCGGCACTCCCTCAGCACTGACCCTCCGACAGTGCGGCACTCCCTCAGTACTGACCCTCTGATAGTGTGGCACTCCCTCAGTACTGACCCTCCGACAGTGTGGCACTCCCTCAGTACTGACCCTCTGACAGTGCGGCACTCCCGCAGTACTGACCCTCTGACAGTGCGGCACTCGCTCTGTACTGAATCTCTGACAGTGCGGCACTCCCTCAGTACTGACCCTCTGACAGTGCAGCACTCCCTCAGTACTGACCCTCCAACAGTGCAACACTCCCTCAGTTCTGACCCTTCAATAGTGCAGCAGTCCCTTAGTACTGACCCTCTGACAGTGCGGCACTCCCTCAGCACTGAACATCCGACAGTGCAGCTTTTCCTCAGCACTGACCCTCTGACAGTGCAGCACTCTCTCAGCACTGACCCTCCGACAGTGCGGCAATCCCTCAGTACTGACTCACCAACAGTGTCATACTCCCTCAGTACTGACCCTCTGACAGTGTGGCACTCCCTCAGTACTGACCCTCTGACAGTGTGGCACTCCCTCAGCACTGACCATCCGACATTGCGACACTCCCTCGCCACTGACCCTCAGACAGTGCGGCACTCCCTCACTACTGACCCTCCAACAGTGCGGCACTCCCTCAGTACTGACTCACTCACAGTGCCACACTCCCTCAGTACCGAACCTCTGACAGTGCGGCACTCCCTCAATACTGACCCTCTGACAGTGCAGCTTTTCCTCAGCACTGACCCTCTGACAGTGCAGCACTCTCTCAGCACTGACCCTCCGACAGTGCGGCACTCCCTCAGTACTGACTCACCAACAGTGTCACACTTCCTCAGTACTGACCCTCTGACAGTGTGGCACTCCCTCAGTACTGACCCTCTGACAGTGTGGCACTCCCTCAGCACTGACCCTCCGACAGTGCGACACTCCCTTGCCACTGACCCTCAGACAGTGCGGCACTCCCTCACTACTGACCCTCCAACAGTGAGCACTCCCTCAGTACTGACTCACCAACAGTGTCACACTCCCTCAGTACTGACCCACTGACAGTGCCACACTCCCTCAGTACTGACCCTCTGACAGTGCGGCACTCCCTCAATACTGACCCTCAGACAGTGCAGCACTCCCTTAGTACTGACCTTCCAACAGTGCGGCACTCCCTCAGTACTGACCCTCCGACAGTGCAGCACTTTCTCAGCACTGACCCTCCGACAGTGCGGCACTCCCTCAATACTGACTCACCAACAGTGTCACACTCCCTCAGTACTGGCCCTCTGACAGTTCGGCACTCCCTCAGCACTGACCCTTCGACAGTGCGACACTCCCTCAATATTGACCCTCTGATAGTGTGGCACTCCCTCAGTACTGACCCTCCGACAGTGTGGCACTCCCTCAGTACTGACCCTCTGACAGTGCGGCACTCGCTCTGTACTGAACCTCTGACATTGCGGCACTCCGTCAGCACTGACCCTCCGACAGTGCAGCACTCCCTCAGTACTGACCCTTCAATAGTCCAGCAGTCCCTAGTACTGACCCTCTGACTGTGCGGCACTCCCTCAGTACTGACCCTCCGACAGTGCGGCACTCCCTCAGCACTGACCCTCCGACAGTGCAGCTTTTCCTCAGCACTGACCCTCTCACAGTGCAGCACTCCCTCAGTACTGACTCACCAACAGTGTCACACTCTCTCAGCACTGACCCTCCGACAGTGCGGCACTCCCTCAGTACTGACTCAACAACAGTGTCACACTCCCTCAGTACTGACCCTCTGACAGTGCGACACTCCCTCGCTACTGACCCTCAGACAGTGCGGCACTCCCTCACTACTGACCCTCCAACAGTGCGGCACTCCCTCAGTACTGACTCACTGACAGTGCCACACTCCCTCAGTACAGACCCTCTGACAGTGCGGCACTCCCTCAATACTGACCCTCGGACAGTGCAGCACTCCCTTAGTACTGACACTCCAACAGTGCGGCACTCCCTCAGTACTGACCCTCCGACAGTGCGGCACTCCCTCAGTACTGACCCTCCGACAGTGCAGCACTCTCTCAGCACTGACCCTCCGACAGTGCGGCACTCCGTCAGTACTGACTCACCAACAGTGACACACTCCCTCAGTACTGACCCTCTGACGGTGTGGCACTCCCTCAGTACTGACCCTCTGACAGTGTGGCACTCCCTCAGCACTGACCCTCCGACAGTGCGACACTCCCTCGCCACTGACCCTCAGACTGTGCGGCACTCCCTCACTACTGACCCTCCAACAGTGCGGCACTCCCTCAGTACTGACTCACCAACAGTGTCACACTCCCTCAGCACTGACCCTCCGACATTGCGACACTCCCTCGCCACTGACCCTCAGACAGTGCGGCACTCCCTCACTACTGACCCTCCAACAGTGTGGTACTCCCTCAGTACTGACTCACTGACAGTGCCACACTCCCTCAGTACCGAACCTCTGACAGTGCGGCACTCCCTCAATACTGACCCTCTGACAGTGCAGCACTCCCTTAGTCCTGACCCTCCTACAGTGCGGCACTCCCTCAGTACTGACCCTCCGACAGTGCGGCACTCCCTCAGCACTGACCCTCCGACATTGCAGCTTTTCCTCAGCACTGACCCTCTGACAGTGCAGCACTCTCTCAGCACTGACCCTCCGACAGTGCGGCACTCCCTCAGTACTGACTCACCAACAGTGTCACACTCCCTCAGTACTGACCCTCTGACAGTGTGGCACTCCCTCAGTACTGACCCTCTGACAGTGTGGCACTCCCTCAGCACTGACCCTCCGACAGTGCGACACTCCCTTGCCACTGACCCTCAGACAGTGCGGCACTCCCTCAGTACTGACTCACTGACAGTGCCACACTCCCTCAGTACCGAACCTCTGACAGTGCGGCACTCCCTCAATACTGACCCTCTGACAGTGCAGCTTTTCCTCAGCACTGACCCTCTGACAGTGCAGCACTCTCTCAGTACTGACCCTCCGACAGTGCGGCACTCCCTCAGTACTGACTCTCCGACAGTGCGGCACTCCCTCAGTACTGACCCTCTGATAGTGTGGCACTCCCTCAGTACTGACCCTCCGACAGTGTGGCACTCCCTCAGTACTGACCCTCTGACAGTGCGGCACTCGCTCTGTACTGAACCTCTGACAGTGCGGCACTCCCTCAGTACTGACCCTCCGACAGTGCAGCACTCCCTCAGTACTGACCCTTCAATAGTCCAGCAGTCCCTTAGTACTGACCCTCTGACAGTGCGGCACTCCCTCAGTACTGACCCTCCGACAGTGCAGCACTCCCTCAGTACTGACCCTCAGACAGTGCAGAACTCCCTCACTACTGACCCTCCAACAGTGTAGTACTGCCTCAATACTGACTCGCAGACAGTGCAGCACTCCCTTAGTACTGACCCACTGATAGTGCAGCACTCCCTCAGTTACTGGCCCTCTGACAGTGCGGCACTCCCTCAGCACTGACCCTCCGACAGTGCGGCACTCCCTCAGTACTGACCCTCTGATAGTGTGGCACTCCCTCAGTACTGACCCTCCGACAGTGTGGCACTCCCTCAGTACTGACCCTCTGACAGTGCGGCACTCCCGCAGTACTGACCCTCTGACAGTGCGGCACTCGCTCTGTACTGAATCTCTGACAGTGCGGCACTCCCTCAGTACTGACCCTCTGACATTGCGGCACTCCCTCAGTACTGACCCTCCGACAGTGCAACACTCCCTCAGTTCTGACCCTTCAATAGTGCAGCAGTCCCTTAGTACTGACCCTCTGACAGTGCGGCACTCCCTCAGCACTGAACATCCGACAGTGCAGCTTTTCCTCAGCACTGACCCTCTGACAGTGCAGCACTCTCTCAGCACTGACCCTCCGACAGTGCGGCAATCCCTCAGTACTGACTCACCAACAGTGTCACACTCCCTCAGTACTGACCCTCTGACAGTGTGGCACTCCCTCAGTACTGACCCTCTGACAGTGTGGCACTCCCTCAGCACTGACCATCCGACATTGCGACACTCCCTCGCCACTGACCCTCAGACAGTGCGGCACTCCCTCACTACTGACCCTCAGACAGTGCGGCACTCCCTCAGTACTGACTCACTCACAGTGCCACACTCCCTCAGTACCGAACCTCTGACAGTGCGGCACTCCCTCAATACTGACCCTCTGACAGTGCAGCACTCCCTTAGTACTGACCCTCCTACAGTGCGGCACTCCCTCAGTACTGACCCTCCGACAGTGCGGCACTCCCTCAGCACTGACCCTCCGACAGTGCAGCTTTTCCTCAGCACTGACCCTCTGACAGTGCAGCACTCTCTCAGCACTGAACCTCCGACAGTGCGGCACTCCCTCAGTACTGACTCACCAACAGTGTCACACTCCCTCAGTACTGACCCTCTGACAGTGTGGCACTCCCTCAGTACTGACCCTCTGACAGTGTGGCACTCCCTCAGCACTGACCCTCCGACAGTGCGACACTCCCTTGCCACTGACCCTCAGACAGTGCGGCACTCCCTCACTACTGACCCTCCAACAGTGCGCACTCCCTTAGTACTGACCCACTGACAGTGCCACACTCCCTCAGTACTGACCCTCTGACAGTGCGGCACTCCCTCAATACTGACCCTCAGACAGTGCAGCACTCCCTTAGTACTGACCTTCCAACAGTGCGGCACTCCCTCAGTACTGACCCTCCGACAGTGCAGCACTTTCTCAGCACTGACCCTCCGACAGTGCGGCACTCCCTCAATACTGACTCACCAACAGTGTCACACTCCCTCAGTACTGGCCCTCTGACAGTTCGGCACTCCCTCAGCACTGACCCTTCGACAGTGCGACACTCCCTCAATATTGACCCTCTGATAGTGTGGCACTCCCTCAGTACTGACCCTCCGACAGTGTGGCACTCCCTCAGTACTGACCCTCTGACAGTGCGGCACTCGCTCTGTACTGAACCTCTGACATTGCGGCACTCCCTCAGTACTGACCCTCCGACAGTGCAGCACTCCCTCAGTACTGACCCTTCAATAGTCCAGCAGTCCCTAGTACTGACCCTCTGACAGTGCGGCACTCCCTCAGTACTGACCCTCCGACAGTGCGGCACTCCCTCAGCACTGACCCTCCGACAGTGCAGCTTTTCCTCAGCACTGACCCTCTCACAGTGCAGCACTCCCTCAGTACTGACTCACCAACAGTGTCACACTCTCTCAGCACTGACCCTCCGACAGTGCGGCACTCCCTCAGTACTGACTCAACAACAGTGTCACACTCCCTCAGTACTGACCCTCTGACAGTGCGACACTCCCTCGCTACTGACCCTCAGACAGTGCGGCACTCCCTCACTACTGACCCTCCAACAGTGCGGCACTCCCTCAGTACTGACTCACTGACAGTGCCACACTCCCTCAGTACAGACCCTCTGACAGTGCGGCACTCCCTCAATACTGACCCTCGGACAGTGCAGCACTCCCTTAGTACTGACACTCCAACAGTGCGGCACTCCCTCAGTACTGACCCTCCGACAGTGCGGCACTCCCTCAGCACTGACCCTCCGACAGTGCAGCTTTTCCTCAGCACTGACCCTCTGACAGTGCAGCACTCTCTCAGCACTGACCCTCCGACAGTGCGGCACTCCGTCAGTACTGACTCACCAACAGTGACACACTCCCTCAGTACTGACCCTCTGACGGTGTGGCACTCCCTCAGTACTGACCCTCTGACAGTGTGGCACTCCCTCAGCACTGACCCTCCGACAGTGCGACACTCCCTCGCCACTGACCCTCAGACTGTGCGGCACTCCCTCACTACTGACCCTCCAACAGTTCGGCACTCCCTCAGTACTGACCCTCTGACAGTGTGGCACTCCCTCAGTACTGACCCTCTGACAGTGTGGCACTCCCTCAGCACTGACCCTCCGACACTGCGGCACTCCCCCACTACTGACCCTCAAACAGAGCGGCACTTCCTCAGTACTGACTCACCAACAGTGTCACACTACCTCAGTACTGACCCTCTGACAGTGCGGCACTCCGTCAGTACTGACCCTCTGACAGTGCGGCAATCCCTCAGCACTGACCCTCCGACAGTGCGACACTCCCTCGCCACTGACCCTCAGACTGTGCGGCACTCCCTCACTACTGACCCTCCAACAGTGCGGCACTCCCTCAGTACTGACTCACCAACAGTGTCACACTCCCTCAGCACTGACCCTCCGACATTGCGACACTCCCTCGCCACTGACCCTCAGACAGTGCGGCACTCCCTCACTACTGACCCTCCAACAGTGTGGCACTCCCTCAGTACTGACTCACTGACAGTGCCACACTCCCTCAGTACCGAACCTCTGACAGTGCGGCACTCCCTCAATACTGACCCTCTGACAGTGCAGCACTCCCTTAGTACTGACCCTCCTACAGTGCGGCACTCCCTCAGTACTGACCCTCCGACAGTGCGGCACTCCCTCAGCACTGACCCTCCGACATTGCAGCTTTTCCTCAGCACTGACCCTCTGACAGTGCAGCACTCTCTCAGCACTGACCCTCCGACAGTGCGGCACTCCCTCAGTACTGACTCACCAACAGTGTCACACTCCCTCAGTACTGACCCTCTGACAGTGTGGCACTCCCTCAGTACTGACCCTCTGACAGTGTGGCACTCCCTCAGCACTGACCCTCCGACAGTGCGACACTCCCTTGCCACTGACCCTCAGACAGTGCGGCACTCCCTCAGTACTGACTCACTGACAGTGCCACACTCCCTCAGTACCGAACCTCTGACAGTGCGGCACTCCCTCAATACTGACCATCTGACAGTGCAGCTTTTCCTCAGCACTGACCCTCTGACAGTGCAGCACTCTCTCAGTACTGACCCTCCGACAGTGCGGCACTCCCTCAGTACTGACTCTCCGACAGTGCGGCACTCCCTCAGTACTGACCCTCTGATAGTGTGGCACTCCCTCAGTACTGACCCTCCGACAGTGTGGCACTCCCTCAGTACTGACCCTCTGACAGTGCGGCACTCGCTCTGTACTGAACCTCTGACAGTGCGGCACTCCCTCAGTACTGACCCTCCGACAGTGCAGCACTCCCTCAGTACTGACCATTCAATAGTCCAGCAGTCCCTTAGTACTGACCCTCTGACAGTGCGGCACTCCCTCAGTACTGACCCTCCGACAGTGCAGCACTCCCTCAGTACTGACCCTCAGACAGTGCAGAACTCCCTCACTACTGACCCTCCAACAGTGTAGTACTGCCTCAATACTGACTCGCAGACAGTGCAGCACTCCCTTAGTACTGACCCACTGATAGTGCAGCACTCCCTCATTTACTGGCCCTCTGACAGTGCGGCACTCCCTCAGCACTGACCCTCCGACAGTGCGGCACTCCCTCAGTACTGACCCTCTGATAGTGTGGCACTCCCTCAGTACTGACCCTCCGACAGTGTGGCACTCCCTCAGTACTGACCCTCTGACAGTGCGGCACTCCCGCAGTACTGACCCTCTGACAGTGCGGCACTCGCTCTGTACTGAATCTCTGACAGTGCGGCACTCCCTCAGTACTGACCCTCTGACATTGCGGCACTCCCTCAGTACTGACCCTCCGACAGTGCAACACTCCCTCAGTTCTGACCCTTCAATAGTGCAGCAGTCCCTTAGTACTGACCCTCTGACAGTGCGGCACTCCCTCAGCACTGAACATCCGACAGTGCAGCTTTTCCTCAGCACTGACCCTCTGACAGTGCAGCACTCTCTCAGCACTGACCCTCCGACAGTGCGGCAATCCCTCAGTACTGACTCACCAACAGTGTCACACTCCCTCAGTACTGACCCTCTGACAGTGTGGCACTCCCTCAGTACTGACCCTCTGACAGTGTGGCACTCCCTCAGCACTGACCATCCGACATTGCGACACTCCCTCGCCACTGACCCTCAGACAGTGCGGCACTCCCTCATTACTGACCCTCAGACAGTGCGGCACTCCCTCAGTACTGACTCACTCACAGTGCCACACTCCCTCAGTACCGAACCTCTGACAGTGCGGCACTCCCTCAATACTGACCCTCTGACAGTGCAGCACTCCCTTAGTACTGACCCTCCTACAGTGCGGCACTCCCTCAGTACTGACCCTCCGACAGTGCGGCACTCCCTCAGCACTGACCCTCCGACAGTGCAGCTTTTCCTCAGCACTGACCCTCTGACAGTGCAGCACTCTCTCAGCACTGAACCTCCGACAGTGCGGCACTCCCTCAGTACTGACTCACCAACAGTGTCACACTCCCTCAGTACTGACCCTCTGACAGTGTGGCACTCCCTCAGTACTGACCCTCTGACAGTGTGGAACTCCCTCAGCACTGACCCTCCGACAGTGCGACACTCCCTTGCCACTGACCCTCAGACAGTGCGGCACTCCCTCACTACTGACCCTCCAACAGTGCGCACTCCCTTAGTACTGACCCACTGACAGTGCCACACTCCCTCAGTACTGACCCTCTGACAGTGCGGCACTCCCTCAATACTGACCCTCAGACAGTGCAGCACTCCCTTAGTACTGACCTTCCAACAGTGCGGCACTCCCTCAGTACTGACCCTCCGACAGTGCAGCACTTTCTCAGCACTGACCCTCCGACAGTGCGGCACTCCCTCAATACTGACTCACCAACAGTGTCACACTCCCTCAGTACTGGCCCTCTGACAGTTCGGCACTCCCTCAGCACTGACCCTTCGACAGTGCGACACTCCCTCAATATTGACCCTCTGATAGTGTGGCACTCCCTCAGTACTGACCCTCCGACAGTGTGGCACTCCCTCAGTACTGACCCTCTGACAGTGCGGCACTCGCTCTGTACTGAACCTCTGACATTGCGGCACTCCCTCAGTACTGACCCTCCGACAGTGCAGCACTCCCTCAGTACTGACCCTTCAATAGTCCAGCAGTCCCTAGTACTGACCCTCTGACAGTGCGGCACTCCCTCAGTACTGACCCTCCGACAGTGCGGCACTCCCTCAGCACTGACCCTCCGACAGTGCAGCTTTTCCTCAGCACTGACCCTCTCACAGTGCAGCACTCCCTCAGTACTGACTCACCAACAGTGTCACACTCTCTCAGCACTGACCCTCCGACAGTGCGGCACTCCCTCAGTACTGACTCAACAACAGTGTCACACTCCCTCAGTACTGACCCTCTGACAGTGCGACACTCCCTCGCTACTGACCCTCAGACAGTGCGGCACTCCCTCACTACTGACCCTCCAACAGTGCGGCACTCCCTCAGTACTGACTCACTGACAGTGCCACACTCCCTCAGTACAGACTCTCTGACAGTGCGGCACTCCCTCAATACTGACCCTCGGACAGTGCAGCACTCCCTTAGTACTGACACTCCAACAGTGCGGCACTCCCTCAGTACTGACCCTCCGACAGTGCGGCACTCCCTCAGCACTGACCCTCCGACAGTGCAGCTTTTCCTCAGCACTGACCCTCTGACAGTGCAGCACTCTCTCAGCACTGACCCTCCGACAGTGCGGCACTCCGTCAGTACTGACTCACCAACAGTGACACACTCCCTCAGTACTGACCCTCTGACGGTGTGGCACTCCCTCAGTACTGACCCTCTGACAGTGTGGCACTCCCTCAGCACTGACCCTCCGACAGTGCGACACTCCCTCGCCACTGACCCTCAGACTGTGCGGCACTCCCTCACTACTGACCCTCCAACAGTGCGGCACTCCCTCAGTACTGACTCACTGACAGTGCCACACTCCCTCAGTAGCGACCCTCTGACAGTGCGGCACTCCCTCAATACTGACCCTCAGACAGTGCAGCACTCCCTTAGTACTGACCCTCCAACAGTTCGGCACTCCCTCAGTACTGACCCTCTGACAGTGTGGCACTCCCTCAGTACTGACCCTCTGACAGTGTGGCACTCCCTCAGCACTGACCCTCCGACACTGCGGCACTCCCCCACTACTGACCCTCAAACAGAGCGGCACTTCCTCAGTACTGACTCACCAACAGTGTCACACTACCTCAGTACTGACCCTCCGACAGTGCGGCACTCCCTCAATACTGACTCACCAACAGTGTCACACTCCCTCAGTACTGGCCCTCTGACAGTTCGGCACTCCCTCAGCACTGACCCTTCGACAGTGCGACACTCCCTCAATATTGACCCTCTGATAGTGTGGCACTCCCTCAGTACTGACCCTCCGACAGTGTGGCACTCCCTCAGTACTGACCCTCTGACAGTGCGGCACTCGCTCTGTACTGAACCTCTGACATTGCGGCACTCCCTCAGTACTGACCCTCCGACAGTGCAGCACTCCCTCAGTACTGACCCTTCAATAGTCCAGCAGTCCCTAGTACTGACCCTCTGACAGTGCGGCACTCCCTCAGTACTGACCCTCCGACAGTGCGGCACTCCCTCAGCACTGACCCTCCGACAGTGCAGCTTTTCCTCAGCACTGACCCTCTCACAGTGCAGCACTCCCTCAGTACTGACTCACCAACAGTGTCACACTCTCTCAGCACTGACCCTCCGACAGTGCGGCACTCCCTCAGTACTGACTCAACAACAGTGTCACACTCCCTCAGTACTGACCCTCTGACAGTGCGACACTCCCTCGCTACTGACCCTCAGACAGTGCGGCACTCCCTCACTACTGACCCTCCAACAGTGCGGCACTCCCTCAGTACTGACTCACTGACAGTGCCACACTCCCTCAGTACAGACCCTCTGACAGTGCGGCACTCCCTCAATACTGACCCTCGGACAGTGCAGCACTCCCTTAGTACTGACACTCCAACAGTGCGGCACTCCCTCAGTACTGACCCTCCGACAGTGCGGCACTCCCTCAGCACTGACCCTCCGACAGTGCAGCTTTTCCTCAGCACTGACCCTCTGACAGTGCAGCACTCTCTCAGCACTGACCCTCCGACAGTGCGGCACTCCGTCAGTACTGACTCACCAACAGTGACACACTCCCTCAGTACTGACCCTCTGACGGTGTGGCACTCCCTCAGTACTGACCCTCTGACAGTGTGGCACTCCCTCAGCACTGACCCTCCGACAGTGCGACACTCCCTCGCCACTGACCCTCAGACTGTGCGGCACTCCCTCACTACTGACCCTCCAACAGTGCGGCACTCCCTCAGTACTGACTCACTGACAGTGCCACACTCCCTCAGTAGCGACCCTCTGACAGTGCGGCACTCCCTCAATACTGACCCTCAGACAGTGCAGCACTCCCTTAGTACTGACCCTCCAACAGTTCGGCACTCCCTCAGTACTGACCCTCTGACAGTGTGGCACTCCCTCAGTACTGACCCTCTGACAGTGTGGCACTCCCTCAGCACTGACCCTCCGACACTGCGGCACTCCCCCACTACTGACCCTCAAACAGAGCGGCACTTCCTCAGTACTGACTCACCAACAGTGTCACACTACCTCAGTACTGACCCTCCGACAGTGCGGCACTCCCTCAATACTGACTCACCAACAGTGTCACACTCCCTCAGTACTGGCCCTCTGACAGTTCGGCACTCCCTCAGCACTGACCCTTCGACAGTGCGACACTCCCTCAATATTGACCCTCTGATAGTGTGGCACTCCCTCAGTACTGACCCTCCGACAGTGTGGCACTCCCTCAGTACTGACCCTCTGACAGTGCGGCACTCGCTCTGTACTGAACCTCTGACATTGCGGCACTCCCTCAGTACTGACCCTCCGACAGTGCAGCACTCCCTCAGTACTGACCCTTCAATAGTCCAGCAGTCCCTAGTACTGACCCTCTGACAGTGCGGCACTCCCTCAGTACTGACCCTCCGACAGTGCGGCACTCCCTCAGCACTGACCCTCCGACAGTGCAGCTTTTCCTCAGCACTGACCCTCTCACAGTGCAGCACTCCCTCAGTACTGACTCACCAACAGTGTCACACTCTCTCAGCACTGACCCTCCGACAGTGCGGCACTCCCTCAGTACTGACTCAACAACAGTGTCACACTCCCTCAGTACTGACCCTCTGACAGTGCGACACTCCCTCGCTACTGACCCTCAGACAGTGCGGCACTCCCTTAGTACTGACCCTCCAACAGTGCGGCACTCCCTCAGTACTGACCCTCTGACAGTACAGCACTCCCTTCAGCGCTGACACTCCGACAGTGTAGTACTGCCTCAGTACTGACTCGCTAACAGTATGGCACTCCCTCAGTACTGGCCCTCTCACAGTGCGGCACTCCCTCAGTACTGACCCCCTGACAGTGCGGCACTCCCTCACTACTGGCCCTCTGACAGTGCGGCGCTCGCTATGTACTGACCCTCTGACAGTGCGGCACTCCCTCAGTACTGACCCTCTGACAGTACAGCACTCCCTCAGCACTGACCCTCCGACAGTGTAGTACTGCCTCAGTACTGATTCGCTAACAGTATGGCACTCCCTCAGTACTGACCATCTGACAGTGTGGCGCTCCCTCTGTACTGACCCTCAGACAGTGCAGCACTCTCTCAGTACTGACCCTCCGACAGTGTAGTACTGCCTCAGTACTGACTCGCAGACAGTGCAGCACTCCCTCAGTACTGGCCCTCTGATAGTGTGGCAAACCCTCAGTACTGACCCTACGACAGTGTTGCACTCCCTCAGTACTGACCCTCTGACAGTGCAGCACTCGCTCTGTACTGACCCTCTGACAGTGCGGCACTCCCTCAGTACTGACCCTCTGACAGTGCGGCACTCCCTCAGTACTGACCCTCCGACAGTGCAGCAGTCCCTCAGTACTGACCCTCTGACAGTGCGGCACTCCCTCAATACTGACCCTCGGACAGTGCAGCACTCCCTTAGTACTGACACTCCAACAGTGCGGCACTCCCTCAGTACTGACCCTCCGACAGTGCGGCACTCCCTCAGCACTGACCCTCCGACAGTGCAGCTTTTCCTCAGCACTGACCCTCTGACAGTGCAGCACTCTCTCAGCACTGACCCTCCGACAGTGCGGCACTCCGTCAGTACTGACTCACCAACAGTGACACACTCCCTCAGTACTGACCCTCTGACGGTGTGGCACTCCCTCAGTACTGACCCTCTGACAGTGTGGCACTCCCTCAGCACTGACCCTCCGACAGTGCGACACTCCCTCGCCACTGACCCTCAGACTGTGCGGCACTCCCTCACTACTGACCCTCCAACAGTGCGGCACTCCCTCAGTACTGACTCACTGACAGTGCCACACTCCCTCAGTAGCGACCCTCTGACAGTGCGGCACTCCCTCAATACTGACCCTCAGACAGTGCAGCACTCCCTTAGTACTGACCCTCCAACAGTTCGGCACTCCCTCAGTACTGACCCTCTGACAGTGTGGCACTCCCTCAGTACTGACCCTCTGACAGTGTGGCACTCCCTCAGCACTGACCCTCCGACACTGCGGCACTCCCCCACTACTGACCCTCAAACAGAGCGGCACTTCCTCAGTACTGACTCACCAACAGTGTCACACTACCTCAGTACTGACCCTCTGACAGTGCGGCACTCCGTCAGTACTGACCCTCTGACAGTGCGGCAATCCCTCAGCACTGACCCTCTGACAGTGTGGCACTCCCTCAGTACTGACCCTCTGACAGTGTGGCACTCCCTCAGTACTGACCCTCCGACACTGCGGCACTCCCTTAGTACTGACCCTCTGACAGTGCGGCACTCCCTCAGTACTGACCCTCTGACAGTACAGCACTCCCTTCAGCGCTGACACTCCGACAGTGTAGTACTGCCTCAGTACTGACTCGCTAACAGTATGGCACTCCCTCAGTACTGGCCCTCTCACAGTGCGGCACTCCCTCAGTACTGACCCCCTGACAGTGCGGCACTCCCTCACTACTGGCCCTCTGACAGTGCGGCGCTCGCTATGTACTGACCCTCTGACAGTGCGGCACTCCCTCAGTACTGACCCTCTGACAGTACAGCACTCCCTCAGCACTGACCCTCCGACAGTGTAGTACTGCCTCAGTACTGATTCGCTAACAGTATGGCACTCCCTCAGTACTGACCATCTGACAGTGTGGCGCTCCCTCTGTACTGACCCTCAGACAGTGCAGCACTCTCTCAGTACTGACCCTCCGACAGTGTAGTACTGCCTCAGTACTGACTCGCAGACAGTGCAGCACTCCCTCAGTACTGGCCCTCTGATAGTGTGGCAAACCCTCAGTACTGACCCTACGACAGTGTTGCACTCCCTCAGTACTGACCCTCTGACAGTGCAGCACTCGCTCTGTACTGACCCTCTGACAGTGCGGCACTCCCTCAGTACTGACCCTCTGACAGTGCGGCACTCCCTCAGTACTGACCCTCCGACAGTGCAGCAGTCCCTCAGTACTGACCCTCTGACAGTGCGGCACTCCCTCACTACTGGCCCTCTGACAGTGCGGCACTCCCTCAGCACTGACCCTCCGACAGTGTAGTACTGCCTCAGTACTGACTCGCTAACAGTATGGCACTCCCTCAGTACTGACCCTCCGACAGTGTAGTACTGCGTCAATACTGACTCGCAGACAGTGCGGAACTCCCTCAGTACTGGCCCTCTGGCAGTGCGGCACTCCCTCAGCACTGACCCTCCGACAGTGCGGCACTCCCTCAGTACTGACCCTCTGATAGTGTGGCACTCCCTCAGTACTGACCCTCCGAGAGTGTGGCACTCCCTCAGTACTGACCCTCTGACAGTGCGGCACTCGCTCTGTACTGACCCTCTGACAGTGCGGCACTCCCTCAGTACTGACCCTCTGACAGTGCGGCACTCCCTCAGTACTGACCCTCCGACAGTGCAGCACTCCCTCCGTACTGACCCTCTGACAGTGCGGCACTCCCTCAGTACTGACCCTTCAATAGTGCAGCAGTCCCTTAGTACTGACCCTCTGACAGTGCGGCACTCCCTCAGTACTGACCCTCTGACAGTGCAGCACACCCTCATTAATGACCCTCCGACAGTGCGGCATTCCTTCAGTACTGACCCTCCGACAGTGCACCAGTCCCTTAGTACTGACCCTCTGACAGTGTGGCACTCCCTCAGCACTGACCCCCTGTCAGTGTGCCACTCCCTCAGTACTGACCCTTCAACAGTGTGGCACTCCCTCAGTACTGACCCTCCGACAGTGCAGCGGTCCCTCAGTTCTGACCCTCCGACAGTGCAGCGGTCCCTCAGTTCTGACCCTCTGACAGTGCGGCACTCCCTCAGCACTAACCCCCTGTCAGTGTGCCACTCCCTCAGTACTGACCCTTCAACAGTGTAGCACTCCCTCAGTACTGACCATCTGACAGTGCAGCAGTTCCTCAGTACTGACCCCCTGACAGTGTGGCACTCCCTTAGTACTGACCATTCAACAGTGCAGCACTCCCCCAGTAATGACCCGCTGACAGTACGGCATGCCCTCAGCACTGACCCTCTGACAGTGCAGCACTCCCTCAGTACTGACCCTCTGACAGTGCGGCACTCCCTCAGCACTGACCCTCTGTAAGTGTGGCACTCTCTCAGTACTAACCCTTCAACAGTGCAGCACTCCCTTAGTACTGTCCCCCTGACAGTGTAGCACTCCCTCAGTACTGAGCCTCCGACAGTGCAGCAGTCCCTTAGTACTGACCCTCTGATAGTATGGCACTCCCTCAGTAATGACCCTTCAACACTGCAGCACTCCCTCAGTAATGACCCGCTGACAGTACGGCATGCCCTCAGTACTGACCCCCTAACAGTGTGGCACTCCCTCTCTACTGACCCTCCGACAGTGCAGCAGTCCCTCAGCACTGACCCGCTGACAGTGTGGCCCTCCCTCAGTACTGACCCTTCAACAGTGCAGCACTACCCCAGTACTGACCCTCCAACAGTGCAGCAGTCCCTCAGCACTGACCCCCTGACAGTGTAGCACTCCCTCAGTATTGACCCTCCGACAGTGCAGCAGTCCCCCAGTACTGACCCTCTGATAGTATGGCACTCCCTCAGTAATGACCCTTCAACACTGCAGCACTCCCTCAGTAATGACCCGCTGACAGTACGGCATGCCCTCAGTACTGACCCCCTAACAGTGTGGCACTCCCTCTCTACTGACCCTCCGACAGTGCAGCAGTCCCTCAGCACTGACCCGCTGACAGTGTGGCCCTCCCTCAGTACTGACCCTTCAACAGTGCAGCACTACCCCAGTACTGACCCTCCAACAGTGCAGCAGTCCCTCAGCACTGACCCCCTGACAGTGTGACACTCCCTCAGTACTGACCCTCCCTCAGCACTGACCCCCTGACAGTGTGGCACTCCCTCAGTACTGACCCTTCAACAGTGTAGCACTCACTCAGTACTGACCCTCCAACAGTGCAGCAGTCAGCACTGACCCCCTGACAGTGTAGCACTCCCTCAGTATTGACCCTCCGACAGTGCAGCAGTCCCCCAGTACTGACCCCCTGACAGTGTGACACTCCCTCAGTACTGACCCTTCAACAGTGCAGCAGTCCCCCAGTACTGACCCCCTGACAGTGTGGCACTCCCTCAGTACTGACCCTTCAACAGTGCAGCACTCCCCCAGTAATGACCCGCTGACAGTACGGCATGCCCTCAGTACTGACCCCCTGACAGTGTGGCACTCCCTCAGTACTGACCCTCCGACAGTGCAGAAAATGTGTTGCTGCAACAGCGCAGCAGGTCAGGCAGCATCCAAGGAACAGGAGAATCGACGTTTCGGGCATAAGCCCTTTGGGCATAAGCCATTCCTGAAGAAGGGCTTATATCCCAAACGTCAATTCTCCTGCTCCTTGGATGCTGCCTGACCTGCTGCGCTTTTCCAGCAACACATTTTCAGCTCTGATCTCCAGCATCTGCAGCCCTCACTTTTTCTTCAACAGTGCAGCACTCCCTCAGTACTGACCCCCTGACAGTGCGGTACTCCCTCAGTACTGACCCCCTGACAGTGTGGCACTCCCTCAGTACTGTAGTATCTGTCAGCCTTGTGCTTTTACTTTGTGCTCTTGTCTGTGGCCTCCTGTTTGAATATCCGACTGGAGCCCAATGTGGACCATGCTCCTTGTGAGTTTGTATGTCTCGAGTAGGCAGTGGGTGAAAGCTGAGTGTTCTCTGGTCTCGTGTGTCTGCATTCTGAAAGCCTGTCATTGAGAGAAGCTGGCTGTGACTGCGTTACATTGATGTACAGAGGCTCCCCCACATTTGCCCTGTGATCATTACCTGAAGTTGGAGGCTCTGACTTGCTGAAGAGATCCCTCCATGCAGAGTCCATGAAGGAGCTGTTGTACTTGTTGTCCACTGATGCTAAGTATTTTGCGAGAGGATGAGAGCCTGAGGACGACAGAACCAAGAATGACTGCCAGTCTGAGTGGCTGTGTTGGTGAATTGCTTTGTGAAGACAATGCTGGTACACTTTGAGTTCTTGGTATTTTAACAAAACGCCTGATGTCACAGGAATTCAGAGAAGTGAGGATCAGAATTGATGCCAGGGCCATGTGGCTGGATTTAATTTTACTCCTGGGTTGATGTGGCATGGGGATGGTGCTGTAAAATGCGGGTGAGGCTGATGATCAGCTATGCTTTTATTAAATGACTGAACAAGCTCCAACAGTTGAAAAGCTCTCCTATGTCAGTTATTTTATTACATTACCAGCTTTTGCTGAAGACTCCTGTCTGTTGTTCCAAGACATCTGCTGTTTGGCATTTGGTACACGCCTTTATTGTTCAGTGCATTAAGTGTAGGAATTCAGATGTTATGTTATAGCTGTACAGGACATTGGTTAGGCCACTTTGAGTTATAGAATTTTACAGCATGGAGACAGGCCCTTTGACCCAAACTGCTCCATGCTGACCAGAATGCCCATCCACTCTAACCCCATTTCCCTGCACTTGGCCCAATCTTACGAATCCTTTCCTATCCGTGTATTTGTCTAAATGCCTTTTAAATGTTGTTAATGTACCCGCCTCACCCACATCCTCTGGCAGCTCATTCCATATGCGCACCACCCTCTGGGTAGAAAAGTTGCCCCTCAGATTCCCTTTTATTCTTTCCCCTCAAACCTTAAACTGATGCCTCTAGTCCTCGATTCCCCAACCCTGGGAAACAGACTGAGTGCATATACCCCGTCCATGCCTCTCATTATCTTATACACCTCTATAAGGCCCCCCCTCAGTCTCCTACACTCGAAAGAGAAATGTCCTAGCTTGTCCAACCGCTCCCTATAACTCAGACCACTGAGTCCTGGCATCATCCTGGTAAATTCCTTCTGCACTCTTTCCAGTTTAATAACATCCTTCCTGTAGCAAGGTGACCAAAACTGAACACGATACTCCAAGTGCGGCCTCACCAACATCCTGTACAACTGCAACATAACTTCCCAACTTCTATACTCAATGCCCTGACTGATGAAGGTCAGTGTGCCCAAAGCCTTGTTCACTGCCCTGTCTACCTGGGACTCCACTTTCAGAGAACAGTGCACCTGAACCCCCAGGTCCCTCTGTTCCACTGCACTCCCTAAGGCCCTACTATTCAACAAGAAACACCTACCTTGACTTGACTTTCCAAAGTGCAAGACCTTACATTTATAGTGAACTGCATCCACTATTTCTCAGCCCACTTCCCCAGCTGATCAAGGTCCTGCTGGAATTTCTGATAACCTTCTTCACTGTCCATGATCCCGCCTACTTTAGTGTCATCTGTAAACTTACTAATCATGCCTTGGACATTCTCATCCAAATCATTGATATAGATAACACACAGCAATGGGCCCAGCACCGACCCCTGAGTGACTCCACTAGTCACAAGCCTCCAGTCCAACCAGCATCCTTCCACCATTACCCTCTGCTTCCTCCCATCAAGCTAATAATGTATCCAATTTGCCAGCTCCCCCCTGGATTCCATGCGATCTAACATTCCAGAGCAGCCTACCAAGCGGAATCTTATCAAAGGCCTTACTGAAATCCATATAGAATACATCTACCAGTCTGCCCTCGTCAACCCTCCTGGTCACTTCATCAAAGAACTCTAATAAATTTGTGAGGCATAATCTCCCACCCACAAAGCCATGCTGACTACTCCTTACTTCCCTCCAAGGCCCCAAGGGACCCTACCATATCCGCCACAAATTCACCTGCACCTCCACACACATCATTTACTGCATCCGCTGCACCCGATGTAGCCTCCTCTATATTGGGGAGACAGGCCGTCTACTTGCGGAACGTTTCAGAGAACACCTCTGGGACACCCGGACCAACCAATCCAACCACCCCATGGCTCAACACTTCAACTCCCCCTCCCACTCCACCAAGGACATGCAGGTCCTTGGCCTCCTCCATTGCCAGACCATAGCAACATGACGGCTGGAGGAAGAGCGCCTCATCTTCCGCCTAGGAACCCTCCAACCACAAGGGATGAACTCAGATTTCTCCAGTTTCCTCATTTTTCCTCCCCCCACCTTGTCTCAGTCCCAACCCTCGAATTCAGCACCACCTTCCTAACCTGCAATCTTCTTAATGACCGCTCCGCCCCCACCCCCACCCCCATTCCGGCCTATCACCCTCACCTTATCACCCTCACCTTTCCCTCCTTCCACCTATCGCATTCCCAACGCCCCTCCCCCAAGTCCCTCCTCCCTACCTTTTATCTTAGCCTGCTTGGCACACTTTCCTCATTCCTGAAGAAGGGCTCATGCCTGAAACGTCGATTCTCCTGCTCCTTGGATGCTGCCTGACCTGCTGTGCTTTTCCAGCAACACATTTTCTACTCCTAACCAAACCTTGTCTTTCTAAATGCATGTATATCTTAGCTCTCATAATCTTCTTCAGGAATACTACATTCAGTTCTGGTCTCCCTCCTTTCAGAAACTTGAAAGGATTCAGGAAAGATTTACAAGGATGTTGCCAGGGTTGGAGGGTTTGAGCTGTGGCGAGATGCAGAATAGGCTGGGGCTGTTTTCCCTGGAGCCATCAGAGTATGCAGGGTGATTGTACAGAGGTTTATAAAACCATGAGGAGCATGGATAGGGTGAAGCCAAGGTCTTTTTCCCAGGGTCATGGAGTCCAAAACTAGAGGGCACAGGTTTAAGGTGAGAAGGGAAAGATTTAAAAGGGACCTAAAGGGTAATGTTTTCCCACAGAGTGTGGTGCTGGTATGGAATGAGCTGCTGGAGGAGGTGGTGGAGGCGGGTACAATTACAACATACAACACCAACAGGACCTCAAGCTTCTTTACCTTAAACTTGTTTATCATCACCCTTACATTGTCTATTACATCATTGATGAATATCACGAACAGTAAGGGACCCAGCACGGCTCCCTGTGGACACCCACCACACACTGGGCTCTAGTCACACACACAGTACAGGATCCAGCACAGATCCCTGTGGGCCCCCACTACACACTGAGCCCCAATCACACACACACAGTAAGGTGCCCAGCACAGATCCCCGAGGGCCCCCACCGCACACTGGGCCCCAGTCTCACACACACAGTAAGGGACCCAGCACAGATCCCTGTGGGCCCCCACCGCACACTGGGCCCCAGTCACACACACAGTAAGGGACCCAGCACAGATCCCTGTGGGCCCCCACCACACACTGGGCTCCAATCACACACACAGTAAAGGAACCAGCACAGATCCCTGTGGGACCCCACCGCACACTGGGCTCCAGTCACACACACAGTAAGGGACCCAGCACAGATCCCTGTGGGACCCCACCACACACTGGGCTCCAATCACACACACAGTAAGGGACCCAGCACAGATCCCTGTGGGACCCCACCGCACACTGGGCTCCAGTCACACACACAGTAAGGGACCCAGCACAGATCCCTGTGGGCCCCCACCACACACTGGGCTCCAATCACACACACAGTAAGGGACCCAGCACAGATCCCTGTGGGCCCCCACCGCACACTGGACTCCAATCACACACAGTAAGGGACCCAGCACAGATCCCTGTGGGTCCCCACCACACACTGGGCCCTAGTCACATAAACAATAAGAGACCCAGCACAGATCCCTGTGGGACCCCACCGCACACTGGACTCCAATCACACACAGTAAGGGACCCAGCACAGATCCCTGTGGGCCCCCAACACACACTGGGCCCTAGTCACACACACAGTAAGGGACCCAGCACAGATCCCTGTGGGACCCCACCGCACACTGGGCTCCAGTCACACACACAGTAAGGGACCCAGCACAGATCCCTGTGGGCCCCCACCGCACACTGGGCTCCAATCACACAAACAGTAAGGGACCCAGCACAGATCCCTGTGGAATCCCACCTCAATGTTCTGACCAATAAAGGAAAGCAGACCAAAAGTCTTCTTCACTATCCTATCTACCTGCGACTCCACTTTCAAGGAGCTATGAACCTGCACTCCAAGGTCTCAATGAGTAGGATTTTTATGTGCTGGCAGGTGGGACTAGATTGGGTTGGGATATCTGGTCGGCATGGACGGGTTGGACCGAAGAGTCTGTTTCCATGCTGTACATCTCTATGACTCTATGATATGGGGGTTGCCAGCAGGCCGGCATTTATTGTGGGAGTAGTATAGAGCTAGGGTAGTTTCTGTGGGGTCGACTCGATGTGTTGAAGGTCCTCTTCTGTATTATACGATTCTATGATCGAAAGGCATGATACAGGCCTTGCTAGGGTTTTGGGGAGTGAGATGTTGCTGAATTCCCTGAGGCTTAGCATGTTTTTCAGGCTGTCACCTGCCCCATTTTGCAGACAGATAAGTTTACAGTGTCCCTCGAAACAGCACTCACAGCTCTTTTCCAAATGTGACAACACTGAATGGATTGTTCAATGGTGTGTCCCTTAGTGAAGGCCATCAGCCTCACCTCACCTCAGCTATTGGACTGGCCGGAGAGTGGCTATTCCTATTGCTCACTGACATTGTCAGCCAAGGATCAGGGCTTTCCTCTGTTTGGGGACAATTCAAGCTTGGCAAGCACAGGCATGCTCTTCTCTGCTCTTCCAACTCTAGTCTGCTGCACATATATGCCAACCCCATTCTTACTCTCAGTGTCACACTGCTATCTAACTCTCAACATCACTATGGCTCATTTGAAACCTCCCCTTTATCATGAGAAACTGGTTACATCAATGTGGTTTGTTATCAAGGTCCTGCTGTTGTACAGGGGTACTGTACATGTATTTGACTGTTTCAAACTGAAAGCCTACTGTCTCCTGGCCAGAGACCACTGACTTCAGAGCAGATGTAGGCGAGTCATTCCTACAGCCATACAGCACAGAGAGAGGAGCCTTTGGCCTCTCAGGTTTGCACCAACCTACTCACACTCGTCCCACTTTCCCACATTAGGCCTTGAACATTATGACACTTTGAGTATTCCTTCAAGTTATTTTTCAAGTTTGTGATGTTTTCCACCTAAACCCACCCCCCTCCTCCCAGGCAGTGCATTCTAGACCCCCCCCCCCCCCACTCCCATCGTCTGGGTGTAAATGCTCTTCCTCAAATCCCATCTGAACTGCCTGCCTTTCACTTTCAAATGATGCCACCTTGTTACTGACCCCTTAACCAGGGGGAGTAGCTGCTCTCTCCCCACCTTGGTAAAAACAATGACTGCAGATGCTGGAAACCAGATTCTGGATTAGTGGTGCTGGAAAAGCACAGCAGTTCAGGCAGCATCCGAGGAGCAGTAAAATCGATGTTTCGGGCAAAAGCCCTTCATCAGGAATAAAGGCAGAGAGCCTGAAGGATGGAGAGATAAATGAGAGGAGGGTGGGGGTGAGGAGAAAGTAGCAGAGAGTACAATGGGTGAGTGAGGGAGGGGATGAAGGTGATAGGTCAGAGAGGAGGGTGGAGTGGATAGGTGGAAAAGAAGATAGGCAGGTAGGTCAGGTCATGGGGACAGTGCTGAGCTGGAAGGTTGGAACTGGGGTGAGGTGGGGGAAGGGGAAATGAGGAAACTATTGAAGTCCACATTGATGCCCAGAGGTTGAAGTGTTCCGAGGCAGAAGATGAGGCATTCTTCCTCCAGGCGTCTGGTGGTGAGGGAGCGGCGGTGAAGGAGGCCCAGAACCTCCATGTCCTCGGCAGAGTGGGAGGGGGAGTTGAAATGTTGGGCCACGGGGCGGTGTGGTTGATTGGTGCGGGTGTCCCAGAGATGTTCCCTAAAGCGCTCTGCTAGGAGGCGCCCAGTCTCCCCAATGTAGAGGAGACTGCATCGGGAACAACGATATTGGTGGATGTGCAAGTAAAGCTTTGATGGATGTGGAAGGCTCCTTTAGGGCCTTGGATGGAGGTGAGGGAGGAGGTTTTACAGTTCCTGCGGTGGCAGGGGAAGATGCCAGGACGGGAGGATGTGTTGTTGGGGGGCATGGACTTGACCAGGTAGTCACGGAGGGAACGGTCTTTGCGGAAGGCGGAAAGGGGTGGGGAGGGAAATACATCCCTGGTGGTGGGGTCCGTTTGGAGGATGATTTAGTTTATGCGAAGGTTGGTAGGATGGAAGGTGAGCACAGGGGGGGTTCTCTCCTTGTTACGGTTGGAGGGCACCCTGTCCATGCCCCTCATTATCTTACACACCTCGATCAATCCCACCTCAGCCTTCTCTGCTCTCAAGAAACCAGCCCGAGCTTATCCAGCCTCTCTTCATCACTGAGATACTCCATCCCAGACAGTATCCTGGTGGATCTCCCTCTGCACCCCCTCCAGGACAATCACATCCTTCCTATAATGTAGCCCATCACATCTGCTCCACCATTCAATGAGATCTTGATTACACTGGCACATAGAGGGTAGGATGTTTTCAATGGCCACAGCTGGGGGTCAGGTTAAAGAGGAATCAACCTTTTCAGACTGAGATGAGGAGAAATGTCTTCACCCAGAGAGTGGTGAGCCTGTGAAATTCACTACCATTAAAAGCGATTGAGGACAAAACATTATGTTTTCAAGAAGGAGAATGATATAGCCTTTATGGCTGAAGGGATCAAGGGGGAGAGTGGGATTAGGGATTGAACTTGATGATCAGCCATAATCATATCCAATGATAAAGCTGAATCAAGGGGCCAAATGGCCTATTCCTGCTTCTAACTTTTATGATTGATCACTAATCCTCAACTCCACTTTCCAGCTTATTCCCCGCAACCCTTGATTCCCTTCCTGGTTAAAAATCTGTCTCTCTCAGCTTTGAATATACGTAACAACCCAGTCTCGACTGCCCTCTGTGGTAAAGAATTCCACAAATTCACGATCCTTGAGAGGAGAATTTTCTCCTCATCTCCGTCTTCCTAGACTCACCCACAAGAGGCAACAATCTCTTCACATCTCCCCTGTCAAGCCCCCTCTTTCAATAAGGTCGTCCCTCATTCTTCTAAACTCCAGTGAGTACAGGCCCAACCGACTCAACCTCTCCTCATCAGACAGTCCCTCAAATCTACATTCACCTTCTTAATTCAAGTGTTTCATGTATATTGTAAATTATTATGGCCCAGCACTGACTCCTGTGGCTCTCTGCTAGTTACAAGTTGCCATCCTGAAAATCCCAACTCTCTATCATCTATTAGTTAGGTAATCCTCTATCCATGCTTATACACCACCCTCAACATCAGGAGATTTTATTTTACTAAGTAGCCTATTGAAAGCCTTTTAGAAATCTAAATATGTTGCAGATACTGGTTCCCCTTTTTCTACCCTGCTTGTTGCTTTGTCACTGAACAGTAGTAAAATTATCAGGCATCATTTCCCCTTCATGTCACCATGCTGACTCTGCTTGACCATATTGTGCATTTCTAAATGCTCTGCTATCACATCCTTTCTAATATATTGTAACATTTTCTCAATAACACACATTAAGCTAATGGGTCTATAGTTACCACAGGATGGGTGTGGTATGGCCACTGTATCAGTAGATGTCAGATTGAGCTTGGCAGTGATGCCCTCCATGGCCCAATATCTCACTGACTGACTCATGTCGGCAAATACATCAGGATGGCTTGTGCCAGGGCAACATGTCCCAGAAAGAACTCAACACTTTCAGCAGGTGATGGGGCAAGTCAGAAGTGCAAAGTAAAATGAAATAAACATGGAATGACGTGGATTGAATCTGTTGGTGAATGGTTGAATGGTTTTGGTCCTATGTGAAACAGATGTATTGTAGACAGACACAGATGCTGGCACAAGTGATATCCAGCTATGGACCCCTTACCTAGCGGTACAATCAGGAAGCGAATATAATTCAGCCAGTCTGGAGTTTTGCTTGCTAATTGCTCGACAAAGAACCTCAGGATGGTGCTGAGGAAGCTCTGGTCCCCAGCCAGTGCCACTTTGACTGGAGGGGGCATCTGTGAGTTACAATTACAGCTGCAGAGACAAAAAAAAGGTGAAAGTGTGAGAAAGAATCCCCCTCTAGCTCCACACTGCAAAACTATACTTTGAATGTCTGAGTTGTGCCAAACTGCCTGAGATCTGCCAGGATAGAAAACAGGGAGACCCACAATACTGTTAGGGAGGGAATTCCAGGATTTTGACGCAGAGGAATGGCGAGATATTTCCATATCATAATGGTGAGTGGCTTGGAGGGGAACTTGTAGGGGCTTATGTGTTTTTTGTATTCATTAACAGGATGTGGACATCACTGGAGGACCACAGTTATTGCCCATCCCTACTTGCCCAGAGGGCAGTTGAGAGTCAACCACGTTGCTGTGGGTCTGGAATCACTTTTAGGACAGACCAGGCAGATTCCTGTCTCAAAAAAGCATTACTGAACCAGATGGGTTATTTTCCTGACAATCAACAATGTCATCATTAAATTGTTTCAGATTATTATTCAATTCAAGTTTCACCAGTCACCATGTAGAAATTTGAACCCAGGTCCCTCGAACATTACCAAGTACTCTGGCAAATAGTGCTTTGGCAAATAGGATTAAGGAGAATCCAAAGGGTTTTTACGAATATATTAAGGACAAAAGGGTAACTAGGGAGAGAATAGGGCCCCTCAAAGATCAGCAAGGCAGCCTTTGTGTGAAGCCGCAGAAAATGGGGAAGATACTAAATTAATATTTTGCATCAGTGTTTACTGTGGAAATGGATATGGAAGATATGGATTGTAGGGAAATAGATGGTGACATCTTACAAAATGTCCAGATTACAGAGGAGGAAGTGCTGGATGTCTCGAAACAGTTAAAGGTGGATAAATCCCCAGGACCTGATCAGGTGTACCCGAGAACTCTGTGGGAAGCTAGAGAAGTGATTGCTGGGCCTCTTGCTGAGATATTTGTATCATCGATAGTCACAGGTGAGGTGCCAGAAGACTGGAGGTTGGCAAACGTGGTACCACTGTTTAAGGGCGGTAAAGACAAACCAGGGAATTATAGACCGGTGAGCCTGACCTCGGTGGTGGGCAAGCTGTTGGAGGGAATCCTGAGGGACAGGAAGTACATATATTTGGAAAAGCAAGGACTGATTCGGGATAGTCAACATGGTTTTGTGCGTGGGAAATCATGTCTCACAAACTTGATTGAGTTTTTTGAAGAAATAACAAAGAAGATTGATGAGGGCAGAGCAGTAGATGTGATCTATATGGACTTCAGTAAGACGTTCGACAAGGTTTCCCATGGGAGACTGATTAGCAAGGTTAGATCTCATGGAATACAGGGAGAACTAGCCATTTGGATACAGGACTGGCTCAAAGGTAGAAGACAGAGGGTGATGGTGGAGGGTTGTTTTTCAGACTGGAGGCCTGTGACCAGTGGAGTGTCACGAGGATCGGTGCTGGGACCTCTACTTTTTGTCATTTACATAAATGTTTTGGATGCGAGCATAAGAGGTACAGTTAGTAAGTTTGCAGATGACATCAAAATTGGAGGTGTAGTAAACAGCGAAGAGGGTTACCTCAGGTTACAACAGGATCTGGACCAGATGGGCCAACGGGCTGAGAAGTGGCAGATGGAGTTTAATTCAGATAAATGCGAGGTGCTGCATTTTGGGGAAGCAAATCTTAGCAGGACTTATACACTTAATGGTAAGGTCCGAGGGAGTGTTGCTGAACAAAAAGACCTTGGAGTGCAGGTTCATAGCTCCTTGAAAGTGGAGTCGCTGGTAGATAGGATAGTGAAGAAGGCGTTTGGTATACTTTCCTTTATCGGTCAGAGTATTGAGTACAGGAGTTGGGAGGTCATGTTGCAGCTGTACAGGACATTGGTTAGGCCACTGTTGGAATATTGCGTGCAATTCTGGTCTTCTTCTTATCGGAAAGATGTTGTGAGACTTGAAAGGGTTCAAAAAAGATTTACAAGGATGTTGCCAGGGTTGGAGGATCTGAGCTACAGGGAGAGGCTGAACAGGCTGGGTCTGCTTTCCCTGGAGCGTCGGAGGCTGTGGGTGACCTTATAGAGGTTTACAAAATTATGAGGGGCATGGATAGGATAAATAGACAAAGTCTTTTCCCTGGGGTCAGGGAGTCCAGAACTCGAGGGCATAGGTTTAGGGTGAAAGGGGAAAGATTTAAAGAGACCTAAGGGGCAACTGTTTCATGCAGAGGGTGGTACGTGTATGGAATGAGCTGCCAGAGGATGTGGTGGAGGCTGGTACAATTGTAACACTTAAGAGGCATTTGGATGGGTATATGAATAGGAAGGGTTTGGAGGGATATGGGCCGGGTGCTGGCAGGTTGGACTAGATTGGGTTGGGATATCTGGTCGGCATGGACTGGTTGGACCGAAGGGTCTGTTCCCATGCTGTACATCTCTATGACTGTACTCTTGTGATAGTACCACAAGGACATCACCTCCCCATGTTTCTATGCAGCAGGGGTGTGTGTGTGTGTGTGTGTGTGCTCATTTGCTGAAGCTTTCGCTGCAATCTTGAAGTGCCAAATGGATGATCCATCTCAGCCTCCTCCAGTGGTGCCCAACATCACAGATACCAGTCTTCAGCCAATTCGATTCACTACACATGACAGGAAGCAATGTTGGAGACACTGGATACTGTAAAGGCTATGGGCCCTGATAACATTCCAGCAATAGGACTGAAGACTTGTGCTCCAGAACTTGCCGCTCCCCGAGCCAAGCTGTTCCAGTACAGTTACAACACTGGCATCTACCCAACAATTTGGAAAATTGTCTGTACATATAAAGCAGGACAAATCCAACCCGGCCAATTACCATCCCATCAGTCTCCCCTCGATCCTCAGTAAAGTGATGGCAGGGGTCAGCAACAGAGCTATCAATCAGCACCTGTTCAGCAATAACCTGCTCAGTGACACCCAGTTTAGGTACCCCCAGGGTCACCCAGCTCCTAACCTCATTCCAGCCTTGGGTCAAACATGGACAAAAGAGCTGGATTCCAGAGGGAAGGGGAGAGGGACAGCCTTTGGCATCAAGGCTGCATTCGACCGCATGTGGCATCAAGGAGCCCAGGCAAAACTGGATTCAATGGTTATTAGGGGGCAAACTCTCCGCTGGTTGGAGCCAGATCTGGCACAGAGGAAGATGATTGTGGTTGTTGAAGGTCAGTCATCTCAGCTCCAGGACATCTCTGCAGGAGTTCCCCAGGATAGAGTCCTAGGCCCAACTATCTTTACTTCTTCGTCAATAACCTTCCCTCCATCATAAGGTCCGAACTAGGGATGTTCACCAATGATTGCACAATGTTCAGGACCATTCACAATTCCTCAGATACTGAAGCAGTCCATGTTCAAATGCAACAAGGTCTGGACAATATCCAGGCTTAGGCTGACAAGTGAAAATGACATTTTTGCAATGCAAACGCCATCTTGAATAAGAGGCAATCTAACCACCACCCTTTGATATCCAATGGTGTTACCATCACTGAGTCCCCCACTACCAACATCCTTGGGGTTACCACTGATCAGAAATTGATCTGGACTCACTACAGAAACAATGGCTACATGAGCAGGTCAGAGGCTGGGAATCCTGCAGTGAGTAACTTACCTCCTGACTCCCCAAAGCGTGTCCACCATCTACAAGACATAAGTCAGGAGTGTGATGGAATACTCCCCACTTGCCCTGAATGAGGGCAGCCCCAACAACACTCAAGAAGCTCAACACCATCCAGGTCACAGCAGCCGCTTGATTGGCACCAAATCCATAAGCATCCACTCCTTGCACCACCGATGCTCAGTCGCAGCAGTGTGCACTATCTACAAGATGCCCTGCAGAAATTCATCAAAAATCCTCAGACAGCACCTTCCAAACCCTGAACCACTTCCACATTATGCATCTACACTTTCCAATCTCTTCCCCTTTGAGAAAAACTCTGCACATCTGTTTTTTTTTTAACTAACCCTCACATTTATCCACATTATATTCCATCTGCCATATTCTCGCCTGTTTAACAAGGTTATTAATTAGTACTTTAATGGCTATCTGTTCGTATCATGGTGCACCCTGGAGCAACTTCAAACAAAACTAATTCTGCTGGTTTAGGTGCATTGAGCATTTATGACCCATTCCTAGTTGCCATCAAAAGATGCCAGTAAGCCTTGTTCTTGGACTAGTTTAGGCTGTGTGTAAGTCTGCAGCTGTGCAATGCCTGTATGTAACTATAAGGTGTAAGGCATGCTTAAGAAAGGAACAAGTGGGGCATAGACTTGCAGTCAAGTGAAGTGTACATCTACACCCATAGACACATGAGGGTTTGAGGTGTAGGGTTTAGGAGCACCCCTTCCCACCAGGTTAATTTCCACAGAACTCCTGGTTACTTACAATCTTTGTATCCTGGTAACAATAGTGTTAAAAGCTGCGTGGATATCTGCCACTGAGCATGTGCACACCATGGGCTGGCTCTTCTCATGGAGACGTTCGTACAGATACTGAAAAAAGGAGCGAATAAAGTCCATGATCAACTAAACCCACTGTGTGAATTCAGAAAATCTAACCTTGTAGATAATCAGGAGCAACTCTCAAACAGAATTTAATATTGGGCTGTGACAGGTCAGGGAAGCAAATGCCTGCTCAGAAGTAGGTTTTCAGAAGGATTTTAAATCACAAGAAAAAGTGCAAGAAGTGGCGAGGGAGAGAATTCCAAAATGTAGTGCCAAGGCATCTGCAGGCACCATGACTCATGGTGGAGTAACCAGGCATGGCCACAGGATTGACTAACTTGTGGAAGATGGATAGCTGGGATGAAAGGGACATTTGCAGGATGGCAACCTGTAACTAGTGGAGTGTCACAGGGATCAGTGCTGGGGCCACATTTATTTACAATATATATGAATGATTTAGATCAGGAAAGTGACTATTGTAATCAAGTTTGTGGATGATGTAAAAATAAGAGGAAGGCAAGTAGTGAGTATGACACAAAGAGTCTGCAGAGGGACATAGAGAGGTTAACTGAGTGGAATATAATGTGGGAAAATGTGAGGTTCGGCACTATGGCAGGAAGAACAGAGGAGCTGAATATTATTGAAGTGGAAAAAGACTGCAGAAAGAACAGCGAGGTTTGGGAGTCTTCACCCATGAATCACAAAACAACTATTATTTGGCTCCGAACGGTATGCAGGGATATGGGAAAAAGGCTGGAGATTGGTACTAGATAATAGAACTGGAGCAGACAGGATGAGCCAAATGGCCACCACCTGCAGCAAAACAATTCTGCGGTTCCCTAATAGATTTTTAATCAGGAACAGAATCAGAGGTGATGGGGAAAAAGGCAAGAAAGTGGAGTCAAAGAATATGAGATCAGCCATGATTGCACTGAATGGCACAGAGGACCTGATGGGCCAAAGGGCCTACCTCTTATGGTCAGGGCTGAACAATAGGTAAGAATTCAAAGAGCTCTGTTATTTCAGGTTGGTATTGCATGAAGAGGTTACAGAGGTGGGAGGAGTAAGGTTATGAGGAAGATGAAGATGAGAATTTGAAGTTTGAATAGTTGTTGATGAAGTTCAGTATATTGAGAAGTAACGGAAACAGCTTCAAGAAAAAATGGATGTAGAATAAATGCATGCAGGAGTATATGCATCCTCCGTCTCTCTCTCTGAATGAGCTCTCACTCAGTCCCATTCCCCCGGACCCTCTCTCTCTGAATGAGCTCTCTCTCAGTCCCATTCCCCCGGACCCTCTCTCTCTGAATGAGCTCTCACTCAGTCCCATTCCCCCGGACCCTCTCTCTCTGAATGAGCTCTCACTCAGTCCCATTCCCCCGGACCCTCTCTCTCTGAATGAGCTCTCACTCAGTCCCATTCCCCCCGGACCCTCTCTCTCTGAATGAGCTCTCTCCCAGTCCCATTCCCCCGGACCCTCTCTCTGTGAATGAGCTCTCTCTCAGTCCCATTCCCCCGGACCCTCTCTCTCTGAATGAGCTCTCTCTCAGTCCCATTCCCCCGGACCCTCTCTCTCTGAATGAGCTCTCACTCAGTCCCATTCCCCCGGACCCTCCCTCTCTGAATGAGCTCTCACTCAGTCCCATTCCCCCGGACCCTCTCTCTGTGAATGAGCTCTCACTCAGTCCCATTCCCCCCGGACCCTCCCTCTCTGAATGAGCTCTCTCCCAGTCCCATTCCCCCGGACCCTCTCTCTGTGAATGAGCTCTCTCTCAGTCCCATTCCCCCGGACCCTCTGTCTCTGAATGAGCTCTCTCCCAGTCCCATTCCCCCGGACCCTCTCTCTCTGAATGAGCTCTCTCCCAGTCCCATTCCCCCGAACCCTCTCTCTCTGAATGAGCTCTCATTCAGTCCCATTCCCCCGGACCCTCTCTCTGTGAATGAGCTCTCTCCCAGTCCCATTGCCCCGGACCCTGTCTCTCTGAATGAGCTCTCTCCCAGTCCCATTCCCCCGGACCCTCTCTCTCTGAATGAGCTCTCACTCAGTCCCATTCCCCCGGACCCTCTCTCTCTGAATGAGCTCTCACTCAGTCCCATTCCCCCGGACCCTCTCTCTCTGAATGAGCTCTCACTCAGTCCCATTCCCCTAGAATCTCTCTCTCTGAATGAGCTCTCACTCAGTCCCATTCCCCTAGAATCTCTCTCTCTGAATGAGCTCTCACTCAGTCCCATTCCCCCGGACCCTCTCTCTCTGAATGAGCTCTCACTCAGTCCCATTCCCCCGGACCCTCTCTCTCTGAATGAGCTCTCACTCAGTCCCATTCCCCCGGACCCTCTCTCTCTGAATGAGCTCTCACTCAGTCCCATTCCCCCGGACCCTCTCTCTCTGAATGAGCTCTAACTCAGTCCCATTCCCCCGGACCCTCTCTCTCTGAATGAGCTCTCTCCCAGTCCCATTCCCCCGGACCCTCTCTCTCTGAATGAGCTCTCACTCAGTCCCATTCCCCCGGACCCTCTCTCTCTGAATGAGCTCTCTCTCAGTCCCATTCCCCCGGACCCTCTCTCTCTGAATGAGCTCTCACTCAGTCCCATTCCCCCGGACCCTCTCTCTCTGAATGAGGTCTCTCTCAGTCCCATTCCCCCGGACCCTCTCTCTGTGAATGAGCTCTCTCTCAGTCCCATTCCCTTGGACCCTCTCTCTCTGAATGAGCTCTCCCTCTCAGTCCCATATCCCTAGACCCTCTCTCTCTCTCTCTCTCTCTCTCTGAGCTATCTCTCTCTCTCAGTCCATTCCTGGACCCTCTCTGTACGATGTATGAGTCCCATTCTCCTGGATCCTGCTTCTGAGCTCTCTCTCTCTCTCTCTTCGTCCATTCATTTGGAAAGTCTCTCTCCTGTCAATCCTCTCTTATAAGAACAATGACCATAGGAGACCATATCCGGTTATGCCTTTTCTGGTCATCAAGGTAATCATGGATGATCTCTGATCTGAACTTCACCTTCTTGCCTGCTCCCCAGATATCGCCCTTGCATCCCTGGGTTATCGCACTGCTGTCTGCCAATAATGGCCTTATCCTCTACATTGCTGTTGTTATGGGAGATCCTCTCTATGCCAGTGTTCTCCTACCTGTCCCTGCCAGTCTGTAATGTTCACCAGGATAATACTCTCTGGCAGCTGGTCATCTGAAATTAGGATCTGGTTCAGTTGATCATATACAGACTTCCGAGGGACCTGTCAAGTAAAGGAGTAAGTCATGATATCAGTCACGGTTACAGAAAAAGACATTTACCTATTCCCTGATATGTGGAAAACACTAAAGGAATGCAGCATTTTTATTTGGGGTCTCTCTTTTCCCTATAGGAGGAAGAAGGTGCTGATTAAAGTCTGAAGTGACTACTTGGAGCCAACAGTACAACTTTCTAGTGCACCAAGTCATTAAGGGATGCCTGATCTTTATCTTTGATCTTTACAGAATCGTACAGTGCAGAAGAATTCCTTCAGCCTTCCGAGTCTGCAGCAATACGTGAGGAAGACCTCACTTTCCACCTCACCTCATTTCCCAGCACTTGGCCCACAGCCTTGAATGTTAAGTCATGTCAAGTGGCCATCCAGGTACTTTCTAAAGGATGTGAAGCAACTCACCTCTACCACCTTCCCAGGCAGCACATTCCAGACCGTCACCACCCTCTGAGTAAAAATGGTTTTCCTCACATTCCCCCAAAATCTCCTGTCCATCATGTTGAACCTGTATCCCCTCAAGACTGATCCTTCACCTGAGTGGTACAGCTGCTCCTTATCTGCTTGTCCATGTCCCTCAAGACCATATACATCACAGTCAGATATCCCATCACATTCTCTACTCCATTAAAAACAAGTAGTAGAAAGTGAGGATTATAGATGCTAGAGAGTCAGAGTGGAGAATGTGGTGCTGGAATAGTACAGCCAGTCAGACAGCATCCGAGGAGCAGGAGAATTGATGTTTCGTGCACAAGCCCTTCATCAGGAATTCCTAACAAAGGCTTATGCCTGAAACGTTGATTCTCCTGCTCCTCAGATGCTGCCTGACCTGCACTCCATTGAAAACCAATCAAGTCTATGCAACCTTTCCTCATAATTTGAACTTGCTAACCCAGGCACAGTCTGGTGAATCTCCTCTGCATTCCCTCCGGTACAATCCCATCCTTCCTATGGTGTGACAACCAGAACTGCACACAGTACTCGAGCTGTGCTCTCACCAAAGTTCAACTCTTACATGACTTCCTTGCTTTTGTAATCCATGCCTCGAATGAGAAACGTATGTGTCCCAGACGCCTTTCCTCATACTTCTCTATGGCCTTGACAACTGGAAACTCAGACAACCTTGCTCCAATATAAGCAACGTTATCTCAGCGTGCTCTATTCTCAGTGCCTCTGAAACTGGGCAATAAACCTGCCTTGGTCACGTACGGGTACAAATGCCAGGCACTTGTTATGCTGCAATCCAATCACACTTCATCAGCATTGCCAAATTCCTATTTTCCACTGGTGCTATTCAACTGAAATTGGAAACAAATGGATGGAAAGGCTAATTCCACAATGCTAAAATAGTTAATCTCATATTAGTCAAATCACATTCAGAATATGCTGCAATAATTTGTAAATTACAGTGATAGACCATAAGGTACTGAGGAGAGGAAAGTGAACAAACAGGATATTATCTAAGAATGGTCACACATCTATTCACTTCCTCGGGTACGATGCAGTCCATGACCAAATGCTGCAGGAACTGGACAATGTAAGGGCTTGAGGTGACAAGTGGCAAGTCACTCAGGGCCAGGCAAAGCCCATCACCTACATTAGATTCGAATCGATGATCATATGCACTACGCTGTCAGGATTGAGGGAGTGTCGTACTATCGGAGAATGAGTATTGAGGGAGTGCCGCACTGTCAGAGGGTCAGTACTGATGGAGTGCCGCACTGTCAGAGGGTCAGTAACTGAGGGAGTGCCGCACTGTCAGAGGGTCAGTACTGAGGGAGTGCCGCACTGTCAGAGGGTCAGTACTGAGGGAGTGCCGCACTGTCAGAGGGTCAGTACTGAGGGAATGCCGCACTGTCAGAGGGTCAGTACTGAGGGACTGCCGCACTGTCAGAGGGTCAGTACTGAGGGAGTGCCGCACTGTCAGAGGGTCAGTGCTGAGGGAGTGCCGCACTGTCAGAGGGTCAGTACTGAGGGAGTACCGCACTGTCAGAGGGTCAGTACTGAGGGAGTGCCGCACTGTCGGAGGGTCAGTACTGAGGGAGTGCCTCACTGTCAGAGGGTCAGTACTGAGGGAATGCCGCACTGTCGGAGGGTCAGTACTGAGGGAGTGCCTCACTGTCAGAGGGTCAGTACTGAGGGAATGCCGCACTGTCGGAGGGTCAGTGCTGAGGGACTGCCGCACTGTCAGAGGGTCAGTACTGAGGGAGTGCCGCACTGTCGGAGGGTCAGTGCTGAGGGAGTGCCGCACTGTCGGAGGGTCAGTACTGAGGGAATGCCGCACTGTCGGAGGGTCAGTACTGAGGGAGTGCTGCACTGTCAGAGGGTCAGTACTGAGGGAGTGTTGCACTGTCAGAGGGTCACTACTGAGAGAGTGCCGCACTGTCAGGGTCAGTGCTGAGGGAGTGTCGCACTGTCAGAGGCTCAGTACTGAGAGAGTGCTGCAGTGTCAAAGGGTCAGTGCGGAGTGAGTGCCATACTGTCAGAGGCTCAGTGCTGAGGGAGTGCCGCACTGTCAGAGGGTCAGTGCTGAGGGAGTGCCGCACTGTCAGAGGGTCAGTGCTGAGGGAGTGCCGCACTGTCAGAGGGTCAGTGCTGAGTGAGTGCCATACTGTCAGAGGCTCAGTGCTGAGGGAGTGTCACACTGTCAGAGGGTCAGTGCTGAGGGAGTGCCATACTGTCAGAGGCTCAGTGCTGAGAGAGTGCCACACTGTCAGATGCTCAGGACAAAGGGAGTGCCGTACTGTCAGAGGGTCAGTTCTGAGGGAGTGTCGCACTGTCAGAGGGTCAGTACTGAGGGAGTGCCACACTGTCAGAGGCGCAGTGCTGAGGGAGTGCCGCATTATCAGAGGGTCAGTACTGAGGGAGTGCCACACTGTCAGAGGCTCAGTGCTGAGGGAGTGCCGCACTGTCAGAGGCTCAGTACTGAGGGCATGCCGCACTGTCTGAGGGTCAGTACTGAGGGAGTGCCGCACTGTCAGAGGATCAAAAGTGAGGGAATGACGCACTGTCAGAGGGTCAGTACTGAGGGAGTGTTGCACTGCCATAGGGTCAGTGCTGAGTGAGCACCACACTGTCAGAGGCTCAGTGCTGAAGGAGTGCCGCATTGTCAGAAGGTCATTACTGAGGGAGTGCTGCACTGTCGGAGGGTTGGTACTGAGGGAGTGCCACACTGTCAGAGTGTCAGTACTGAGGGAATGCAGCACTGTCGGAGCGTCAGTACTGAGGGAGTGCTGCACTGTTGGAGCGTCAGGACTGAGGTAGTGCCGCACTGTCAGAGGGTCAGTACTGAGGGAATGCCGCACTGTCGGAGGATCAGTACCGAGGGAATGCCGCACTGTCGGAGGGTCAGTACCAAGGGAGTGCTGCACTGTCGGAGGGTCAGTACTGAGGGAGTGCCGCACTATCGGAGGGTCAATACTGCGGGAGTGCCGCACTGTCGGAGGGTCAGTACTGAGAGGGTGCCGCACTGTCAGAGGGTCAGTACTGAGGGAATGCCGCACTGTCGGAGGATCAGTACCGAGGGAATGCCGCACTGTCGGAGGGTCAGTACCAAGGGAGTGCTGCACTGTCAGAGGGTCAGTACTGAGGGAGTGTCGCACTGTCGGTGAGTCAGTACTGAGGGAGTGACGCAGTGTTGGAGGGTCAGTAGTGAGGGAGTGCTACACTGTCGGAGGGTCAGTACTGAGGGAGTGCCGCACTGTCAGGGTCAGTACTGAGGGAGTGCTGCACTGTCAGAGGGTCAGTACTGAGGGGGTGCCGCACACTCGGAGGGACAGTACTGAGGAGGTGCTGCACTGTCGGAGGGTCAGTACTGAGGGTGTGCCACACTATCGGAGGGTCAGTACTGAGGAAGTGCTGCACTGTCGGAGGGTCAGTACTGAGGGAGTGCTGTCCTGTCAGGGGGTCAGCACTGAGGGGGTATCGCACTGTCAGAGGGTCAGTCCTGAGGGAGTGTCGCACTGTTGGAGGGTTAGTAGTGTGGGAGTGCCACACTGTCAGAGTGTCAGTACTGAGGGAATGCTGCACTGTCAGAGGGTCAGTGCTGAGGGAATGCCGCACTTTGGAGGGTCAATACTGCGGGAGTGCCGCACTGTCAGAGGGTCAGTACTGAGGGAGTGCCGCACTGTCGGAGGATCAGTACCAAGGGAGTGCTGCACTGTCGGAGGGTCAATACTGCCGGAGTGCTGCACTATCGGAGGGTCAGTACTGAGGGGGTGCCGCACAGTCGGAGGGTCAGTACTGGGTCAGTACTGAGGGTGTGCTGTCCTGTCAGAGGGTCAGTACTGAGGGAGTGTCGCACAGTCGGTGAGTCAGTACTGAGGGAGTGACGCAGTGTTGGAGGGTTAGTTGTGAGGGAGTGCTGTGCTGTCAGAGGGTCAGTACTGAGGGAGTGTTGCACTGTCGGAGGGTCAGTACTGAGGGAGTGCTGCACTGTCAGGGTCAGTACTGAGGGAGTGCTGCACTGTCGGAGGGTCAGTACTGAGGGAGTGCCGCACACGAGGAGGGTCAGTACTGAGGAGGTGCTGCACTGTCGGAGGGTCAGTACTGAGGGAGTGCCGCACTGTCGAAGGGTCAGTACTGAGGGAGTGTTGCACTGCCAGAGGGTCAGTACTGAGGGAGTGCCGCACTGTCGGAGGGTCAGTACTGAGGGAGTCCTGCACTATCGGAGGGTCAATACTGCGGGAGTGCTGCACTGTCGGAGGGTCAGTACTGAGGGGGTGCCGCACTGTCAGAGGGTCAGTCCTGAGGGAGTGCTGTCCTGTCAGAGGGTCAGGACTGAGGGAGTGTCGCACTGTTGGAGGGCCAGTAGTGTGGGAGTGCTACACTGTCGGAGGGTCAGTACTGAGGGAGTGCTGCACTGTCGAGGGGCAGTGCTGAGGGAGTGTTGCACTGTCAGAGGGTCAGTACTGAGGGAGTGCCGCACTGTTGGAGGGTCCGTACTGAGGGAATGTTGCAGTGTTGGAGGTCAGTACTGAGGGAGTACCCCACTGTCAGAGGGTCAACATTGAGGGAGTGCAACACTGTCAGAGGGTCAGTGCTGAGGCAGCGACGCACTGTCTGAGGTTTAGTACTGAGGGATTGTTGCACTGTCGGAAGGTCAGTACTGAGGGAGTGGCACACCTTCGGAGGGTCCACACTGAGAGAGTGTTGCATTGTCGGAGGGTAAGTACTGAGGGAGTGCTGTACTGGCAGAGGGTCAGTACTGTGGGAGTGCCGCACTGTCAGAGGGTCAGTACTGAGGGAGTGCTGTCCTGTAAGAGGGTCAGTACTGAGGGAGTGCTGCGTTGTTGACAGCTCAATACTGAGGGATTGTTCTGTCGGAGGATCATTACTGAGGGAGTGCCGCACTGTCAGAGGGTCAGTGCTGAGGGAGTGTCGCACTGTTGGAGGGTCCGTACTGAGGGAGTGTTGCACTGTTGGAGGTCAGTACTGAGGGAGTGCAGCACTGTCAGAGGGTCAACATTGAGGGCGTGCAACACTGTCAGAGGGTCAGTGCTGAGGCAGCGACGCACTGTCTGAGGTTCAGTACTGAGAGATTGTTGCACTGTTGGAAGGTCAGTACTGAGGGAGTGGCACACCGTCGGAGGGTCCACACTGAGGGAGTGTTGCACTGTCGGAGGGTCAGTACTGAGGGAGTGCTGTACTGGCAAAGGGTCAGTACTGTGGGAGTGCTGTCCTGTCAGAGGGTCAGTACTGAGGGATTGTTGCACTGTCGGAGGTCATTACTGAGGGAGTGCCGCACTGTCGGAGTGTCAGTACTGAGGGAGTGCCGCACTGTCAGAGGGTCAGTGCTGTTAGAGTGCTGCACTGTCAGAGGGTCAGTACTGATGGAGTGCCCCACTGTCAGAGGGTCAGTGCTGAATGAGTGCCACACTGTTAGAGGCTCAGTGCTGAGGGAGTGCTGCACTGTCAGAGGCTCAGTACTGAGGGAGTGCCACACTGTCAGAGGGTCAGTACTGAGGGCGTACCGCACTGTCAGAGGGTCAGTACTGTGGGAGTGCCGCACTGTCAGAGGGTCAGTACTGAGGGAGTGCCGCACTGTCAGGGTCAGTACTGAGGGAGTGCTGTGCTGTCAGAGGGTCAGTGCTGTTAGAGTGCCGCACTGTCAGAGGGTCAGTGCTGAGTGAGTGCCACACTGTTAGAGGCTCAGTGCTAAGGGAGTGTCACACTGTCAGAGGCTCAGTACTGAGGGAGTGCCGCAATGTCGGAGGGTCAGTACTGAGGGAGTATTGCACTGCCAGAGTGTCAGTACCAGGGAGTGCCACACTGTCAGAGTGTCAGTACTGAGGGAGTGTCACACTGTCAGAGGCTCAGTACTGAGGGAGTATTGCACTGCCAGAGTGTCAGTACCAGGGAGTGCCACACTGTCAGAGGGTCAGTACTGAGGGAGTGCCGCACTGTCAGGGTCAGTACTGAGGGAGTGCTGTGCTGTCAGAGGGTCAGTACTGAGGGAGTGCTGCACTGTTAGTAGGTCAGAACTGAGGGAGTGCCGCACTGTCAGAGGGTCAGTGCTGTTAGAGTGCCGCACTGTCAGAGGGTCAGTGCTGAGTGAGTGCCACACTGTTAGAGGCTCAGTGCTAAGGGAGTGCTGCACTGTTAGAGGCTCAGTACTGAGGGAGTGCCGCAATGTCGGAGGGTCAGTACTGAGGGAGTATTGCACTGCCAGAGTGTCAGTACCAGGGAGTACCACACTGTCAGAGTGTCAGTACTGAGGGAGTGTCACACTGTCAGAGGCTCAGTACTGAGGGAGTATTGCACTGCCAGAGTGTCAGTACCAGGGAGTGCCACACTGTCAGAGGGTCAGTACTGAGGGAGTATTGCACTGCCAGAATGTCAGTACTGAGGGAGTGCCACAGCGTCGGTGGGTCAGTACTGAGGATGTGCCGCACTGTCAGAGGGTCACTACTGAGGGAGTGCCGCACTGTCAAAAGGTAAGTGCTGAGCGAGTGCTTGCACTGTCACAGGGTCAGTACTGAAGGAGTGCCGCTTTGTCAGAGGGTCACTACTGAGCTAGTGCTGTACTGTCAGAGGGTCAGTACTGAGGGAGTGCCACCCTGACAGAGGGTCAGTGCTGAGTGATTGTTGCACTGTCGGAGGGTCAGTACTGAGGGAGTGCCGCACTGTCAGAGGGTCAGTACTGAGGGAGTGCTGCACTGTCAGAGGGTCAGTACTGAGGGAGTGCCACACTGTCAGAGGGTCAGTACTGAGGGAGTATTGCACTGCCAGAGTGTCAGTACTGAGGGAGTGCCACACTGTCAGTGGGTCAGTACTGAGGATGTGCCGCACTGTCAGAGGTTCAGTACTGAGGGAGTATTGCACTGCCAGAATGTCAGTACCAGGGAGTGCCACACTGTCAGAGGGTCAGTACTGAGGGAGTGTCACACTGTCAGAGGCTCAGTACTGAGGGAGTGCCGCAATGTCGGAGGGTCAGTACTGAGGGAGTATTGCACTGCCAGAGTGTCAGTACTGAGGGTGTGCCGCACTGTCAGAGGGTCAGTACTGAGGGAGTGCCGCACTGTCGGAGGGTCAGTACTGAGTGAATGCCGCACTGTCGGAGGGTTAGTACTGAGGGAGTGCCACACTATCACAGGGTCAGTGCTGAGGGAGTGCTACACTGTCAGAGTGTCACGACTAATGGAGTGCTGCACTGTCGAGAGTCAGTACTGAGGGAGTGCCGCATTGTCAGAGGGTCACTACTGAGGGAGTGCCGCACTGTCAAAAGGTAAGTGCTGAGGGAGTGCTTGCACTGTCACAGGGTCAGTACTGAAGGAGTGCCGCTTTGTCAGAGGGTCACTACTGAGCTAGTGCTGTACTGTCAGAGGCTCAGTGCTGAGGGAGTGCCACACTGTCAGAGGGTCAGTGCTGAGGGATTGTTGCACTGTCGGAGGGTCAGTACTGAGGGAGTGCTGCACTGTCAGAGGGTCAGTACTGAGGGAGTGCCACACTGTCAGAGGGTCAGTACAGAGGAATTGTTGCACTGTCGGAGGGTCAGTACTGAGGGTGTGCCGTGCTGTCAATGGTTCAGTACTGAGGGAGTGTTGCACTGTCAGAGGGTTAGTATTGAGGGGTTGTTGCACTGTCGGAGGGTCAGAACTGACGGAGTGCTGCACTGTCGGAGGGTCAGTGCTGAGGGAGTGTCGCACTATCACAGGGTCAGTGCTGAGTGAGTGCCACACTGTCAGAGGCTCAGTGGTGAGGCAGTGCCGCATTGTCAGAGGGTCAGTTATGATGGAATGATTCACTATCATAATATCAGTCCTGTTGAATTACCGCACTGTCAGAGGTCTGTACTGAGGGAGTGCCGCACTGTCGGAGGGTCAGTACTGAGGTAATGCCGCACTGTCGGAGAGTCAGTACTGAGGTAATGCCGCACTGTCGGAGAGTCAGTACTGAGGGTGTGTTCCACTGTCAGAGGGTCAGTACTGATGGAATGCCGCACTGTCAGGGTCAGTACTGAGGGAGTGCTGTGCTGTCAGAGGGTCAGTACTGAGGGAGTGCTGCACTGTTTGTAGGTCAGTACTGAGGGAGTGCCGCACTGTCAGAGGGTCAGTGCTGTTAGAGTGCCACTCTGTCAGAGGGTCAGTGCTGAGTGAGTGCCACACTGTTAGAGGCTCAGTGCTGAGTGAGTGCTGCACTGTCAGAGGCTCAGTACTGAGGGAGTGCCGCAATGTCGGAGGGTCAGTACTGAGGGAGTATTGCACTGCCAGAGTGTCAGTACTGAGGGAGTGCCGCACTGTCAGTGCGTCAGTGCTGAGTGAGTGCCATACTGTCAGAGGCTCAGTGCTGAGGGAGTGCCGTACTGTCTGCGGGTCAGTACTGAGGGAGTGCTGCACTGTCAGAAGGTCAGTGCTGAGTGAGTGCCACACTGTCAGAGGCTCAGTGCTGAGGGAGTGCCGCATTGTCAGAGGGTCAGTAATGATGGAATGCTGCACTGTCATATTGTCAGTACTGTTGGATTGCCGCACTGTCAGAGGGTTACAGATTACAGTGTGGAAACAGGCCCTTCGGCCCAACAAGTCCACACCGACCCGCCGAAGCGAACCCACCCATACCCCTACATTTACCCCTTACCTAACACTACGGGTAATTTAGTATGGCCAATTCACCTGACCCTGCACATCTTTGGATTGTGGGAGGAAACCGGAGCACCCGGAGGAAACCCACGCAGACACGGGGAGAACGTGCAAACTCCACACAGTCAGTCGCCTGAGGCGGGAATTGAACCCGGATCTCTGGCGCTGTGAGGCAACAGTGCTAACCACTGTGCCGCCCACGGTGCTGAGTGAGTGCCATACTGTCAGAGGCTCAGTGCTGAGAGAGTGCCGTACTGTCTGCGGGTTAGTACTGAGGGAGTGCCACACTATCACAGGGTCAGTGCTGAGGGAGTGCACTACTGTCAGAGTGTCATGACTGAGGGAGTGCTGCCCTGTCGAGGGTCAGTACTGAGGGAGTGCCGCATTGTCAGAGGGTCACTACTGAGGGAGTGCCGCACTGTCAAAAGGTAAGTGCTGAGGGAGTGCTTGCACTGTCACAGGGTCAGTACTGAAGGAGTGCCGCTTTGTCAGAGGGTCACTACTGAGCTAGTGCTGTACTGTCAGAGGCTCAGTGCTGAGGGAGTGCTGCACTGTCAGAGGGTCAGTACTGATGGAGTGCTGCACAGTCAGAGGGTCAGTACTGAGGGAGTGCCGCACTATCACAGGGTCAGTGCTGAGGGAGTGCTGCACTGTCAGAGGGTCAGTCCTGAGGGAGTGCCGCACTCTCACAGGGTCAGTACTGAGGGCGTGCCGCACTGTCAGAGGGTTAGTACTGATGGAATGCTGCACTGTCATAATGTCAGTACTGTTGGATTGCTGCACTGTCAGAGGGTCAGTACTGATGGAGTGCCGCACTGTCAGAGGGTCAGTACTGAGGGAGTGCCGCACTGTCAGAGGGTCAGTACTGAGGGAGTGTTGCACTGTCAGAGGGTCAGTACTGAGGGAGTGCCACACTGTCAGAGGCTCAGTACTGAGGGAGTGCTGCACTGTCAGAGGGTCAGTACTGAGAGAGTGCCGCACTATCACAGAGTCAGTGCTGAGGGAGTGCTGCACTGTCAGAGACTCAGTACTGAGGGAGTGCCGCACTCTCACAGGGTCAGTACTGAGGGAGTGCGCACTGTCACAGGGTCAGTACTGAGGGAGCGCGCACTGTCACAGGGTCAGAATTGAGTAAGGGCCACACTGTTGGAGGGTCAGTACTGAGGGAATGCCACACTGTCATAATGTCAGTACTTTGGATTCCCGCACTGTCAGAGGGTCAGTACTGAGTGAGTGCCACACTGTCAGAGGGTCAGTACTGAGGGAATGCCACACTGTCAGAGGGTTAGTACTGAGGGAGTGCTGCACTGTCAGAGGGTCAGTACTGAGGGAGTGCTGCACTGTCAGAGGGTCAGTACGGTTGGATTGCCGCACTGTCAGAGGGTCAGTGCTGAGTGAGTGCCACACTGTCAGAGGGTCAGTCCTGAGGGAGTGCCGGACTCTCACAGGATCAGTACTGAGGGAGTGCCGCACTGTCAGAGGGTCAGTAATGATGGAATGCTGCACTGGCATAATGTCAGTACTGTTGGATTGCCGCACTGTCAGGGGGTCAGTACTGAGGGAGTGCCGCGCTGTCAGAGGTTCAGTACTGAGGGAGTGTCGCACTCTCACAGGGTCAGTGCTGAGGGAGTGCCGCACTGTCAGAGGGTCAGTACTGAGGGAGTGCTGCGCTGTTGAGGGTCAGTGCTGAATGAGTGCCACACTGTCAGAGGCTCAGTGCTGAGGGAGTGCCGCACTGTCAGAGGGTCAGTACTGAGGGAGTGCCGCACTGTCAGAGGGTCAGTGCTGAGGGAGTGCCGCACTGTCAGAGGCTCAGTACTGAGTGAGTGCTGCGCTGTCGATGGTCAGTGCTAAGTGAGTGCCAAACTGTCAGAGGGTCAGTGCTGAGGGAGTGCCGCACTGTCAGAGGCTCAGTACTGAGTGAGTGCTGCGCTGTCGATGGTCAGTGCTAAGTGAGTGCCAAACTGTCAGAGGGTCAGTGCTGAGGGAGTGCCACACTGTCAGAGGCTCTGTGCTGTGGCAGTGCTGCACTGTCTGAGGATGTGTATGAAGGTGAGACCTTGACATGAAGGTCTCCGAAACACAATAGAGTGATGACTGAGTGAAGCCAGGGACTTCATGCACTGGAATGAAATTGGGAGTGGTAGGGTTGTGGGAAAGAGAACTGGTATTCTGATTAACCTGAGTGTTGAATCTGGAGTCGCTGCACTCGCTGTCGAAACTGCTGGCTCTGTCACCTTGTGTCTTTGAATTGTGCCGATCCTTTAGTGAAGTGCTCCTGGGTCGTCGTAGCTGTCTACTTTCAGACTTACTGGATGGGAAATAAGAAGAATGACTTCAGTAGTTCCCAGGAAACCAACAGAATTGTCCTTATAACGGAAACTTTTAGAATAGCCTCCATTTGTTGTTCTCACAATTGTAAGGGAAAATTTTGCAATTATCCCAGGAAATCTAATGGACTCTGCTTGTTAAAACAGACTGGTTAAAGCTAAAGCTTCAGGTCTCCCCTGTTATTAATAAGCCTGGAATTTAAAACTATCTTGGTAATGGTGATCATGAAACGACCATCGATTGTCATTTGGAATTCAGAGAAGGAAAGTTTGTTGTCATCTGACTCCAGACCAACAGCAATGTGGTTTATTCTTGACTGCCTTCAAAAATGGCTGAGCCAGCCATTCAGTTGAAAGGTAATTAAGGATGAGTAACTAATGCTGGTTGTGTCAGCAATATCCAAATCCCTGGGCTTAATTTTTTCTAGCGAGCCAGTGTTAATAACTAGAGGCTGCTAATTCAGTTATGCATCCATCCGACCAACTAAGTGTCCGCACCAAGTTAGCCATTCCCAAACGTCCACCCTCAGGAAAATGGCAATGAAAAACTGACCTGGCTGTGCTCACTCTGAATACTAAGGTACAGAAAACAACACGTGGTCCACTGATTAATGTTTGGACATTCCCCTCCCCTGCCAACCCTATCTTTCATCAAGGAATGTATTGAATAGACAGAGCTCTATGTCTGTCTAATGCTATATCACACACACTGTGACACCCTGTGAAACAGCCTGCAAAACTCACTGAGCTCAGAGTTAACCTGGCCCACAGTGGGGTCATGCTCATCCTGAATGAATGTTGAGAAAAATTCAAGATGAGATCTGCAATTTGATTAACAATATAAATTACAGACAGTTCCCTGTCTCCATGAAGATGATGATCTTGGATACCACAATATTGAAAAAGAGGCAACTTCAGGGGTGGTTGCTAAAATAATCTGTTACCTTATTGATACCTTTATAAAAAGGAGAATTATGATAGACATCTTGAAGATATTCAACAGCTTTTCACATATGAAATGAAGAATTGGGGTAAGGATGTTGAGGAAAAGTAGACACTGTATGATATTCTCCACAAGCGATGCCAACCCACATGCCAGTTCCTCAAGGAACAACAGGGATTTCTGCTGGCGTATAGGTACGTGGGGGATATGTGGAGAAGCTGAGTATATAACATTGGGGAGAATGGACAGAAAATGAGGATGTGAATTAGGGATATGGAGATGAGGTGGGGTTGGGGGATAAGGTAGATTTGGGGGATATGGGATGAGGTGGGATTTGGGGATAAGGTGTTGTTGGGGGATATAAGATGAGTTGGGATTTAGGGGATATTGGGAGAAGGTGGGATGGGGATATGGGGATAAGGTGAGGCTGGGATTATGAGGAGTAGATGGGATTTGAGGGATACAGGGAATAGTGTGTTTGGGGGATACAGGATGTAATTGAGGATGGGAGATATGGGGAGTAAGTGTGGTGGGGAGAATATAGAGAGTAAGTGGGGATGGGAAACAGCAGAAAAGAGGGTGGGGCATATGGAGAGTTGGAGAATGGGCAGGTAAGGGTGGGGAAATGGGGATTGAGTGAGGTTGGGGATGTGGGGAGTAGGTGAGGATGGGGATATGGCGAGTAGGTACGAGTGGGGGATATGTGGATTTGGTGGGGTCCGGAATATAGGCAGCAGGTGAGGGTGGGGATATTTTGTAGAATTCTCTTCACTTTACTGGGAAGCATTGGAGGTTGGATCATTGAATTTATTCATGTAAGATTTGATAGGTTTTTAATAGACAACTGATTCAATTGCTACAGAGAGCTGAGACCACAGTCACATCAGTCATGATCTTACTGAATGATGAACAGGGTTGAGGGATCAAATTGACTCTTCTTGCTCCTGGGTGCCTATATGAGTTGGAATGTAGATGTGTTGGTGATATGAGGATCTTTTTGAAAGGACTGAAACGGTGTCCCTAAGGTTTACTTAACGATGTCCTGAACGTTCAGGATGTCCTGAACGATCTTCTCTCCATGATGAGTTATTACTGTATTTCATTACCTAGGAGATACAATAACCTGTGATTCGGTTTTTGTGATTTTCCCTAATGGTGGTAGTTTCTCCAGAGATGCTTCCAAGTTATTCCATTCTCCAGCTATCGTCTCCTCCTCCTCCACATCCACATCCTAGTGAGGAATCGCAAATACAAATTATCAATAAAGCAGTTTCTGTAGGTTATCATCAGGCAATATTTCAATGATCCATGTAACATAGGTCATACCATCTACAACTGCCCAACACCCATAATTGCATCCAAGTGTACACACAGGAGGAAAATGACTTCTCCCGGCTTCTCGGAAGCAGTGTCTCAACTACCTATCACACACTGGGAAACACCAGCCCTGTTATCAATCATTGTGTGGAGAACCAGCCCTTTCATTCATCACAATCTGTGTAATTTAGGTTCTGTTATCCATTATCGACACCAGCCAGGCAACGGGCATCTCCAACAAGAGAGAAGCTAACTATTGTCCCTTGACATTCAATGGCAATGCCATTATAAATGCCCACCATCAAATACATGAGCATGGATTGAGGATTAACTAACCAACAGAAGACAGACAGTTGGGCTAAGGGGGCATTTTCAGGATAGCAATCTGTATCTAGTGGAGTGGCACAGGGACCAGTGCTGAGGCCACAATTATTTCCAATAGATACTAATGATTTGGATGGTGAAAGTGAATGCACTATCACTAAGTTTCAGGATTACACAAAGACAGGTGGTGAGGATGACAGAAAGAGTCTATAGAGGCGTAGAAACTGGCTAACTGAGTGGGCAAAAACGTGGTAGATGGAAAATAATGTGGAGAAATCTGAGGAGATGTACTTTGGCAGGAAGAATAGAGGAGCTGAATATTATTTAAGCTGTTTTGTTAGTTAGCTGCAGGAGCAGGCTGCTAGAGTTCTCTCTGCTGTTAAATTGAAGACATCAACAGAGAGTTTTCCTCTTAGAAATCAGAAAGGGCAGGTTGTTTCTATCAGTGTTTCTTTCTACTGGATTAGAGAGAGAGAGCACGTGAGAATAATAACTTTTTTGCTGCATTGCATTTTACCAAAGAATGTGGTTATGGGATGCTGCCTATATTAGAATAGAATCATAGAATCCCTACAGTATGGAAACAGGCTCTTTGGCCCAACAAGTCCACACTGACCCTCCAAAGAGTAACCCACCCAAACCCATTTCCCTACTCTATTATCCTATATTTACCCCTGAACAATGCACTTAACCTACACATCCCTGAACATTATGGGCAATTTAGCATGGCCAATTCACCTAACCTGCACATCTTTGGATCTTTTGAGAAAACCGGAGCACCCAGAGGAAACCCACACAGACATTGGGAGAATGTGCAACCTCCACACAGGCAATTGCCTGAGGCAGGAATCAAATCTGGGTCCCTGGCACTGTGAGGCAACAGTGCTAACCACTGAGCCACCGCTCCACCCTGGATTATTGCATCAGTTATAAAGTCATACAGACATAGAGTTATAGAGCACGGAAACAGGCCCTTCAGTCCAACTTGTCCATGCCAACCAAATTTCCCAAACTAAGCTAGTTTCCATATCTGGGTTTGGCCCATATCCTTCTCAACCTTTCCTATCCATGTACCTATCTAAATGTCTTTTAAATGTTACAACTGTATCTGCATCTATAACTTCCTCTGGCAGTTCAGTCCACACATTAGATTAGATTAGATTACAGTGTAGAAACAGGCCCTTCGGCCCAACAAGTCCACACCGACCCGCCGAAGCGAAACCCACCCATACCCCTACATTTACCCTTTACCTAACACTACGGGCAATTTAGTATGGCCAATTCACCTGACCCTGCACATCTTTGTGATGTGGGAGGAAACCGGAGCACCCGGAGGAAACCCACGCAGACACGGGGAGAACGTGCAAACTCCACACAGTCAGTCGCCTGAGGCGGGAATTGAACCCGGGTCTCTGGCGCTGTGAGGCAGCAGTGCTAACCACTGTGCCACCGTGCCGCCCACATGAACCACCCTTTGTGTGAAAAGGTTGCACCCAGGTCTGTTTTAAATCTTTCCCAACTCACCTTAAAAATATGCCTCCTGGATTTGAACTCTCCTACTCTGGGGAAAAGGCCTTTGTTATTCACCTTATCTATTCCCCTCTCGATTTTATAAACATCTATAAGGTCACCTCTCAACCTCCTCAAGTTCCAATGAAATAATTTCCAGTCCACCCAGTTTCTCCTTATAACTCAAACCCTCAATCACGCCAACATTCTGATAAATCTTTTCTGAACCCTCTCTAATTTAACAAAATCCATCTCACAGCAGGGTGATCAGAACAGTACACAGTATTCTAAAAGTGGCCTCACCAACGTCCTGTACAACCTCAACATGACATCCCAATTCCTATACTCAATGGTCTGAGCAATGAGGGCAAGCGTGCTAAACACTTCGATGTTGTGGCTATTACGGAGACATGGGTCGAACAGGGACAGGATTGGCTGTTGCAGGTTCCAGGATTTAAATGTTTTAGGAGGGTCAGAGGTGGGGGTAAAAGAGGGGGAGGTGTGGCATTGCTTGTCAAAGATAGTATTACAGTGGTGGAAAGGACGATGGATGAGGACTTGCCATCTGAGGTAGTTTGGGCTGAGGTTAGGAATAGGAAAGGTGAGGTCACCCTGTTAGGAGTCTTTTACAGGCCTCCTAATAGTCCTAGAATCATTGAAGAAAGGATAGGGAAGGTGATTCAGGAGATGAGTGACAGTAATAGGGTAGTTGTTATGGGGGACTTTAACTTTCCTGATATTGATTGGGAAAGCTATAGCTCAAGTTCGTTAGATGGGTCAGTGTTTGTTCAATGTGTGCAGGAGAGTTTCCTGACACAATATGTAGACAGGCCAACAAGAGGTGAGGCCATACTGGATTTGGTTCTGGGTAACGAACCAGGCCAGGTGTTAGAATTAGAGGTAGGTGAGCACTTTGGGGATAGTGACCATAATTCGGTGATTTTTACTCTCGTGATGGAGAGGGATAAGTGTGTACTACAGGGCAAGAGTTATAGCTGGGGTCAGGGAAATTATGATGCGGTGAGGCATGACTTAGGATGTGTGGCTTGGAAAAGTAGACTCCAAGGCAAGAGTGTAAATGATATGTGGAGCTTGTTCAAGGAGCAACTATTGAGTGTCCTTGATAATTATGTACCTGTCAGGCAGGGAGGAAAGGGTCGTGCGAGGGAGCCGTGGTTTAATAAGGAATTGGAATCCCTTGTTAAATGGAAGAGGGTGGCCTATCTCAAGATGAGACGTGAAGGTTCAATTGTGGCGATTGAGAGGTATAGGGTAGCCAGGAAGGACCTGAAGAGAGAGCTAAGAGCAGCAAGGAGGGGACATGAAAGGTCCTTAGTCGGTAGGATTAGGGAAAACCCTAAGGCTTTCTATAGGTATGTTAGGAATAAAAGAATGACTAGGGTAGGAATAGGTCCAGTCAAGGATAGTAGTGGGAAGTTGCGTGTGGAGGCGGAAGAGATTGGGGAGACACTGAATGAATACTTTTCTTCAGTATTTACTCAGGAACAGGGCATTGTCGTCGATGTGAATACTGAGTCACAAATAAGTAGAATGGATGGCTTTGAGGTATGTAGAGAAGAGGTGTTGGAAATCCTGGAAAAGGTGAAAATAGATAAGTCCCCTGGGCCTGATGGCATTTATCCTAGGATTCTCTGGGAAGCAAGGGAGGAGATTGCAGAGCCATTGGCCTTGATTTTTATGTCCTCTTTGTCTACTGGAGTAGTGCCAGAAGACTGGAGGATAGCAAATGTGGTTCCCTTGTTCAAAAAGGGGAGTAGGGATAACCCTAGTAACTATAGGCCGGTGAGTCTCACTTCTGTTGTGGGCAAAGTCTTAGAGAGAATTGTAAGGGATAGGATCTATGCATATCTGGATAGGAATAATGTGATCAAGGATAGTCAGCATGGTTTTGTGAAGGGCAGGTCGTGCCTCACAAACCTTATTGAATTCTTTGAAAAGGTGACGAAGGAGGTTGATGAGGGGAAAGCGGTAGATGTGGTATATATGGATTTTAGTAAGGCGTTTGATAAGGTTTCCCATGGTAGGCTACTGCAGAAAATACGGAGATATGGCATTGAGGGTGAGTTGGAGGTTTGGATTAGGAATTGGCTGGATGGAAGAAGACAGAGGGTAGTAGTTGATGGCAAAGTTTCTTCATGGAGTGCCGTCACTAGCGGTGTTCCGCAAGGATCTGTTTTGGGACCATTGCTGTTTGTCATTTTTATAAATGACCTGGAAGAGGGGTTAGAAGGTTGGGTGAGCAAGTTTGCGGATGATACGAAAGTCGGAGGAGTTGTTGACAGTGAGGAAGGATGTGGCAGGTTACAGCAGGATATAGAGAAGCTGCAGAGCTGGGCAGAAAGGTGGCAAATGGAATTCAATGTAGCTAAGTGTGAGGTGATTCACTTTGGGAAGAATAACAAAAAGATGGGGTACTGGGCTAATGGTCGGATACTTGGTAGTGTGGATGAGCAGAGGGATCTTGGTGTCCATGTACACAGATCTCTGAAAGTTGTCACCCAGGTAAATAGTGCGGTGAGGAAGGCATATGGCGTACTGGCTTTTATTGGTAGAGGAATTGAGTTCCGGAGTCCTGAGGTCATGATGCAGTTGTATAAGACTCTGGTGCGGCCGCATCTGGAATATTGTGTGCAGTTTTGGTCGCCATACTATAGGAAGGATGTGGAGGCACTGGAACGGGTGCAGAGGAGGTTTACCAGGATGTTGCCTGGTATGGAAGGAAGATCGTATGAGGAAAGACTGAGACACTTAGGGCTGTTTTCATTAGAGAAAAGAAGGTTTAGGGGTGACTTGATTGAGGTGTACAAGATGATTAGGGGGTTAGATAGGGTTGACAGTGTGAACCTTTTCCCGCGTATGGAGTCGGGTATTACAAGGGGGCATAGCTTTAAATTAAGGGGGGGTAGATATAGGACTGAAGTTAGGGGTAGGTTCTTCACTCAGCGAGTTGTAAGTTCATGGAATGCCCTGCCAGCAGCAGTGGTGGACTCTCCCTCTTTATGGGCATTTAAGCGGGCATTGGATAGGTATATGGAGGATAGTGGGTTAGTATAGGTTAGGTGGGCTTGGATCGGCGCAACATCGAGGGCCAAAGGGCCTGTACTGCGCTGTATTCTTCTATGTTCATTACCCCGTCTACCCTTGATGCAACTTTCAAAGAACTATGTATCTAAACCCCTAGATCTCTGTCCAACAACACTACCCAGGGCCCAAACATTAATTAGAAAGTTCTGTCCTTATTTGTTTTACCAAAATACCTCACATTTATCCAAATTAAACTCCATCTACCACTCCTCAGCCCATTGGCCCATTTGATAAATATCCCTTTGTAATCTTAGATAATCTTCTTCACTATCAACTATACCATCAATGTTGGTGTCATCCGCAAACTTTCTAACCATGCCCCTAAATTCTCATCCAAATCATTTAATTAAATGATGGACAACAGTGGACCCTGCATCAATTCCTGTGCAACACCGGTGGTCACAGGCAACATTTTGAAAATAACCAGTCCAAAAAACAATCCTCCACCATCACCCTCTTCATTAAAGAAATACATTGTCTTGTTAAGCAAGTCAATAGAGTAAAGATATACTGATCCTTAGTTTTGTTGCATTTTAACTGCATTGTAAGAATGAAGTGTGTTTTAATAATAGCTTAGTGGTGGACCAATCGAATCGCATCTGCAACACAGCACCTGACACTTGCTTTTAAAATAAAATTAAAGTTAGGATCTAGACTATCTCCATAATATATTTTGCTCTGATCTCTGACACTGGCAGCTCAATGTTCCAGGATTTAGATGTTTCAGGCCTGATAGAGAGGGATATAGAGTCATAGAGATGTACAGCACGGAAGCAGACCCTTCAGTCCAGCCCGTCCATGCCAACCAGATATCCCAACCCAATCTAGTCCCACCTGCCAGCACCCGGCCCATATCCCTCCAAACCCTTCCTATTCATATACCCATCCAAATGCCTTTTAAATGTTGCAATTGTACGAGCCTCCACCACTTCCTCTGGCAGCTCATTCCACACACGTACCACCCTCTGAGTGAAAAAGTTGCCCCTTAGGTATCTTTTATATCTTTCCCCTCTCACCCTAAATCTATGCCCTCAAGTACCCCTGACCCAGGGAAAAGACTTTGTGTATTTATCCTATCCATGCCCCTCCTGATTTTGTAAACCTCTATAAGGTCACCCCTCAGCCTCCGACGCTCCAGGGGAAACAGCCCCTGCCTGTACAGCCCCTCCCTATAGCTCAGATCCTCCAACCCTGGCAACATCCTTGTAAATCTTCTCTGAACCCTTTCAAGTTTCACAACATCTTTCCGATAGAAAGGAGAGCAGAACTGCATGCAATATTCCAACAGTGGCCCAACCAATGTCCTGTACAGCTGCAACATGACCTCCCAACTCTTGTATTCAGTACTCTGACCAATAAAGGAAAGCATACCAAACGCCTTCTTCACTATCCTATCTACCTGCGACTCCACTTTCAAGGAGCTATGAACCTGCACTCCAAACTCTCTTGTTCCGCAACTAATATATAAAGGAAATATATAAAAGCAATATATAAAGGGGGTGGGGGAGTTGCATTACTGATTAAGGAGAATATCAGAGCTGTACTGAGGGAGGATATACTGAAGGGCTCATCCAGAGAGGCTATCGTGGTAGGTTCCAGGAACAAGAAAAGTGCAATCACTTTGATGAGGTTATACCAAAGGCAGCGGGAGATAGAGGAACAAATATGTAAGCAGGTCATGGAAAGATGTAAAAACAACAGGGTTATTGTAATGGATGGCTTTAACTTCCCCCATATTGACTGGGACTCCCTTAGTGCCAGGGGCTTAAGTCGGCCAGAATTTGTTGGGTGAATCCAGGAGGGATTCTTGAAACAATACGTAGATAGTCCAATGAGGGAAGGGGCTGTATTGGACTTACTTTTGGGAAATGACTCTGGCCACGTAAACAATGTTTCAGTGGAGGACCATTTTGGGAACAGTGATCATAGTTCTCTAAGTTTTAAGACAGTTATGGAAAAGGATAAGACTAATCCTCAGGTAAAATTGCTAAATTAGGGGAAGGCTAACTACAACAGAATTAGGCAGGAATTGGAGAAGTTACAGGGGGTTGCTGTTTGATGGAAAATCCATTCTGACATGTGGCAGTCTTTTAAATACAAGTTGATCAGAGTTCAGGACTAGGATGTACCTGTGAGAATGAAAGGTAAGGACAACAAGATTCAGAAACCTTGGATGACAAGACATATTGAAAGATTAGTCAAAAAGAAAAAGGAAGCATACATAAGGTTTAGGAAACTGAAATCAGAAAAAGCCCTTGAGGAATAGATCAGAAGCAGAAAATAACTTAAATTTGGAGGACTAGAAGAGGCCATGAAATATAATATTAGGCAAGTAAGACTAAGGAGAATACCAAGACATCTTGTTGCATATTAGGAGCAAGAGGGTAACTGGAGAAAGGGCAGGTCCATTCAAGAACATATGTGTGCGTGTGTGGGGGGGGGGGGGGTGTTGGGGATTTATGCATGGAATCAGAGGAAGTGTGGGAGATCCTTAATCAGTACCTTGCATAAGTAGTAACAAAAGAGGAGATGGACGATGGTAAGATTAGGGGGGTGTATGTTGATGCTCTGGGACAAATAGATATTAAGAGGGAGGAAGGGTTAAATGGCTTGATGAGAAGGGCACTGATTGTCACTGGCCATTCTGCTGTTTTCTTTCTTCCTGGTGATGGAAATTGAATAAAGATTTGTACACATGTTGTCTTTTACTGTGTCTCACACCTGCACACACACAACATGGGTGATGGGGAAAATATAAACACTACTGCAGTTAGGCAGTAGTGTGGGGAATAGATAAAAAGAAAAAAGAAAATATATATATATAACCAGGAGATTTAGAATCTCCTCAGTTTGGGGGATGGACTGAAAAAAGATCGGAAAAAAAGGAAAAGAAAATTAAATAGCTTGAAAAGCCTTCAGGCAGCTAAGTTCCCAGAGACTGATGGGATCTATCAGGGCGATGAAGAATGCATTTGGTACACCTGCCTTCAATTATCATAATGCTGAAGAAAGGAGCTCACGTTGCTGCTGTACAGGACGCTGGTGTGGCCTCTTCTGGAATACTGTGGACAGTGCTGGTTGCCCTGCTATAGGAAGGATATTACTGACTGGAGAAGGTTCAGAAAAGATTTACCAGGATGTTAATGGGACTGGAAAGTTTGAGTTAGAAGGTGAGGCTGAATAGGCTGAGATATTTTTCCCTGGAGTGTCAGAGACTCAGGGGTGACCTTACAAAGGTATATAAAATCATGAGGGGCATTGATAGGTTGAATAGCCAAGATCTTTTCGTTAGGGCAGGGGAGTCCAAAACTAAACAACAAAGGTTTACAGTGCAAGGGGAAAGATTTAAAAGAGACCTGAGGGGTAACGATTTCACAGAGAAGGTGGTGCATGTATGGAATGAGCTGTCAAAGGAAGTGGTGGAGGCTGGTACAATTACAACATTTAAAAGGCATCTGGATGTGCATATGAATACAAAGGGTTTAGAGAGAAAAAGGCCAAATGCTGGCAAATGGGACTAGATTAGATTGAGATATCTGGTCAGCACAGATGAGTTGGACCAAAGAGTTTGTTTCCATGCTGTATGACTCTAAGACTTTATGATGAATACGGCAAGGGAAAAGCTTGCTGAGTCTAGACAGAGATCTTTGTATCCTCTTTAGCCACAAGTGAGGTCCCAGAAGACTGCAAAACAGCCAATGTTGTTCCTTTGTTTACAAAGGGCAACAAGGTAATCCAGGAAATTAAAAGCAGGTAACCTTTCAAGAGTGGTAGAGAAATTATTGGAGAAGATTCTTAGGGACAGGATTTACTCACATTTGGAGAAGAATGGACTTCTTAGGGATAGTCAGCATGGATTTGTACGGGAAAGGAATGGCCTCACAAATTGGGTGAAGCTTTTCAAGGAAGTGACAAAGATGATTGATGAGGGTAAGGCAATGGATGTTGTCCACATGGACTTTACTAAAGCATTTGAAAGGTCCCTCATGGTAGGCTGGCCCAGAAGATTAAGACACAGGGGATCCTGGTGAGTTGTACAGTTGGATAGAAATTTGGCTTGGTCATAGAAGACAGAGGATAGGTGTTTTCCTGCTGGACATCTGTGACCATTGGTGTTCTACAAAGATCAGTGTTGGAACATCTATTGTTTGTAATCTATAAATGATTTGTATAAAATGTCAGTGGTTTGATTAGTAAGTTTGCAGATGGCACAAAAAATTGGTGGAGTTGTGGAAGGTTGTCAAAGGATACAACAGGATATAGATCAGTTGGAAAGCTGGGTGGAAAAATGGCAAATGGAATTTAATCTGGACAACTGTGAGCTGATGCATTGTGGGAGGTCAAATGTAACAGGAAAGTATAGAGCAATGATAGGACCCTGAGGAGCATTGAGATACAGAGGGATCTTAGGGCGCAAGTCTATGGCTCCCTGAAAGTGACAACACATGTGGATAAGGTGGTAAAGAAGGTGTGTGGCATGCCTGCCTTCGCCAACTGGGGCGTTGGGTATAAAAGTTGGCAAGTCACGTTGCAGCTGTACAAGACTTTAGTCAGGCCATGTTTGGAGCATTGTGTGCAGTTCTGGTTGGCACACTACAGGAAGGATGTGGAGATTTTGGAGAGCGTACAGAAGAGGTTTACTAGGATCTTGCTTGGATGGAAGTGTATTAACTATAAGGAGTGGTTGAACAAACTTATATTTTTTTCATTCGAGCTTTGGAGGTTTCAGGGTGACCAGATAGAATTATATGGAATTTTAACAGGCATGGATACGATGGATAGTCTTTTCTCCAGTGTGGAAATATCAAATATTAGGGGGCAAAGGTTTAAAGTGAGAGGGGAAATGTTTAAAAGAGATGTGTGAGGCAAGTTTTTCTATGGAGGGGGTGATAGGTGCCTGGAAAGCACTGCCAAGGAAGGTGGTAGAAGCAGACTCATTGGCAATATTTAAGAGGCATTTAGACAGACACATGAACAGGCAGAAAATAGTAGAGTATGGACTGCCTGCAGGCAGATGGGATTAGTTTGGATTGGCATCATGGTTGGCACAGACATAGTGAGCTGAAGGGCCTGTTCCAGCACTGTACTGTTCTATGTTCTATGTTTTTAAGCTGCTTTTGAATAAAACAAATAAAAACTAGTGGAGGATGTTTAAAGAAACTATAATACAATACAAAACCCATTTATATCCCTGACAGAGAAAAGCTCCACTTCACAGGAACAATAGAAACGGACAATTAAAGAGATAGGGCACAGCATAAAACTAAAAGAAAGCGCTGACAGAAATGCAAAAATAAAACACAGATACTGCTGAATGAGAAAGATCTGCAAGAGGCCACAAAGCAGCTTATAAGAGATATGAAAAGAGATTCTCAAAGAAAACTTTTAAGGGACTTCAAAATTAATAAGACAAAATGTTTATAGTTCGAAAAAGGGTGGGTGGTCAGGAGCAACGTTGCCCCATTAAGTGTGGACATTGTCAATGAGCATGGGGGAAATAGCAGACTGACTGATTTTCCACCCACCTCTCTAAACAGTGAGTGCAGGAGCTCATTTCTTCTTCTTGTTACACTATTGAATATGAGCTACTCGGGAGGGAGGGGACAAACTGGATGTTTAAAAAGGAAATTGAAGGGAAAGTTAGAACAAGAGAAGTCAAGAAAGACAACTGTATCAATGAGGCAGAAAACTCGGAAAGGGATCATGCTGTAAGGTTGAGTGAAATAGGAGTTGATGGGAAGGGTGAGAGCAGTAACAAATTAAAAATACTATACACGAATGCACGAAGCATTAGAAATAAGATGGATGAGCTTGAGGCTCTTTTGGAAATTGGCAGATACGATATTGTGGGGATAACTGAGACATGGCTTCAAGTGGACAGGGCCTGGGAAATGAATATTCAAGGCTACACGTGCTATCGTAAGGACAGACTGACGGGCAGAGGGGGTGGGGTGGCCTTGTTGGTAAGGGACGATATTCAGTCCCTTGCGCGGGGGGACCTAGAATCAGGGGGTGTAGAGTCAGTATGGATAGAGCTGAGAAATTCTAAGGGTAAAAAGACCCTCTTGGGAGTTATCTACAGGTCCCAAACAGTAGTCTGGATGTCAGATGTAAGTTCAATCAGGAGCTGAAATTGGCCTGTCGCAAAGATGTCACTACAGTTGTTATGGGGCTTTCAACATGCAGGTAGACTGGGAGAATCAGGATGGTATTGGGCCACAAGAAAGAGACTTTATGGAGTGCCTCAGAGATGGATTCTTAGAGCAGCTGGTGCTGGAGCTGACCAGGGAGAAGGCAATTCTGGATCTGGTATTGTGTAACGAACCAGAATTGGTCAGAGACCTCGAAATGAAGGAGCCATTGGGAAGTAGTGACCATAATACAATAAGCTTCAATCTGCAATTTGAGAGGGAGAGGGTACAGTCGGAAGTGACAGTACTTCTGTTGAATAAAGGGAACTATGGAGCTATGAGGGAGGAGCTGGCCAAAGTTCAATGGTGCAATACATTAGCAGGGATGACCGTGGAGGAACAATGGCGGATATTTCTGTGTATAATGCAGAAGATGCAGGATCAGTTCATTCCAAAAAGGAAGAAAGATCCCAGGAGGAGGCATGGGTGGCCGTGGCTGACGAGGGAAGTTAAGAAACATATAAAGTTAAAAGAGAAAAAGTACAACATAGCAAAAATAAGTGGGAAAACTGAGGACTGGGAAGCTTTTAAAGAGCAAGAGAGAATTACTAAGAAGGAAATACGCAGAGGAAAAATGAGGTACGAAGGTAAATTGGCCAATAATATAAAGGAGGATAGTAAGAGCTTTTTTAGGTATGTGCAAGGCAAAAAAATGGTTAGGACAAAAATTGGGCCCTTGAAGACAGCAACAGGGGAATATATTACTAGGAACAAAGAAATGGCAGAGGAATTAAATGGGTACTTCAGATCTGTGTTCACTGGGGAAGACACAAGCAATCTCCCTGAGGTAACAGTGGCTGAAGAACCTGAACTGAAGGGAATTTATATTTGCCAGGATTTGGTGTTGGAGAGACTGTTAGGTCTGAAGGTTGATAAGTCTCCGGGGCCTGATGGTCTATATCCCAGGGTACTGAAGGAGGTGGCTCGAGAAATCGTGGATGCATTGGTGATTATTTTCCAGAGTTCGATAGATTCGGAGTCGGTTCCTAAGGATTGGAGAGTGGCTAATGTTATACCATTTTTTAAGAAAGGTGGGCGAGAGAAAGCAGGAAATTATAGACCAGTTAGTCTGACCTCAGAGGTGGGAAAGATGCTGGAGTCTATTATAAAATTACGGCACATCTGGATAGTAGTAACAGGATAGGACAGAGTCAGCATGGATTTATGAAGGGGAAATCATGCTTGACTAATCTTCTGGAATTTTTTGAGGATGTAACTCTGAAGATGGACGAGGGAGATCCAGTAAATGTAGTGTACCTGGACTTTCAGAAAGCTTTTGATAAAGTCCCACACAGGAGGTTAGTGAGTAAAATTAGGGCGCATGGTATTGGGGGAAAAGTACTAACTTGGATTGAAAATTGGTTGGCTGATAGGAAACAAAGAGTAGTGATAAATGGCTCCATTTCGGAATGGCAGTGACCAGTGGGGTACCACAGGGATCAGTGCTGGGACCGCAGCTTTTTACAATATATGTTAATGATATAGAAGATGGTATTAGCAATAACATTAGCAAATTTGCTGATGATACTAAGCTGGGTGGCAGGGTGAAATGTGATGAGGATGTTAGGAGATTACAGGGTGACCTGGACAGGTTAGGTGAGTGGGCAGATGCATGGCAGATGCAGTTTAATGTGGATAAATGTGTGGTTATTCACTTTGGTGGCAAGAACGGGAAGGCAGATTACTACCTCAATGGAATCAAGTTTGGTAAAGGGGCAGTACAGAGAGATCTGGGTGTTCTTGTACACCAGTCAATGAAGGTAAGCATGCAGGTACAGCAGGTAGTGAGGAATGCTAATAGCATGCTGGCCTTCATAACAAGAGGAATTGAGTATAGAAGCAAAGAGGTGCTTCTGCAGTTATACAGGGCTTTGATGAGACCACACCTGGAGTACTTTGTGCAGTTCTGGTCTCCAAATTTGAGGAAAGACATTCTGGCTATTGAGGGAGTGCAGCGTAGGTTCACGAGGTCAATTCCTGGAATGGCGGGATTACCTTACACTGAAAGACTGAAGCGACTGGGCTTGTATACCCTTGAGTTTAGAAGACTGAGAGGGGATCTGATTGAGACGTATAAGATTATGAAAGGATTGGACACTCTGGCAGCAGGAAACATGTTTCCGCTGATGGGTAAATGCCGAACCAGAGGACATAGCTTAAAACTACGGGGTAGACCATTTAGGACAGAGATGAGGAGAAACGTCTTCACCCAGAGAGTGGTGGCTGTGTGGAATGCTCTGCCCCAGAGGGCAGTGGAGGCCCAGTCTCTGGATTCATTTAAGAAAGAGTTGGATAGAGCTCTCAAAGATAGTGGAATCAAGGGTTATGGAGATAAGGCAGGAACAGGATACTGATTAGGAATGGTCAGGCATGATCATATTGAATGGCGGTGCAGGCTCGAAGGGCTGAATGGTCTACTCCTGCACCTATTGTCTATTGTCTACTCCCTATCAGTCGTCAGGGAATGCTGCAGCCATTTAGCAACATCCTTTTCTTGCCACGGAAAGTATCAATTCAGGGTGTCATTCTCAAATTGCAAAACTGGCTGAGATAACTGATTGGCACTGCTCTCAGCCAATTCCCAAGTGCCCATCTGCCCTTTGTTAAAGTGGAAGTGGTCCAGTATCTGCAACAGGTTGAGGGAGAGAAGATTCAGGAACGAATGTTCGAACATGTCAATTGCACTCGGACAGTGTACTTACCAGGGATATAGCTTCGGTGGTTGCCTCCTCTGGCAGACCAGTGCTGCTCAAGGGCTTGCTCTCTGCTGAACAGAGTTCTACCTGCAGGGGGACACCAGGGAGGAGGACAGAAAATGCTCCGGTTAGAAGTGTAAATGAAAACCACAGTGTTTCCGACACTGCAGCTAGTCTACAATGACAAGATCACTATGGATTGGTAAAAAGGAACATATCAAATACAAGAGGCTAGTGGACATGGGCACATATCCCATCTTAAGGCAATGATATATGCTTTGGACACAACAAAGTATACTCCAGCCTTTGCCATGATGACAGTCAAGTATTTCTGCTGAGATTTCTGCCACAGGACAAAGGGGGAAGCAGGGGAGTGGCAGCCGGTGTAACCATATGGAGTCATATAATCATACAGAAATGCTAAGCGAGACGAGAAAAGATCAAAGGTTTCAGTAAGGCTGATCAAATTATGAATGAGGCAGGTCCATTGTTAAATTACATATAAATGGACAAGATTCCATCACTGAGATGAGACTGACTGGGCTGTGATACAGGACAATCAGTGATATTGAGACTAACTGGGCTCTGAGACAGGACCATCAGTTATGTAGAGACTGACTCGGCTGTGAGACAGGACCATCAGTTATATACAGACTGACTGGGCTGTGATACAGGACCATCAGTTATAAAGACACTGACTAGGCAGTGAGACAGAACCATCAGTTATATAGAGACTGACCGGGCTGTGATACAGGACCATTAGTTATATAGAGACTGACTGGGCTGTGAGACAGGACCATCAGTTATATAGAGACTGACTGGGCTGTGAGACAGGACCATCAGTTATATCGGAACTGACTGGGCTGTGAGACAGGACCATCAGTTATATAGAGACTGACTGGGCTGTGAGACAGAACCATCAGTTATATAGAGACTGACTGGGCTGAGAGACAGGACCATCAGTTATACAGACACTGACTAGGCAGTGAGACAGAACCATCAGTTATATAGAGACTGACCGGGCTGTGATACAGGACCATCAATTATATAGAGACTGACTGGGCTGTGAGACAGGACCATCAGTTATATAGAGACCGACTGGGCTGTGAGAGAGGACCATCAGTTATATCGGGACTGACTGGGCTGTGAGACAGGACCATCAGTTATATAGAGACTGACTGGGCTGTGAGACAGAACCATCAGTTATATAGAGACTGACTCGGCTGTGAGACAGGACCATCAGTTATATCGAGACTGACTGGGCTGTGATACAGGACCATCAGTTATATAGAGACTGACTGGGCTGTGAGACAGAACCATCAGTTATATAGAGACTGACTCGGCTGTGAGACAGGACCATCAGTTATATACAGACTGACTGGGCTGTGATACAGGACCATCAGTTATATACAGACTAACTGGGCTGTGATACAGGACCATCAGTTATACAGACACTGACTAGGCAGTGAGACAGAACCATCAGTTATATAGAGACTGACCGGGCTGTGATACAGGACCATCAATTATATAGAGACTGACCGGGCTGTGATACAGGACCATGAATTATATAGAGACTGACTGGGCTGTGATACAGGACCATCAATTATATAGAGACTGACTGGGCTGTGAGACAGGACCATCAGTTATATAGAGACCGACTGGGCTGTGAGAGAGGACCATCAGTTATATAGAGACTTGCTGGGCTGAGAGACAGGACCATCAGTTATATAGAGACTGACTGGGCTGTGATACAGGACCATCAGTTATATAGAGACTGACTGGGCTGTGAGACAGAACCATCAGTTATAGAGAGACTGACTGGGCTGTGAGACAGGACCATCAGTTATATAGAGACTGACTGGGCTGTGATACAGGACCATCAGTTATAAAGAGACTGACTGGGCTGTGATACAGGAACATCAGTTATATAGAAACTGACTGGGCTGTGATACAGGACCATCAGTTATATAGAAACTGACTGGGCTGTGATACAGGACCATCAGTTATATAGAGACTGACTGAGCTGTGATACAGGACCATCAGTTATACAGAGACTGACTGGGCTGTGATACAGGACCTTCAGTTATATCGAGACTGACTGGGCTGTGAGACAGGACCATCAGTTATACAGAGACTGACTGGGCTGTGAGACAGGACCATCAGTTATATAGAGACTGACTGGGCTGTGAGACAGGAACATCAGTTATATAGAGACTGACTGGGCTGTGAGATAGGACCACCAGTTATATAGAGACTGACTGGGCTCTGAGACAGTGCCATCAGTTATATAGAGGCTGACTGAGCTGAGATACAGGACCATCAGTTATACAGAGACTGACTGGGCTGTGAGACAGGGCCATCAGTTATATAGAGAATGACTGGGCTGTGAGTCAGGATCATCAGTTATATAGAGACTGACTGGGCTGTGATACAGCTACAGGACAATCAGTTATACAGAGACTGACTGGGACAGGACCTTCAGTTATACAGAGACTGACTGGGCTGTGATACAGGACCTTCAGTTATATAGAGACTGACTGGGCTGTGTTACAGGACCTTCAGTTATATAGAGACTGACTGGGCTGTGATACAAGACCATCAGTTATATAGAGACTGACTGGGCTGTGAGACAGGAATGTTAGTTATGTAGAGACTGACTGGGATGTGATACTGGACCATCAGTATATAGAGGCTAACTGGGCTGTGATACAGGACCATCAGTTATATAGAGACTGACTGGGCTGTGATACAGGACCATCAGTTATATAGAGACTGACTGGGCTGTGAGACAGGAACGTTAGTTATATAGAGACTGACTGGGATGTGATACTGGACCATCAGTATATAGAGGCTAACAGGGCTGTGATACAGGACCATCAGTTATATAGAGACTGACTGGGCTGTGAGACAGGACCATCAGTTATACATATACTGACTGGACTGTGAGACAGGACCGTCAGTTATACAGAGACTGACTGGGCTGTGAGACAGGACCATCAGTTATACACAGCATGACTGGGCTGTGAGACATGACTGACCGAGCTCTGAGACAGGACCGTCAATTATATAGAGACTGACTGGGCTGTGATAAAGAATAAGCTTCAATCTGCAATTTGAGAGGGAGAGGGTACAATCGGAAGTGACAATATTTCTGTTGAATAAAGGGAACTATGGAGCTATGAGGGAGGAGGTGGCCAAATTTCAATGGTACAATACCTTAGCAGGGATGACAGTGGAAGTACAATGGCAGATATTTCTGTGTATAATGCAGAAGATGCAGGATCAGTTCATTCCAAAAAGGAAGAAAGATCCCAGGAGGAGGCATGGGTGGCCGTGGCTGACGAGGGAAGCTAAGAAACATATAAAGTTAAAAGAGAAAAAGTATAACATAGCAAAGGTAAGTGGGAAAACGGAGGACTGGGAAGCTTTTAAAGAACAACAGAGCATTACTAAGAAGGAAATATGCAGAGAAAAAATGAGGTACGAAGGTAAACTGGCCAATAATATAAAGGAGGATATTTACTTATGTGAAAGGCAAAAAAATGGTTAAGACTAAAATTGGGGCCTTGAAGACAGAAACAGGGGAAGAGATTACGGGGAACAAAGAAATGGCAGAAGAATTGAATTGGTACTTCAGATCTGTGTTCACTGGGGAAGACACAAGCAATCTCCCTGAGGTAACAGTGGCTGAAGGACCTGAACTTAGGGAACTTATATTTTCCAGGAATTGGTGTTAGAGAGACAGTTAGGTCTGAAGGTTGATAAGTCCCTGGGGCCTGATGGTCTGCATCCCAGGGTACTGAAGGAGGTGGCTCGAGAAATCGTGGATGCGTTGGTGATTATTTTCCAGAGTTTGATAGATTCAGGATCAGTTCCTGCGGATTGGAGGATGGCTAATGTTGTACCACTTTTTAAGAAAGGTGGGAGAGAGAAAGCAGGAAATTATAGACCAGTTAGTCTGACCTCAGAGGTGGGAAAGATGCTGGAGTCAATTATAAAGGATGAAATTACGACACATCTGGATCGTAATAACAGGATAGGTCAGAGTCAGCATGGATTTATGAAGGGGAAATCATGCTTGACTAATCTTCTGGAATTTTTTGAGGATGTAACTCTGAAGATGGACGAGGGAGATCCAGTAGATGTGGTGTACCTGGACTTTCAGAAAGCTTTTGATAAGCTCCCACATAGGAGGCTAGTGAGCAAAATTAGGGCACATGGTATTGGGGGCAAAGTACTAACTTGGATTGAAAGTTGGTTGGCTGATAGGAAACAAAGGGTAGTGATAAACGGCTCCATTTCGGAATGGCAGACAGTGACCAGTGAGGTACCGCAGGGATCCGTGCTGGGACCGCAGCTTTTTGCAATATATATTAATGATATAGAAGATGGTATTAGCAATAACATTAGCAAATTTGCTGATGATACAAAGCTGGGTGGCAGGGTGAAATGTGAAGAGGATGTTAGGAGATTACAGGGTGACCTGGACAGGTTAGGTGAGTGGTCAGATGCATGGCACATGCAGTTTAATGTGGATAAGTGTATAGTTATCCACTTTGGTGGCAAGAACAGGAAGGCAGATTACTACCTAAATGGAGTCAAGTTAGATAAAGGGGCAGTACAGAGAGATCTGGGTGTTCTTGTACACCAGTCAATGAAGGTAAGCATGCAGGTACAGCAGGTAGTGAAGAAGGCTAATAGCATGCTGGCCTTCATAACAAAAGGGATTGAGTATAGAAGCAAAGAGGTGCTTCTGCAGCTGTACAGGGCCCTGGTGAGACCACACCTGGGGTATTGTGTGCAGTTCTGGTCTCCAAATTTGAGGAAAGACATTCTGGCTATTGAGGGAGTGCAGCGTAGGTGCACGTGGCCAATTCCTGGAATGGTGGGATTACCTTACACTGAAAGACTGAAGCGACTGGGCTTGTATACCCTTGAGTTTAGAAGACTGAGAGGGGAACTGATTGAGGCATATAAGATTATGAAAGGATTGGACACTCTGGAGGCAGAAAACATGTTTCGGCTGCTGGGTGAGTGCCGAACCAGAGGACACAGCTTAAAATTACGGGGTAGACCATTTAGGACAGAGATGAGGAGAAACGTCTTCACCCAGAGAGTGGTGGCTGTGTGGAATGCTCTGCCCCAGAGGGCAGTGGAGGCCCAGTCTCTGGATTCATAAAAGAAAGAGTTGGATAGAGCTCTCAAGGATAGTGGAAACTAGGGTTATGGAGATAAGGCAGGAACAGGATACTGATGTAGGATGATCAGGCATGATCATATTGAATGGTGGTGCAGGGTCGAAGGGCAGAATGGCCTACTCCTGCACCTATTGTCTATTGTCTATTGTGACCGTCATTTATATAGAGACTGACTGGGCTGTGAGACAGGACCATCAATTACATAGAGACTGACTGGGCTATGAGACAGGAACCATCAGTTATATAGAGACTGACTGGGCTGTGAGACAGGACCATCAGTTATACAAAGACTGACTGGGCTGTGAGACAGGACCATCAGTTATATAGAGACTGACTGGGCTGTGAGACAGGACCATCAATTATATAGAGACTGACTGGGCTGTGAGACAGGACCATCAGTTATACAAAGACTGACTGGGCTGTGAGACAGGACCATCAGTTATATAGAGACATGCTGGGCTGTGATACAGGACCATCAGTTATTTAGAGACTGACTGGGTCAGGGTGTAAGGACCATCAGTTATATAGAGACTGACATGGCGGCGAGACAGGACCATCAGTTATACAGAGACTGACTCGGTTGCGAGACAGGACCATCAATTATAGAGAGACTGACTGGGCTGTGAGACAGGAACATCAGTTATATAGAGACTGACCAGGCTGTGAGACAGGAACATCAGTTATATAGAGACTGACTGGGCTGTGAGACAGGACCATCAGTTATATAGAGACTGACTGGGCTGTGAGACAGGACCATCAGTAAAATAGAGACTGACTGGGTCATGGAGTAAGGACCATCAGTTATATAGAGACTGACATGGCGGCGAGACAGGAACCATCAGTTATATAGAGACTGACTGGGCTGTGAGACAGGAACATCAGTTATATAGAGACTGACTGGGCTGTGAGACAGGAACATCAGTTATATAGAGACTGACCAGGCTGTGAGACAGGAACATCAGTTATATAGAGACTGACTGGGCTGTGAGACAGGACCATCAGTAAAATAGAGACTGACTGGGCTGTGAGACAGGACCATCAGTTATATAGAGACTGACTGGGTTGCGAGACAGGACCATCAGTTATATAGAGACTGACTAGGCTGTGAGACTTGACCATCAGTTATATAGAGACTGACTGGGCTGTGAGACAGGACCATCAGTTATATAGAGACTTGCTGGGCTGTGATACAGGACCATCAGTTATTTAGAGACTGACTGGGTCATGGAGTAAGGACCATCAGTTATATAGAGACTGACATGGCGGCGAGACAGGAACCATCAGTTATATAGAGACTGACTGGGCTGTGAGACAGGAACATCAGTTATATAGAGACTGACTGGGCTGTGAGACAGGAACATCAGTTATATAGAGACTGACCAGGCTGTGAGACAGGAACATCAGTTATATAGAGACTGACTGGGCTGTGAGACAGGACCATCAGTAAAATAGAGACTGACTGGGCTGTGATACAGGACCATCAGTTATATAGAGACTGACTGGGTTGCGAGACAGGACCATCAGTTATATAGAGACTGACTAGGCTGTGAGACATGACCATCAGTTATATAGAGACTGACTGGGCTGTGAGACAGGACCATCAGTTATATAGAGACTGACTGTGCTGTGAGACAGGACCATCAGTTATATAGAGACTGATTGGGCTGTGAGACAGGACCATCAATTATATAGAGACTGACAGGGCTGTGAGACAGGACCATCAGTTATATAGAGACTGACTGGGATGTGAGACAGGACCATCAGTTATATAGAGACTGACTGGGAAGTGATACAGGACCATCAGTTATATAGATACTGACTGGGCTGTGAATGTGGACCATCAGTTATACAGAGACTGAATGAGCTGTGAGACAGGACCATCAGTTACATAGAGACTGACTGGGCTGTGATACAGGACCATCAGTTTTACAGAGACTGACTGGGCTGTGAGACAGGACCATCAGTTATATAGAGTCTGACTGGGCTGTCAAACAGGACCATCAGTTATATAGATACTGACTGGGCTGTGAATGTGGACCATCAGTTATACAGAGACTGACTGGGCTGTGATACAGGAACATCAGTTATATGGAGACTGACCAGGCGGTGAGTGTGGACCGTCAGTTATACAGAGACTGAGTGCGCCCTGAGACAGAACCATGAGTTATACATAGACTGACTGGGCTGTGAGACAGGACTGTCAGTTATATAGAGACTGACTGGGCTGTGAGACAGGACCGTCAGTTATATCGAGGCTGACTGGGGTTTGAGACAGGACCATCAGTTATATAGAGACTGACTGGGCCGTGATACAGGACCATCAGTTATATAGAGACTGACTGGACGTTGAGACAGGAACATCAGTTATACAGAGGCTGACTGGGCTTTGAGACAGGACCGTCAGTTATATAGAGACTGACTGGGCTGTGAGACAGGACCGTCAGTTATATAGAGGCTGACTGGGGTTTGAGACAGGACCATCAGTTATATAGAGACTGACTGGGGCGTGATACAGGACCATCAGTTATATAGAGACTGACTGGACGTTGAGACAGGATCATCAGTTATACAGAGACTGACTGGGCTTTGAGACAGGGCCATCAGTTACACAGAGACTGACTGGGCTGTGAGACAGGACCATCAGTTATATAGAGACTGACTGGGCTGTGAGACAGAACCATCAATTTTATAGAGACTGACTGGGCTGTGATACAGAACCATCAGTTATACAGAGACTGACTGGGCTGTGAGACAGGACCGTCAGTTACACAGAGACTGACTGGGCTGTGAGACAGGACCATCAGTTATATAGAGTCTGATTGGGCTGTGAGACAGGACCATCAGTTATACAGAGACCGACCGAGCCCTGAGACAGGACCGACAATTATATAGAGACTGACTGGGTTGGGAGACAGGATCATCAATTGTATAGCGGCTGACTGGGCTGTGAGACAGGACCATCAGTTATATAGAGACTGACTGGGCTGTGATACAGGACCATCAATTGTATAGAGACCTACTGAGTTGTGAGACAGGACCATCAGTTATATAGAGACTTGCTGGGCTGTGAGACAGGACCATCAGTTATAGAGACTGACTGGGTCAGGGAGTAAGGACCATCAGTTATATAGAGACTAACAGGGTGGCGCGACAGGACCATCAGTTATATAGAGACTGACTGGGTTGCGAGACAGGACCATCAGTTATATAGAGACTGACTAGGCTGTGAGACATGACCATCAGTTATATAGAGACTGACTGGGCTGTGAGACAGGACCATCAGTTATATAGAGACTGACTGGGCTATGACTGTGGACAATCAGTTATATAGAGACTGACCGGTCTGTGAGACCGGACCGTCAGTTATATACAGACTGACTGGGCTGTGAGACAGGACCATCAGTTATATAGAAACTGACTGGGCTGTGATACAGGACCATCAGTTATATAGAGACTGACTGGGCTCTGAGACAGGGCCATCAGTTATATAGAGACTGACTGTGCTGTGAGACAGGACCATCAGTTATATAGAGACTGATTGGGCTGTGAGACAGGACCATCAATTATATAGAGACTGACAGGGCTGTGAGACAGGACCATCAGTTATATAGAGACTGACTGGGATGTGAGACAGGACCATCAGTTATATAGAGACTGACTGGGAAGTGATACAGGACCATCAGTTATATAGATACTGACTGGGCTGTGAATGTGGACCATCAGTTATACAGAGACTGAATGAGCTGTGAGACAGGACCATCAGTTACATAGAGACTGACTGGGCTGTGATACAGGACCATCAGTTTTACAGAGACTGACTGGGCTGTGAGACAGGACCATCAGTTATATAGAGTCTGACTGGGCTGTCAAACAGGACCATCAGTTATATAGATACTGACTGGGCTGTGAATGTGGACCATCAGTTATACAGAGACTGACTGGGCTGTGATACAGGAACATCAGTTATATGGAGACTGACCAGGCGGTGAGTGTGGACCGTCAGTTATACAGAGACTGAGTGCGCCCTGAGACAGAACCATGAGTTATACATAGACTGACTGGGCTGTGAGACAGGACTGTCAGTTATATAGAGACTGACTGGGCTGTGAGACAGGACCGTCAGTTATATCGAGGCTGACTGGGGTTTGAGACAGGACCATCAGTTATATAGAGACTGACTGGGCCGTGATACAGGACCATCAGTTATATAGAGACTGACTGGACGTTGAGACAGGAACATCAGTTATACAGAGGCTGACTGGGCTTTGAGACAGGACCGTCAGTTATATAGAGACTGACTGGGCTGTGAGACAGGACCGTCAGTTATATAGAGGCTGACTGGGGTTTGAGACAGGACCATCAGTTATATAGAGACTGACTGGGGCGTGATACAGGACCATCAGTTATATAGAGACTGACTGGACGTTGAGACAGGATCATCAGTTATACAGAGACTGACTGGGCTTTGAGACAGGGCCATCAGTTACACAGAGACTGACTGGGCTGTGAGACAGGACCATCAGTTATATAGAGACTGACTGGGCTGTGAGACAGAACCATCAATTTTATAGAGACTGACTGGGCTGTGATACAGAACCATCAGTTATACAGAGACTGACTGGGCTGTGAGACAGGACCGTCAGTTACACAGAGACTGACTGGGCTGTGAGACAGGACCATCAGTTATATAGAGTCTGATTGGGCTGTGAGACAGGACCATCAGTTATACAGAGACTGACCGAGCCCTGAGACAGGACCGACAATTATATAGAGACAGACAGGGCTGTGAGACAGGACCATCAGTTCCATAGAGACTGACCGGGCTGTGAGACAGGACCATCAGTTATACACAGTCTAACTGGGCTGTGATACAGGACCATCAGTTATATAGAGACTGACTGGGCTGTGAGACAGGACCATCAGTTATACAGAGACTGATTGTGCTGTGAGACAGGACCATCAGTTATACAGAGACTGACCGAGCCCTGAGACAGGACCGACAATTATATAGAGACAGACAGGGCTGTGAGACAGAACCATCAGTTCCATAGAGACTGACCGGGCTGTGAGACAGGACCATCAGTTATACACAGTCTAACTGGGCTGTGATACAGGACCATCAGTTATATAGAGACTGACTGGGCTGTGAGACAGGACCATCAATTATATAGAGACTGACTGGGCTGTGAGACAGGAACCATCAGTTATATAGAGACTGACTGGGCTGTGATACAGGACCATCAGTTATATAGAGACTGACTGGGCTGTGAGACAGGACCATCAGTTATATAGAGACTGACTGGGCTGTGATACAGGACCATCAGTTATATAGAGAAGGACCGGGCTGTGAGACCGGACCGTCAGTTATATACAGCCTGACTGGGCTGTGAGAAAGAACCATCAGTTATATAGAGACTGACTCGGTCAGGGAGTAAGGACCATCAGTTATATGGAGACTGAAAGGGCGGCGAGACAGGACCATCAGTTATATAGAGACTGACTGGGCTGTGAGATAGGACCATCAGTTATATAGAGACTGACTGGGCTGTGATACAGGACCATCAATTGTATAGAGACTGACCGGGCTGTGAGACAGGACCATCAATTGTATAGAGACTGACTGGGCTGTGAGACAGGACCATCAGTTATATAGAGACTGACTGGGCTGTGATACACGACCATCAATTGTATAGAGACTGACTGGGTCAGGGAGTAAGGACCATCAGTTATATAGAGACTGACTGGGTCAGGGAGTAAGGGCCATCAGTTATATATCGACTGACAGGGCGGCGAGACAGGACCATCAGTTATATAAAGACTGACTGGGCTGTGATACAGGACCATCAATTGTATAGAGACCTACTGGGTTGTGAGACAGGATCATCAGTTATATAGAGACTTGCTGGGCTGTGATACAGGACCATCAGTTATTTAGATACTGACTGGGTCAGGGTGTAAGGACCACCAGTTATATAGAGACTGACATGGCGGCGAGACAGGGCCATCAGTTATATAGAGACTGACTCGGTTGCGAGACAGGACCATCAATTATATAGAGACTGACTGGGCTGTGAGACAGGAACATCAGTTATATAGAGACTGACTGGGCTGTGAGACAGGAACATCAGTTATATAGAGACTGACTGGGCTGTGAGACAGGACCATCAGTTATACAGAGACTGACTGGGCTGTGATACAGGACCATCAGTTATATAGAGAAGGACCGGGCTGTGAGACCGGACCGTCAGTTATATACAGCCTGACTGGGCTGTGAGACAGAACCATCAGTTATATAGAGACTGACTGGGTCAGGGAGTAAGGACCATCAGTTATATGGAGACTGACAGGGCGGCGAGACAGGACCATCAGTTATATAGAGACTGACTGGGCTGTGAGATAGGACCATCAGTTATATAGAGACTGACTCGGTTGCGAGACAGGACCATCAATTATATAGAGACTGACTGGGCTGTGAGACAGGAACATCAGTTATATAGAGACTAACCAGGCTGTGAGACAGGAACATCAGTTATATAGAGACTGACTGGGCTGTGAGACAGGACCATCAGTTATATAGAGACTTGCTGGGCTGTGATACAGGACCATCAGTTATTTAGAGACTGACTGGGTCAGGGAGGAAGGACCGTCAGTTATATAGAGACTGACATGGCGGCGAGACAGGAACTATCAGTTATATAGAGACTGACTGGGCTGTGAGACAGGAACATCAGTTATATAGAGACTGACTGGGCTGTGAGACAGGAACATCAGTTATATAGAGACTGACCAGGCTGTGAGACAGGAACATCAGTTATATAGAGACTGACTGGGCTGTGAGACAGGACCATCAGTTATATAGAGACTGGCTGGGCCGTGAGACAGGACCATCAGTTTTAAAGAGACTGACTGGGCTGTGAGACAGGACCATCAGTTATATAGAGACTGACTGGGCTGTGTGACAGGAACATCAGTTATATAGAGACTGACTGGGCTGTGAGACAGGAACTTCAGTTATATAGAGACTGACCAGGCTGTGAGACAGGAACATCAGTTATATAGAGACTGACTGGGCTGTGAGACAGGACCATCAGTTATATAGAGACTGGCTGGGCCATGAGACAGGACCATCAGTTATATAGAGACTGACTGGGCTGTGAGACAGGAACATCAGTTATATAGAGACTGACCAGGCTGTGAGTGTGGACCGTCAGTCATACAGAGACTGACTGCGCTCTGAGACAGAACCATCAGTTATACATAAACCTACTGGGCTGTGAGACAGGAGCATCAATTATATCGAGACTGAATGGGTTGTGAGACAGGACCATCAGTTATGTAGAGACTGACTGGGCTGCGAGACAGGACCATCAGTTATATGGAGACTGACTGGGCTGTGAATGAGGACCATCAGTTTTACAGAGACTGACTGAGCTATAAGACATGACCATCAGTTCTATCCAGACTGACTCAGTGTGCTGAGAGAGCTATTCCGAGGCAGACTGACTGAGCTAAGAGCGTTATACAGAGACAGCAACTCACTGAACTTGGCTGTTCCCGTGTTTGGCTCCTGTGATTGAGCAGGCTGACAATCTCAGTCTGTGAGCTGGAATGTGACATCCCTTCAAAGAATGGTCTGTAACAGCAATAATAAATTGTTTTTCATATTTTATTTTAAAGTAATATAATGATACAAGCAAGCACTGAGATGTGTCCTGGACTACATTTTCATGAAGATGTGATGGATAAAATGAACTTCATGTTAGTTCTGATATATGAGATGTTTATTAATTTCCCCTGTGTGGCTGAGTGATCTTAATAATACAAGGAAAGAACTTTCCCTCTTCTGTGTACTGGATTACAACTTTCATGGTGCGGGTGGGGGCGGCGGGATGGTAGTCTGACTGTGGAGTTGCGGTTTATCTTGCTTTTCATAAGCCACCGTTTAACCCAAAGCACTTTGCAACCCGTTAAAGAGTTTCTGATTTGTAATCACAGCTGTCATCACTCCCAGTATTACACTGTCAGAGGTGTCTTTTTGCAGGAGATGTTTTACTCTGGTTGCAATAAGAATATTGCAAGGTAATATTCCAGGATGAGCAAGGGGGTTGATGTGCCAGTTAATTATATCCTGACTATCACTAAAACTGATTATACGGTTGTTATCTCTGTCCTGTTTGTACAAGCCTGCTGTGTGTAAATTGGCTGATGTTTTTCCTACATTACTATAGTAACTACAGGTCAAAAAGTAATTCATTGCCCGCAAAGTGTTTTGGAACCTCTTAAGATTGTGTACGATAATCTTAAGCAGCATTTTGAGCTAATCTTATTTTTTTTATTTTCCTTTAGTGTTGCACTGATGGAAGAGACTGTCAGTTTGAATCACATCATTACTAATTATTGTTCCAGCTGAGGCTGGAACAGTGCACTGTCACCGTAGTCCCGTGACTCACGGGGTCACTACATCAAACAAGAACACCCGTTCCAGTTATATACATGATCAGTTTAATCCCTTATCTATTATCAGGAGTTAAATAAAAACATTTATCCACTACGTTTCTGAATAACCACAATTATTGCTTTATTATTAACTCACAACTCATTTAAAGGAGATGCAAGAATGAGATGACATACACAGTTAGTAGATGGGATAAATATTTATCCCTCTCAATATCCTCCAAAATATACAAGTCAGAATAGGACCATCAGTGAGAAAACAGGTTTCTTTGCAGAGATTGACTTTCTGAGAATAAAACTTTCCAACAATGGAATTTGCTTTTGAAGGCAGAAGGCCGAAGTGAAGGATGTTTCACTATCAGTTACCCTTAAGTCCTGGCATGTGTAAGCAGCTTACTAATCACGCACAATCACCTCAGAGACATAGGCTGAAAATTGTAATAGGAGTAGGCCATTCAGCCCTTTGAACCTGCTGATCATCCAATTCAGCCTCCTGTTCCTGTTTTCCCCCAGACCTTTTGATCACTTTATATCCTACTCATACAGACATAGAGTCACAGAGGTGTACAGCACAGAAACAGACCCTTCAGTCCAACTCGTCCATGCTGACCAGATATCCTATTCCAATCTAGTCCCATTTGCCAGCACCTGGCCCTTATCCCTCTCAACCCTTCCTATTCATATACCCATCCAGATGTCTTTTATATGCTGTAATTCAACCGGCCTCCACCACTTCCTCTGGCAGCTCATTCCATACATACACCACCCTGTGTGTGAAAAAGTTGCCTATTACATCTTTCCCCTCTCACTCTAAATCTATGCCCTCTAGTTCTGGACTCCCCCACCCCAGGAAAAACACCTTGTCTACTTACCCTATCAATGCCTCCCCATGATTTTATAAATTTCGATAAAGTCACCCCTCAGCCTCTGATGCTCCAGGGAAAATAGCCCCAGCCTATTCAGCCTGTCCTTGTAGCTCAATTCCTCCAATCCACTTGGAAAACAATGTTTGGGCTCAACCAATTTTTGTGGCAGAGAATTCCTCAGGCTCAACACTCTCTGGGTGAAGAAATTTCTCCTCATCTCTGTCCTAAATGGTGTACCCCTGATTTTACATTATTGGAAACATCCTTCCTGCATTTACCTGGGAAAGTCCTGTTAGAGTTTCACAGGTTACTATAGGAGCCTACCCTCATTCTGCCAAGCTCCAGTGAAAAAGTCCTGAACAATCTAGTCAATCCTTCTCAGGAATCATTCTGGTAAATTTCCATTGCCCTCCCTCCACAGTCTTCCCCAAATAAGGAAACCAAAACTGCAGGTCCCTCTGTCCCTGAAAACTCTTTCAAGCAGTGTCATTAAACTATTTTGCGTCTCCATATCCATTCTGCCAAAATGTAACATGTCACATTTGTCTTGGGTGACGACAAGCTTCTTGAGTGTTGTTGGAGCTGCCCCCATGCAGGCAGATGGGTTATTCCATCATCCTCCTGACTTATGGGCGGCACGGTGGCACAGTGGTTAGCACTGCTGCCTCACAGCGCCTGAGACCCGGGTTCAATTCCCGACTCAGGCGACTGACTGTGTGGAGTTTTCACGTTCTCCCCGTGTCTGCGTGGGTTTCCTCCGGGTGCTCCGGTTTCCTCCCACAGTCCAAAGATGTGCAGGGTCAGGTGAATTGGCCATGCTAAATTGCCCGTAGTGTTAGGTAAGGGGTAAATGTAGGGGTATGGGTGGGTTGCGCTTCGGCGGGTTGGTGTGGACTTGTTGGGCCGAAGGGCCTGTTTCCACACTGTAATGTAATCTAATCTAAAAAAATCTTATATCTTGTAGGTGGTGGACAGGCTTTGGGGAGTCAGGAAGTGAGTTACTCCTTGCAGTATTCCCAGCCTCTGACCAGCTCTTGTAGCCGCTATATTTTTATGGTGAGTCCAATTGAGCTTCTGGTCAGTGATAAATCCCAGGATATTGATAATGGAGGATTCAGTGATGGTCATGCCACTGAATTTCAAGGGGTGGTGGAAATGGTCATTGCCTAATGTATGTCACATATGAGTATGTGTGAGCTGTGCATGTAATTCTGTTTATGTTTTACAAATGTACAATAATTTGTGAAGTATTATGAATCCATAATAAAACCTGGATTTATTCCACTGTAATCTCTTGTCACCAGGTCAGACAGAATCGACAGTCTCAATATCGGGAATTGGTGCAGCCTGAATATTACCTGCCACTTCTCAGTGAACTGATTGGTGCATCTTCCAAAACTTTACCAATTATCAAGAGTAGACTGATGGGGTTCGAATTGGCCGGATTGGATTTGTTCTGCTTTTTTATGTACAGGACGTACTTGGGCAATTTTCTATATGGTTGGGTAGATACCAGTGTTGTAACTGTACTGGAAGAACTTGACTAGGAAAACAGCAAGTTCTGGAGCACAGGTCTTCAGTGCTATTGCTGGAATGTTATCATAGTGTTTGCAGTATCTAGTGCCTCCAACTGTTTCTTGATACCACGTGAAGTGAATCGCATTGGATGAAGACTGGTATCTGTGATACTGGGACCCACTGAAGGAGGCCGAGATGGATCATCCACTCGGCATTTCTGGCTGAAGATTGCCGCTAATGCTACAGCCTTATCTTTTGCCCTGATGTGCTGGGCTCTTCCAGCATTGGAGATGTGGATTTTTGTGGAGCCTCGTCCTCCAGTGAGTTGTTTAACAGTCTACCCTCATTCACGACTGGAAGTAGCAGGACTACAGAGCTTAGATCTGATCCGTTGGTTGTGGGAGCCCTTAGCTCTATCTACCACTTGCTGCTTATGCTGTTTGCCGTGCAAGTAATCCTGTTTGGTAGCTTCACCAGGTTGACACCTCATCTTCAGGTATCCCTGATGCTGCTCCCAGCATGCTGTCCTGTACTCTCCATTGACCCAGGGTTGATCCCCTCGCTTGGTGGTAATGGTTGAGGGGGCGATATGCTGGGCCATGAGGTTACAGATTGTGCTGGAGTACAATTCTGCTGCTGTTGGTGGCCCACAGTACCTCATGGATGCGCAGTCTTGAGTTACTAGATCAGTTTGAAGTCTGTTCAATTGAGCACGGTGACAGTGCCACACAACCCGATAGGGGGATTCTCAATGTGAAGGTGGGACTTTGTCTCCACACGGACTGTGCGGTGGTCACTCTCACCGATACTGTCATGGACAGATACATCTGCAGCTGGCAGATTGGTAAGGATGGGGTCAGGTATGTTTTTCTCTCTTGTTGGTTCCCTCCCCACCTGCCGTAGACCCAGTCTGGCAGCTCTGTCCTTCAGGACCTGACCAGCTCGATCAGTAATGCTGCTGCTGAGTCACTCTCGGTGGTGGGTCAGTGAAACCCCCTACCCAGAGTACATTGTGTGTTCTTGCCACCCTCACTGCTTCCTCTAAGTGTTGTTCAACATGGAGGATACTGATTCATCAGCCGAGGGAGGATGGTACATGGTAATCAGCAGGAGGTTTCCTTCTCCACGTTTAACCTGAAACCATGAGACATCATGGCAACCAGAGTCAATGTTGAGGCCTCCCAGGGCAATTCCCTCCTGACAGTATCCCACTGTGCCACTACCTCTGCTGAGTCTGTCCTGCCGGTGAGACAGGACATTTCCAGGGATAAAATCAACTAGGCAAATGTTTCTGGATTAAGTGTGTAATGATAATTTCCAGGGATGGTAATGGTGGTATCTGGGACATTACCTGTAGGGTATGATGCCATGGGTATGGCTCTGTCAGGCTGTTGTTTGACTAGACTGTGAGATAGCTCTCCCAATGTTGGCATAGGCTCCAGATGTTAATGAGGAGAATTTTGCAGGGTCAACAGGGCTGTTTCTGCCATTGTATTTTCTGGTGCATAGGTCAATCCCAGGTCATCTGTCTGTCCGCTTTCATTTCTCTCAGATTTGCAGATGACAACTTCACTTAATACAACTGAGTGGCTTGCTCGGCCAATTCAGAAAACAGTTGAGAGTCAGCCACATTACAGTGGAGTCTGGAGTCAGATGTAGGCCAGATGAGGTGAGGTTGGCAGATTTTCTACCCCAAAGGACATTTATTAGCCAGATGACTGTTTTCTGACAATCGACAATGGTTTCATGGTCATCAGCAGATTCTTAATTCCAGATATTTTTCATTCAATTCAAATTCCACAGTTAGCCGGGGCAGGACTTGAACCAGGCTCCCCAAAACATTGTCTGAGTTTCTGGATTAAGTGTGTAGTGATAATGCCACTAAGCTATTGCCTCATTCCCTCACCTCAATCTTAAATTGGTTCCCATCTATTCTGAGACCATGTCCTATGGTCCTAGACTCTCCCATGAAGGGAAACATCCTCACAGGATTGACCCTGTCAAGCCCTTTAAGAATTCAATGTATTTCAATGTGATCACCTCTCATTCGTTTGAACTCCTTACTGTTTACCATTTCTCAACTTTGGTATCATCTACATATTTTGAAATTTTAGTCTGTATTCCAACATATATTTATGCACATTAAAAATAACAGCACTGACTGTTTGGGAACATTATTGTCTATAAAACAACCTATTACTATGTAAAACTCTTTTATCCAAGCTGACATGGATTGGTTTGTCCCTTGAGCCTCAATTTTCAAGAACACATACTTCTGTATCACTTACTTTAGTTTAGGCTTTGGTGTGCTGAGAACGCTCTCATTGTCCTCCATTTCCGGGCCACTGTCACTGGGATTGTAAACTTCCAAGCTTTCATAGAGTAAATCAAGATCTTCCTCTGCTTCCTGGGTCTGGTCCACAGGATCAGAGTCCAGCACCTTACACACAAAACAGATCAATCACATTTTAGCTATCAGAAATCACACAGCAATGACAATCTGTCCTCTGGTTGAGCAGGACTCCACACTTGTGTCCCTATGAGTCAATACTGTTTCTGTTGACAGCACACATGCCTCTCAGTTCGAAGGTTGAAATCCCTGTCCAAAACATGACCTCAAAGATTTTAGGGCTGATGTCATTGTGATACAGGAAGAGTGCTGAAATGCCAGAGGCAGTGGCTTAAATTAGATGTTAAACAGAAGTCCCATAGGTTCTGACCATCATTTTCATATCCTCCTATCTAATGTGTATGCTGCCAAAAATAAGGTGGAGAATTGCACAAAATAATCATAAATCAATCAAACTAACCTTAGCAGCAGGCAAATTACTGGAAAAGATTCTAAGAAACAGGAGAAATCACCTTAAAGAGGCATAGATAATCAAGGTCAGTCAATGTGGATGTATTATGTGAAGAGGGCGTGCCACGAACGTGGATTTATTACGTGGAGAGGGTGTGCCACTAACGTGGATTTATTACATGGAGGGGGTGTGCCACTAACATGGATTTATTACATGGAGGGGGTGTGCCACTAACATGGATTTATTACATGGAGGGGGTGTGCCACTAACATGGATTTATTACATAGCGGGGGTGTGCCACTAACGTGGATTTATTATATGGAGAGGGTGTGCCACTAACGTGGATTTATTACATGGAGGGGGTGTGCCACTAACGTGGATTTATTACATGGAGGGGGTGTGCCACTAACGTGGATTTATTACATGGAGGGGGTGTGCCACTAACGTGGATTTATTACATGGAGGGGGTGTGCGACTAACATGGATTTATTACATGGAGGGGGTGTGCCACTAACATGGATTTATTACATGGAGAGGGTGTGCCACTAACGTGGATTTATTACATGGAGGGGGTGTGCCACTAACGTGGATTTATTACATGGAGGGGGTGTGCCACTAACGTGGATTTATTACATGGAGGGGGTGTGCCACTAACGTGGATTTATTACATGGAGGGGGTGTGCCACTAACGTGGATTTATTACATGGAGGGGGTGTGCGACTAACATGGATTTATTACATGGAGGGGGTGTGCCACTAACGTGGATTTATTACATGGAGAGGGTGTGCCACTAACGTGGATTTATTACATGGAGGGGGTGTGCGACTAACATGGATTTATTACATGGAGGGGGTGTGCCACTAACATGGATTTATTACATGGAGGGGGTGTGCCACTAACATGGATTTATTACATGGAGGGGGTGTGCCACTAACATGGATTTATTACATAGCGGGGGTGTGCCACTAACGTGGATTTATTACATGGAGAGGGTGTGCCACTAACATGGATTTATTACATGGAGGGGGTGTGCGACTAACATGGATTTATTACATGGAGGGGGTGTGCCACTAACATGGATTTATTACATGGAGGGGGTGTGCCACTAACATGGATTTATTACATGGAGGGGGTGTGCCACTAACATGGATTTATTACATGGAGAGGGTGTGCCACTAACGTGGATTTATTACATGGAGGGGGTGTGCCACTAACGTGGATTTATTACATGGAGGGGGTGTGCCACTAACGTGGATTTATTACATGGAGGGGGTGTGCCACTAACATGGATTTATTACATGGAGGGGGTGTGCCACTAACATGGATTTATTACACAGCGGGGGGGTGTGCCACTAACATGGATTTATTACATGGAGGGGGTGTGCCACTAACGTGGATTTATTACATAGCGGGGGGGTGTACCACTAACATGGATTTATTACATGGAGGGGGTGTGCCACTAACATGGATTTATTACATGGAGGGGGTGTGCCACTAACGTGGATTTATTACATGGAGGGGGTGTGCCACTAACGTGGATTTATTACATGGAGGGGGTGTGCCACAAACGTGGATTTATTACATGGAGGGGGTGTGCCACTAACATGGATTTATTACATGGAGGGGGTGTGCCACTAACATGGATTTATTACACAGCGGGGGGGTGTGCCACTAACATGGATTTATTACATGGAGGGGGTGTGCCACTAACGTGGATTTATTACGTGGAGGGGGTGTGCCACGAACATGGATTTATTACGTGGAGGGGGTGTGCCACTAACATGGATTTATTACATAGCGGGGGTGTGCCACTAACGTGGATTTATTACATGGAGGGGGTGTGCCACTAACGTGGATTTATTACATGGAGGGGGTGTGCCACTAACATGGATTTATTACATGGAGGGGATGTGCCACTAAAGTGGATTTATTACATGGAGAGGGTGTGCCACTAACGTGGATTTATTACATGGAGGGGATGTGCCACTAACGTGGATTTATTACATGGAGAGGGTGTGCCACTAACGTGGATTTATTACGTGGAGGGGGTGTGCCACTAACGTGGATTTATTACATGGAGGGGGTGTGCCACTAACGTGGATTTATTACATAGCGGGGGGGTGTGCCACTAACGTGGATTTATTACATGGAGGGGGTGTGCCACTAACATGGATTTATTACATGGAGGGGATGTGCCACTAAAGTGGATTTATTACATGGAGGGGGTGTGCCACTAACGTGGATTTATTACGTGGAGGGGATGTGCCACTAAAGTGGATTTATTACATGGAGGGGGTGTGCCACTAACATGGATTTATTACATGGAGGGGATGTGCCACTAAAGTGGATTTATTACATGGAGGGGGTGTGCCACTAACGTGGATTTATTACGTGGAGGGGATGTGCCACTAAAGTGGATTTATTACATGGAGGGGGTGTGCCACTAACATGGATTTATTACATGGAGGGGGTGTGCCACTAACGTGGATTTATTACATGGAGGGGGTGTGCCACTAACGTGGATTTATTACATGGAGGGGGTGTGCCACTAACATGGATTTATTACATGGAGGGGGTGTGCCACTAACATGGATTTATTACATGGAGGGGGTGTGCCACTAACATGGATTTATTACATGGAGGGGATGTGCCACTAAAGTGGATTTATTACATGGAGGGGGTGTGCCACTAACGTGGATTTATTACATGGAGGGGGTGTGCCACTAACGTGGATTTATTACATGGAGGGGATGTGCCACTAAAGTGGATTTATTACATGGAGGGGGTGTGCCACTAACGTGGATTTATTACATGGAGGGGATGTGCCACTAAAGTGGATTTATTACATGGAGGGGGTGTGCCACTAACGTGGATTTATTACATGGAGGGGGTGTGCCACTAACGTGGATTTATTACATGGAGGGGATGTGCCACTAAAGTGGATTTATTACATGGAGGGGGTGTGCCACTAACATGGATTTATTACATGGAGGGGGTGTGCCACTAACGTGGATTTATTACATAGCGGGGGTGTGCCACTAAAGTGGATTTATTACATGGAGGGGGTGTGCCACTAACATGGATTTATTACATGGAGGGGGTGTGCCACTAACATGGATTTATTACATGGAGGGGGTGTGCCACTAACATGGATTTATTACGTGGAGGGGGTGTGCCACTAACGTCGATTTATTACATAGCGGGGGTGTGCCACTAACATGGATTTATTACATGGAGGGGGTGTGCCACTAACGTGGATTTATTACATGGAGGGGGTGTGCCACTAACATGGATTTATTACATGGAGGGGGTGTGCCACTAACGTGGATTTATTACATGGAGGGGGTGTGCCACTAACATGGATTTATTACATGGAGGGGGTGTGCCACTAACGTGGATTTATTACATAGCGGGGGTGTGCCACTAAAGTGGATTTATTACATGGAGGGGGTGTGCCACTAACGTGGATTTATTACATGGAGGGGGTGTGCCACTAACATGGATTTATTACATGGAGGGGGTGTGCCACTAACATGGATTTATTACATGGAGGGGGTGTGCCACTAACGTGGATTTATTACATAGCGGGGGGGTGTGCCACTAACGTGGATTTATTACATAGCGGGGGTGTGCCACTAACATGGATTTATTACATAATGGGGATGTGCCACTAACATGGATTTATTACATAATGGGGATGTGCCACTAACACGGATTTATTACATAGCGGGGGTGTGCCACTAACATGGATTTATTACGTAGCGGGGGTGTGCCACTAACGTGGATTTATTACATAATGGGGATGTGCCACTAACATGGATTTATTACATGGAGAGGGTGTGCCACTAACGTGATTTATTACATAATGGGGATGTGCCACTAACGTGGATTTATTACATGGAGGGGGTGTGCCACTAACGTGATTTATTACATAATGGGGATGTGCCACTAACGTGGATTTATTACATGGAGGGGGTGTGCCACTAACGTGGATTTATTACATGGAGGGGGTGTGCCACTAACGTGGATTTATTACATAGCGGGGGGGTGTGCCACTAACATGGATTTATTACGTGGAGGGGGTGTGCCACTAACGTGGATTTATTACATAGCGGGGGGGTGTGCCACTAACGTGGATTTATTACGTAGCGGGGGTGTGCCACTAACATGGATTTATTACATGGAGGGGGTGTGCCACTAACGTGGATTTATTACATGGAGGGGATGTGCCACTAACATGGATTTATTACATGGAGGGGGTGTGCCACTAACATGGATTTATTACATGGAGGGGATGTGCCACTAACGTGGATTTATTACATGGAGGGGATGTGCCACTAAAGTGGATTTATTACATGGAGGGGATGTGCCACTAATGTGGATTTATTACATGGAGGGGGTGTGCCACTAACGTGGATTTATTACATGGAGGGGGTGTGCCACTAACGTGGATTTATTACATGGAGGGGGTGTGCCACTAACGTGGATTTATTACATGGAGGGGGTGTGCCACTAACATGGATTTATTACATGGAGGGGATGTGCCACTAACGTGGATTTATTACATGGAGGGGGTGTGCCACTAAAGTGGATTTATTACATGGAGGGGGTGTGCCACTAACGTGGATTTATTACATGGAGGGGGTGTGCCACTAACATGGATTTATTACATGGAGGGGGTGTGCCACTAACATGGATTTATTACATGGAGGGGGTGTGCCACTAACGTGGATTTATTACATGGAGGGGGTGTGCCACTAACATGGATTTATTACATGGAGGGGGTGTGCCACTAACGTGGATTTATTACATGGAGGGGGTGTGCCACTAAAGTGGATTTATTACATGGAGGGGGTGTGCCACTAACGTGGATTTATTACATGGAGGGGGTGTGCCACTAACGTGGATTTATTACGTGGAGGGGGTGTGCCACTAACGTGGATTTATTACATAGCGGGGGTGTGCCACTAACGTGGATTTATTACATGGAGGGGGTGTGCCACTAACGTGGATTTATTACATGGAGGGGATGTGCCACTAACGTGGATTTATTACATGGAGGGGGTGTGCCACTAAAGTGGATTTATTACATGGAGGGGGTGTGCCACTAACGTGGATTTATTACATGGAGGGGGTGTGCCACTAACGTGGATTTATTACGTGGAGGGGGTGTGCCACTAACGTGGATTTATTACATAGCGGGGGTGTGCCACTAACATGGATTTATTACGTGGAGGGGGTGTGCCACTAACGTGGATTTATTACATAGCGGGGGTGTGCCACTAACATGGATTTATTACATGGAGGGGGTGTGCCACTAACGTGGATTTATTAGTATGGAGGGGGTGTACCACTAACATGGATTTATTACATGGAGGGGGTGTGCCACTAACATGGATTTATTACGTGGAGGGGGTGTGCCACTAACGTGGATTTATTATATGGAGGGGGTGTGCCACTAACATGGATTTATTACATGGAGGGGGTGTGCCACTAACATGGATTTATTACGTGGAGGGGGTGTGCCACTAACGTGGATTTATTACATAGCGGGGGGGTGTGCCACTAACATGGATTTATTACGTAGCGGGGGTGTGCCACTAACATGGATTTATTACATGGAGGGGGTGTGCCACTAACGTGGATTTATTACATGGAGGGGGTGTGCCACTAACGTGGATTTATTACATGGAGGGGGTGTGCCACTAACGTGGATTTATTACATAGCGGGGGTGTGCCACTAACGTGGATTTATTACATGGAGGGGGTGTGCCACTAACGTGGAATTATTACATGGAGGGGGTGTGCCACTAACGTGGATTTATTACATGGAGGGGGTGTGCCACTAACATGGATTTATTACATGGAGGGGGTGTGCCACTAACGTGGATTTATTACATAGCGGGGGTGTGCCACTAACGTGGATTTATTACATGGAGGGGGTGTGCCACTAACGTGGAATTATTACATGGAGAGGGTGTGCCACTAACGTGGATTTATTACATGGAGGGGGTGTGCCACTAACGTGGATTTATTACATGGAGGGGGTGTGCCACTAACGTGGATTTATTACATAGCGGGGGTGTGCCACTAACGTGGATTTATTACATGGAGGGGGTGTGCCACTAACGTGGAATTATTACATGGAGAGGGTGTGCCACTAACGTGGATTTATTACATGGAGGGGGTGTGCCACTAACGTGGATTTATTACATAGCGGGGGTGTGCCACTAACGTGGATTTATTACATGGAGGGGGTGTGCCACTAACGTGGATTTATTACATGGAGAGGGTGTGCCACTAACGTGGATTTATTACATGGAGAGGGTGTGCCACTAACGTGGATTTATTACATGTAGGGGGTGTGCCACTAACGTGGATTTATTACATAGCGGGGGGGTGTGCCACTAACGTGGAATTATTACATGGAGGGGGTGTGCCACTAACGTGGATTTATTACATGGAGAGGGTGTGCCACTAACATGGATTTATTACATGGAGAGGGTGTGCCACTAACATGGATTTATTACGTGGAGGGGGTGTGCCACTAACGTGGATTTATTACATGGAGGGGGTGTGCCACTAACATGGATTTATTACATGGAGGGGGTGTGCCACTAACGTGGATTTATTACACAGCGGGGGGGTGTTCCACTAACGTGGAATTATTACATGGAGAGGGTGTGCCACTAACGTGGATTTATTACGTGGAGGGGGTGTGCCACTAACGTGGATTTATTACATGGAGGGGGTGTGCCACTAACATGGATTTATTACATGGAGGGGGTGTGCCACTAACGTGGATTTATTACATGGAGAGGGTGTGCCACTAACGTGGATTTATTACATGGAGGGGGTGTGCCACTAACATGGATTTATTACATGGAGGGGGTGTGCCACTAAAGTGGATTTATTACACAGCGGGGGGGTGTGCCACTAACGTGGAATTATTACATGGAGGGGGTGTGCCACTAACATGGATTTATTACATGGAGGGGGTGTGCCACTAAAGTGGATTTATTACACAGCGGGGGGGTGTGCCACTAACATGGATTTATTACACAGCGGGGGGGTGTGCCACTAACATGGATTTATTACGTGGAGGGGGTGTGCCACTAACGTGGATTTATTACATAGCGGGGGTGTGCCACTAACATGGATTTATTACATGGAGGGGGTGTACCACTAACATGGATTTATTACGTGGAGGGGGTGTGCCACTAACATGGATTTATTACATGGAGGGGGTGTGCCACTAACATGGATTTATTACATGGAGGGGGTGTGCCACTAACGTGGATTTATTACACAGCGGGGGGGTGTGCCACTAACATGGATTTATTACATGGAGGGGGTGTGCCACTAACGTGGATTTATTACATGGAGGGGGTGTGCCACTAACGTGGATTTATTACGTGGAGGGGGTGTGCCACTAACATGGATTTATTACATGGAGGGGGTGTGCCACTAACATGGATTTATTACATGGAGGGGGTGTGCCACTAACGTGGATTTATTACACAGCGGGGGGGTGTGCCACTAACATGGATTTATTACATGGAGGGGGTGTGCCACTAACGTGGATTTATTACACAGCGGGGGGGTGTGCCACTAACATGGATTTATTACACAGCGGGGGGGTGTGCCACTAACATGGATTTATTACATGGAGGGGGTGTGCCACTAACGTGGATTTATTACATGGAGGGGGTGTGCCACTAACATGGATTTATTACATGGAGGGGGTGTGCCACTAACATGGATTTATTACACAGCGGGGGGGTGTGCCACTAACGTGGATTTATTACATAGCGGGGGGGTGTGCCACTAACGTGGATTTATTACATAGCGGGGGGGTGTGCCACTAACATGGATTTATTACATGGAGGGGGTGTGCCACTAACGTGGATTTATTACATGGAGAGGGTGTGCCACTAACATGGATTTATTACATGGAGGGGGTGTGCCAATAACATGGATTTATTACATGGAGGGGGTGTGCCACTAACATGGATTTATTACATGGAGAGGGTGTGCCACTAACATGGATTTATTACATGGAGGGGGTGTGCCACTTACGTGGATTTATTACATAGCGGGGGGGTGTGCCACTAACATGGATTTATTACATGGAGGGGGTGTGCCAATAACATGGATTTATTACGTGGAGGGGGTGTGCCACTAACGTGGATTTATTACATGGAGGGGGTGTGCCACTAACGTGGATTTATTACATGGAGGGGGTGTGCCACTAACGTGGATTTATTACATGGAGGGGGTGTGCCACTAACATGGATTTATTACATGGAGGGGGTGTGCCACTAACGTGGATTTATTACATGGAGGGGGTGTGCCACTAACGTGGATTTATTACATGGAGGGGGTGTACCACTAACGTGGATTTATTACATGGAGGGGGTGTGCCACTAACGTGGATTTATTACACAGCGGGGGGGTGTGCCACTAACGTGGATTTATTACATGGAGGGGGTGTGCCACTAAAGTGGATTTATTACATAGCGGGGGTGTGCCAATAACATGGATTTATTACATGGAGGGGGTGTGCCACTAACATGGATTTATTACATGGAGAGGGTGTGCCACTAACATGGATTTATTACGTGGAGAGGGTGTGCCACTAACGTGGATTTATTACATAGCGGGGGTGTGCCACTAACATGGATTTATTACATGGAGGGGGTGTGCCACTAACGTGGATTTATTACATGGAGGGGGTGTGCCACTAAAGTGGATTTATTACATGGAGGGGGTGTGCCACTAAAGTGGATTTATTACATGGAGGGGGTGTGCCACTAACGTGGATTTATTACATGGAGGGGGTGTGCCACTAAAGTGGATTTATTACATAGCGGGGGTGTGCCAATAACATGGATTTATTACATGGAGGGGGTGTGCCACTAACGTGGATTTATTACATGGAGGGGGTGTGCCACTAACATGGATTTATTACATGGAGGGGGTGTGCCACTAACATGGATTTATTACATAGCGGGGGTGTGCCACTAACGTGGATTTATTACATGGAGGGGGTGTGCCACTAACGTGGATTTATTACATGGAGGGGGTGTGCCACTAAAGTGGATTTATTACATGGAGGGGGTGTGCCACTAACGTGGATTTATTACATGGAGGGGGTGTGCCACTAACGTGGATTTATTACATGGAGGGGGTGTGCCACTAACGTGGATTTATTACATGGAGGGGGTGTGCCAATAACATGGATTTATTACATGGAGGGGGTGTGCCACTAACGTGGATTTATTACATGGAGGGGGTGTGCCACTAACGTGGATTTATTACATAGCGGGGGTGTGCCACTAACATGGATTTATTACATGGAGGGGGTGTGCCAATAACATGGATTTATTACATGGAGGGGGTGTGCCACTAACGTGGATTTATTACATGGAGGGGGTGTGCCAATAACATGGATTTATTATATGGAGAGGGTGTGCCACTAACGTGGATTTATTACCTAGCGGGGGTGTGCCACTAACGTGGATTTATTACATAGCGGGGGGGTGTGCCACTAACATGGATTTATTACATAGCGGGGGTGTGCCACTAACGTGGATTTATTACGTGGAGGGGGTGTGCCACTAACGTGGATTTATTACATAGCGGGGGTGTGCCACTAACGTGGATTTATTACATAGCGGGGGGGTGTGCCACTAACATGGATTTATTACGTGGAGGGGGTGTGCCACTAACATGGATTTATTACATAGCGGGGGTGTGCCACTAACGTGGATTTATTACATAGCGGGGGGGTGTGCCACTAACATGGATTTATTACATGGAGAGGGTGTGCCAATAACATGGATTTATTACATGGAGAGGGTGTGCCACTAACATGGATTTATTACGTGGAGAGGGTGTGCCACTAACGTGGATTTATTACATAGCGGGGGTGTGCCACTAACATGGATTTATTACATGGAGGGGGTGTGCCACTAACGTGGATTTATTACATGGAGGGGGTGTGCCACTAACGTGGATTTATTACGTGGAGGGGGTGTGCCACTAACGTGGATTTATTACATGGAGGGGGTGTGCCACTAACGTGGATTTATTACATGGAGGGGGTGTGCCACTAACATGGATTTATTACATGGAGGGGATGTGCCACTAACGTGGATTTATTACATGGAGAGGGTGTGCCACTAACATGGATTTATTACATGGAGGGGGTGTGCCACTAACATGGATTTATTACATGGAGAGGGTGTGCCACTAACATGGATTTATTACATGGAGGGGGTGTGCCACTAACATGGATTTATTACATGGAGAGGGTGTGCCACTAACATGGATTTATTACGTGGAGAGGGTGTGCCACTAACGTGGATTTATTACATAGCGGGGGTGTGCCACTAACATGGATTTATTACATGGAGGGGGTGTGCCACTAACGTGGATTTATTACATGGAGGGGGTGTGCCACTAACGTGGATTTATTACGTGGAGAGGGTGTGCCACTAACGTGGATTTATTACATGGAGGGGGTGTGCCACTAACGTGGATTTATTACATGGAGAGGGTGTGCCACTAACATGGATTTATTACATAGCGGGGGGGTGTGCCACTAACGTGGATTTATTACATGGAGGGGGTGTGCCACTAAAGTGGATTTATTACATGGAGGGGGTGTGCCACTAACGTGGATTTATTACATGGAGGGGGTGTGCCACTAACGTGGATTTATTACATGGAGGGGGTGTGCCACTAACGTGGATTTATTACATGGAGGGGGTGTGCCACTAACATGGATTTATTACGTGGAGGGGGTGTGCCACTAACATGGATTTATTACATGGAGGGGGTGTGCCACTAACGTGGATTTATTACATGGAGGGGGTGTGCCACTAACGTGGATTTATTACATGGAGGGGGTGTGCCACTAACATGGATTTATTACGTGGAGGGGGTGTGCCACTAACATGGATTTATTACATGGAGGGGGTGTGCCACTAACGTGGATTTATTACGTGGAGGGGGTGTGCCACTAACATGGATTTATTACATGGAGGGGGTGTGCCACTAACGTGGATTTATTACATGGAGGGGGTGTGCCACTAACGTGGATTTATTACATGGAGGGGGTGTGCCACTAACGTGGATTTATTACATGGAGGGGGTGTGCCACTAACGTGGATTTATTACGTAGCGGGGGTGTGCCACTAACATGGATTTATTACGTGGAGGGGGTGTGCCACTAACGTGGATTTATTACGTGGAGGGGATGTGCCACTAACATGGATTTATTACATGGAGGGGGTGTGCCACTAACGTGGATTTATTACGTGGAGGGGGTGTGCCACTAACGTGGATTTATTACATGGAGGGGGTGTGCCACTAACGTGGATTTATTACGTGGAGGGGGTGTGCCACTAACGTGGATTTATTACGTGGAGGGGGTGTGCCACTAACATGGATTTATTACATGGAGGGGGTGTGCCACTAACATGGATTTATTACATGGAGGGGGTGTGCCACTAACGTGGATTTATTACGTGGAGGGGGTGTGCCACTAACATGGATTTATTACATGGAGGGGGTGTGCCACTAACGTGGATTTATTACATGGAGGGGATGTGCTACTAACGTGGATTTATTACATGGAGGGGGTGTGCCACTAACGTGGATTTATTACATGGAGGGGGTGTGCTACTAACGTGGATTTATTACATGGAGGGGATGTGCCACTAACATGGATTTATTACATGGAGAGGGTGTGCCACTAACATGGATTTATTACATGGAGGGGGTGTGCCACTAACGTGGATTTATTACATGGAGGGGGTGTGCCACTAACATGGATTTATTACGTGGAGGGGGTGTGCCACTAACATGGATTTATTACATGGAGGGGATGTGCCACTAACATGGATTTATTACATAGCGGGGGGGTGTGCCACTAACGTGGATTTATTACATAGCGGGGGGGTGTGCCACTAACATGGATTTATTACATGGAGGGGGTGTGCCAATAACATGGATTTATTACGTGGAGGGGGTGTGCCACTAACGTGGATTTATTACATGGAGGGGGTGTGCCACTAACGTGGATTTATTACATGGAGGGGGTGTGCCACTAACATGGATTTATTACATGGAGGGGGTGTGCCACTAACATGGATTTATTACATGGAGGGGGTGTGCCACTAACGTGGATTTATTACGTGGAGGGGGTGTGCCACTAACGTGGATTTATTACATGGAGGGGGTGTGCCACTAACATGGATTTATTACATGGAGGGGGTGTGCCACTAACGTGGATTTATTACGTGGAGGGGGTGTGCCACTAACGTGGATTTATTACATGGAGAGGGTGTGCCACTAACATGGATTTATTACATGGAGGGGGTGTGCCACTAACGTGGATTTATTACACAGCGGGGGGGTGTGCCACTAACATGGATTTATTACATGGAGGGGGTGTGCCACTAACGTGGATTTATTACATGGAGGGGGTGTGCCACTAACATGGATTTATTACGTGGAGGGGGTGTGCCACTAACGTGGATTTATTACATAGCGGGGGGGTGTGCCACTAACATGGATTTATTACATGGAGGGGGTGTGCCACTAACATGGATTTATTACATGGAGAGGGTGTGCCACTAACATGGATTTATTACATGGAGAGGGTGTGCCACTAACATGGATTTATTACGTGGAGGGGGTGTGCCACTAACATGGATTTATTACGTGGAGGGGATGTGCCACTAAAGTGGATTTATTACATGGAGAGGGTGTGCCACTAACGTGGATTTATTACGTGGAGGGGATGTGCCACTAACATGGATTTATTACATGGAGGGGGTGTGCCACTAACATGGATTTATTACATGGAGAGGGTGTGCCACTAACATGGATTTATTACATGGAGAGGGTGTGCCACTAACATGGATTTATTACATGGAGGGGGTGTGCCACTAAAGTGGATTTATTACATGGAGGGGGTGTGCCACTAACATGGATTTATTACATGGAGAGGGTGTGCCACTAACATGGATTTATTACATGGAGAGGGTGTGCCACTAACGTGGATTTATTACATGGAGGGGGTGTGCCACTAAAGTGGATTTATTACATGGAGGGGGTGTGCCACTAACATGGATTTATTACATGGAGGGGGTGTGCCACTAAAGTGGATTTATTACATGGAGGGGGTGTGCCACTAACGTGGATTTATTACGTGGAGGGGATGTGCCACTAACATGGATTTATTACATGGAGAGGGTGTGCCACTAACATGGATTTATTACATGGAGGGGGTGTGCCACTAACATGGATTTATTACATGGAGGGGGTGTGCCACTAACGTGGATTTATTACATGGAGAGGGTGTGCCACTAACATGGATTTATTACGTGGAGGGGGTGTGCCACTAACATGGATTTATTACGTGGAGGGGGTGTGCCACTAACGTGGATTTATTACATGGAGAGGGTGTGCCACTAACGTGGATTTATTACGTGGAGGGGGTGTGCCACTAACGTGGATTTATTACATGGAGAGGGTGTGCCACTAACATGGATTTATTACATGGAGGGGGTGTGCCACTAACGTGGATTTATTACATGGAGAGGGTGTGCCACTAACATGGATTTATTACGTGGAGGGGGTGTGCCACTAACATGGATTTATTACATGGAGGGGGTGTGCCACTAACGTGGATTTATTACGTGGAGAGGATGTGCCACTAACATGGATTTATTACATAGCGGGGGGGTGTGCCACTAACGTGGATTTATTACATGGAGAGGATGTGCCACTAACATGGATTTATTACATAGCGGGGGGGTGTGCCACTAACGTGGATTTATTACATGGAGGGGGTGTGCCACTAACGTGGATTTATTACATGGAGGGGGTGTGCCACTAACGTGGATTTATTACATGGAGGGGGTGTGCCACTAACGTGGATTTATTACATGGAGGGGGTGTGCCACTAACATGGATTTATTACATGGAGGGGGTGTGCCACTAACATGGATTTATTACATGGAGGGGGTGTGCCACTAACATGGATTTATTACATGGAGGGGGTGTGCCACTAACGTGGATTTATTACACAGCGGGGGTGTGCCACTAACGTGGATTTATTACATGGAGGGGGTGTGCCACTAACGTGGATTTATTACATAGCGGGGGTGTGCCACTAACGTGGATTTATTACATGGAGGGGGTGTGCCACTAACATGGATTTATTACATGGAGGGGGTGTGCCACTAACGTGGATTTATTACACAGCGGGGGTGTGCCACTAACGTGGATTTATTACATGGAGGGGGTGTGCCACTAACGTGGATTTATTACATAGCGGGGGTGTGCCACTAACGTGGATTTATTACATGGAGGGGGTGTGCCACTAACGTGGATTTATTACATGGAGGGGGTGTGCCACTAACGTGGATTTATTACATGGAGGGGGTGTGCCACTAACGTGGATTTATTACATAGCGGGGGTGTGCCACTAACGTGGATTTATTACATGGAGGGGGTGTGCCACTAACATGGATTTATTACATGGAGGGGGTGTGCCACTAACATGGATTTATTACATGGAGGGGGTGTGCCACTAACATGGATTTATTACATAGCGGGGGTGTGCCACTAACATGGATTTATTACATGGAGGGGATGTGCCACTAACATGGATTTATTACATGGAGGGCTTTGCCACGAAGCTAACTTGAGGAAGTAACATGGTGTCACAAAGTCGGTCCCTTTTTTACTAAAAGCTGTTCCTTTTCTCAAGGATCCTGCGTCCTTGGTCTTTTTCAGAGGGGTCATAAAACCCTCCCATCTCCGAGGTGACTAGTTTGGTACAGAGATTAGATTCCCTATAGTATGGAAACACGCGTTTCGGCCCAACAAATCCATACTGACCCTCCGAAGTGTAATTTGCGAGGCCCATTCCCCTACCCTATATTAACCCCGACTAATACACCTAACACTATTAGCAATTTAGTATGGTCAATTCACCTGACCTGCACACCTTTTGGATTGTGGGAGGAAACCGGAGCACCCCGAGGAAACCCACGCAGACACAGGGAGAATGTGCAAACTCCACAGACAGTTGTCTGAGGCAGGAATCAAACCTGGGTCCCTAGTGCTGTGAGGCAGCATTGCTAACCACTGAGCCACCATGTGTTGAGAGGCCTTTTGTGATTAAGTAAACAGATGAGACTTCAGGGCAAAGTGGTCATGTTTTAGAAGTGACCTGTAGAATGAATGGGGAGTGGTCTAGCTGAGCAGTTCAGTCCAGAACTAGTTAAGGAGTTCAACACTGAGCTGTGTGGAAACAGGTTGTTAAATTCTCTCTCCTTCTGCTCTTCTAACTTCAACCTGTAAGCATTTGTTCCATTTTCACTGTCTTTTAAGGAGTTTTGTTAATTAGGACTGTTGTGTATATTTGGAATAGCATAATTAAGTCTAGTTTGGATAGACTGAGCTCTGTACGGGTTCTTTATTCTGTTCTGTGTTTCATTGTGCAATTTTGTGAATACATTTTTGTCTGTTTTAAAACCTGGAAGTCAACCTAGCGAACTTACACGATAATTTTCACTGTCCACTTGCTGAAACTAATTGCAAAGTTATGGTTTGGGCTGCCTGCTTAAGAATGTTTTGAGTGGTCTGGCCTAGTCTATAACAGACTGGGGGCTCTTTGCGGGATTTTAAACAGCGAGTGGGAGGTGCTGGTGTCTTTATTTCGGGTGTTGGTTTGGTTGGGGAGACAAAGCTTGGGATAGTAACGGCTCTTTCAGTCACCAAGAGTTTTCTGGATGTGGATGCGGTGACTTTGGAAGTTTTGCAAAAGGTGAATAAGACTCAGCTACAGGAATTAGCAGACCAGCTGTGATTGGAACTGCCTGGTTCTGTGAGGAAAGGAGAGATAATTAGAGACCACCCATTTTGGCTTATGCCCGAAACGTCGATTCTCCTGTTCCCTGGATGCTGCCTGACCTGCTGCGCTTTTCCAGCAACACATTTTCAGCTCTGATCTCCAGCATCTGCAGCCCTCACTTTCTCCACAGGAGGATAAGTCACAGGTAAGTCTTTAAAAGCAAGGTTTCGTGGATCTTATCAAATCGAGAGCAAATTGAGTGAGGAGAACTACTTGTTAAGGACTCCAACATTTAAACTTGTCAGAGAAACCATCAGAATCTATAGGGATGACAAGAATTCAATTGCAAATGAAGCAGCTTGAGTGAGTGAGAGATAAGGAAAGGGCAGCAGAAATGAAACAGTTTGAGTTACGATTAAAAGCAGGAGAGGGAAAAAGAGAGGGCAGCAGAAGAGAAAGAAAAAAGTGAGAGCAACAAAACAGAGAGAAAAAGAGAGAGTGTTTGAACTTCAGAAAGTGACACTTAAAAAGGAAAGTCAGTTTAAAAGGCTGGAGATAAAGGCTGAAGGTAACTTTAGTGAAGACGTAGTGCGAACTCGTGTGGTAGAGTAAAGAGTTAAAACGGCCTGGTTAGCAGCTGAAGTGCCTGATGATTCTGAGCTGGTCCATAAAGCTCAGTCCATGAGGGATAGAAATTGGGGGAAAGAGAAATCCTCATGTGGAAAGGCAAAGGTAAATCTCAGTGAAGATCATAAGGATAACTTACCACAGGGTTAAAACAAAACCCTTTAGGGGGACAAAGAAGTTAAAAAGCTCCAGTGTTTTCATTGTAATAAAGTGGGTCACACAAAATCATAGTGTTGGTGGGCAAGGAGAAAGCCAAATGTAGAAAAACCAGACAAGCCTGGGAGTTTTGTGGGACTAGTAACAAAAAGCACAAGGGAAGTTAGACAACTGCCTCAGAGTGTACAAGATGTTCAGAGGCTGGTTGAGGAGGAAGTGGCAGATCTGCTTAAAAAAAAAACAAGTTTATTCACATAGGCCAGGAGTAATAGATAACGAGGTTACAATATTAAGGGACACAGGATCCTCTCAGTCGTAATGCTGAAGGATGAGGAGATATTTACTCCTGAGGGACTATTGCCAGAAAAAGGTACTAGTAACAGGAATTCATGGTGAGACAAAAAGCGTCCAATTATGCAAAGTGAGGCTAGTGAGTCCAGAGCAGAGAATCTGTAGTAGGAGTACTGGACAAACTCTCAGCTCCAGGAATATAATTTGTCCTTGCAAATGATATCGCTGATTCACCGACAGGCATGCTGCCTACTCTAGTTGAAAAGCCAGTGGAGACGCAGACAACTGAAGAAATGAAGGATGTTTATCCAGGAATTTTCCCAGATTGTGTGATCACAACATCACAGAGTCACACATTGAAGCAGCAGAGATCAAAAGGCACAGATATGGAAGCTGACATAGTTTTATCAGGGACTTTTTTTGATTAGATAAGTGGGACAGAGCAGGTGCAACTAGGTAGACATGCAAGTATCTTTAGCTCTGCTACGCTTATTGAGTTAAAGCAGAAAGATGAGGAGTGAAAACAGTTGTATCAAAAGACATATACAGGGAAGGAGAGTGAATGCATCTCTGTGTATTATTACTTAACAAATAATGTCTTAATGAGGAAGTGGAGACCATCACACATTCAAGCAGATGAGAAATGGACAGAGATTCATCAAATTGTTTTGCCAGTAGGTACAGAAATGAGGTGCTGAGTGTGGCGCATGAGCTACCACTTGGAGATCATTTAGGGGTGCGGAAAACACAGGCTAAAATACAAAGATTTTTTACTGGCCTGGACTACACAAGAATGTAGTTGAATTTTGCCAGATGTGTTATACATGTCAGCTAATTGGAAAACCACAGACAGTAATAAAACTTGCACCTTTAATACCTATTTCAGCATTTGAGAAACCATTCACAAGAGTCTTGATTGACTGCATAGGTCCCCTACTTCAAACAAAAAGTAGGAATAAGTAATTATTAACAATAATGGGTGTGTCAACTAGATTTCCAGAGGTAATCCCATTACACAACATTACAGCTAAAAGGGTTGTCAAAGAATTACTTAAATTTTTTACTAGATACAGACTACCAGTAGAGATCCAGCCAGATCAAGGATCAAACTTCATATCCAAACAATTCAAGGAGGTTATGGATAACTTGGGAATAATGCAATTCAAACCTACTGCATTCCAGAATCGCAGGGAGCGCTAGAGAGATGGCATCAAACACTAAACATCATGTTGAGGGCTTATGGTCAGGATTATCCAGATGAGTGGAATAACGGAGTTCCGTTTGAACTTTTTGCGAACAGCGATGCACAGAATGAATCGACCAAATTCAGTCCACTTGAATTAATTTTTGGGTATGAAGTAAGAGGACCATTAAAAGATTAAGGAGAAATTAATAATTCAGAATTCAGAGACCACCCATTTGGATGATGTGTCAAATTTTAGAGAACGATTAAATAGAGCTGGAGAGTTGGCTCGACAGCATTTAAAAGTATCACATCATACAATGAAACAGGAAGCAGATAAGAAATCACAAATTCACAATTTTGCAATTGGGGAGAAGGTATAGTCACAGGAGGATAAGTCACAGGTAAGCCTTTAAAAGCAAGGTTTCGTGGATCTTATCAAATCGAGAGGAAATTGAGTGAGGAGAACTACTTGTTAACGACTCCAGACAGGAAGGAATCTCACAGAGTGTGTTATGTGAATATGCTCAAAAGGTATTTTGATAGGGAAGGGAAGCAAGAGGAGGAGGTGTTAATGATTACAGCACAGAAGGAAGAACCACGTTCAGAGGATTCTGAATTGGACATTCCTCAAATCAAATTGGGCAAAGAGGAAGTTGTCAAAAATTGGGATACATTATTGAGTCACCTTCGTCAAGAAAATCAAAATGACCTGAAAGAATTATTACTATCACATGGGGAGATTTGCGAAAATAAACTGGGAAGTATTAACCTAATTGTGTATGATGTAAATATGGGAGATGCTGTTCCGATTAAGCAACATCATGATAGGCATAACCCTCTACAATTGGCACAGTTTCAGAAGGAGATGGAGTGCATGCTCCAAGATGGCTTAATTGAAGTGAGTTAGTGACTGGAGCTCACCCATAGTCATGGTGCCAAAGCCAGATGGTACCCAACGGTTATGTGTGGACTATTGCAGAGTCAATGTCTTTACAAAGACTGATGCATATCCAATTCCACGATTGGAAGACTGTGTCAAAAATGTGGGACAAGCAACTTACATTTCTAAGTTCGACTTGCTCAGGGGCTACTGGCAAGTACCTCTTTCAGAGAGAGCAAAGGCATTTTCAGCTTTCGTAATGTCAAATGGACTATATCAGTTCAAAGTCATGCCATTTGCTATGAAAAGTGGTCCAGCCACATTTCAGAGACTGACTAATAAGATCATTGTTGGAATACCCAACTGTATGGTGTATATTGATGACCTGGTGACTTTTAGTCACTCATGGAAGGAACATTTACTGCATTTATCAGACTTGTTCGATTGACTTTGGAAGGTAGGCTTGGTGGCAAATCTAGCTAAAAGTGAATTTGCCAAAAGCCCAAGTCACTTTCCTGGGCCATGCTATTGGACATGGACAAATGGCCCCACAGCATGCGAAAACGAAAGTAACTGGGGAACTTCCCACACTGTCAATGAGCAAAGCAGTACTACACTTCCTGGGATTGAGTGAATTTTATTGAAGGTTTGTGCCAAACTTTAGTAGTGTGGCTGCTCCACTCACCAAATTGTTACAAAAGGGCAAGAAGTTTCAGTGAACAGTGGACTGTCAAAAGGCATTTGACAGCCTAAAAACTGTGTTAACCTCTGCCCCAGTATTAGCCACACCTGATTACACAAAGCCTTTGACCCAGTGGCACAGTGGTTAGCACTGCTGCCTCACAGCGCCAAATGACCCGAGTTCAATTCCTGTCTCAGGCGACTCTCTGTGTGGAGTTTGCACTTTCTCCCCGTGTCTGCATGGTTTTCCTCCGGGTGCTCTGGTTTCCTCCCACAATCCAAAAATGTGCAGGTCAGGCGAATTAGCCATGCTGAATTGCCCGTAGTGTTAGGTGAAGTGGTAAATGTAGGGGAATGGGTCTGGGTGTGTTGCGCTTCGGCAGGTCGGTGTGGACTTGTTGAGCCGAATGGCCTGTTTCCACACTGTAAGTAATCTAATCTTTCAAGGTGGCTATCGATGCCAGTGATGTGGGTGTCAGTGTGGTGCTCCTGCAGAAGGATGACGAGGGGATAGAAAGACCCATCAGGTATTTTTCCAGGAAGTTGAACATTCACCACGAGAAATATTCAATGTTGCAGAAAGAGACTTTAAGCATTACAACACTTCAGTGTTTATATTCCCAGCAATGCATCTGAGACAATTGTGTACACTGATCATAACCCATTGACATTTGTGGAAAAGTTTAAGGACAAAAATGCCGGACTGTTTTGATGGAGCTTGTTGTTGCAGCCATTCAGTTTGACAATTGTGCTTGTGGCAGGTGCGAAAACATGATTGCCGAAGCGTTACCGAGGCTCGAATGAGATATGGAGGCGTTTGGTAGCGGGTGTGCCATGGCCTGAATTCACATAGGATTCTGCATGTTTGCATGTTTATAGTTAGTATACTGTATATGTGTGTGTTTCGACTACTAACCAGTTTGTTTTTGAAGGGTTTTAAAATTGAAGCCATCTTTTGGTATTGATGGGGTCTTTTTAAGAGGGAAGGTGTCACAAAGCTGGTCCCTTTTTTCTGAAACAACTGTTCCTTTTCTCAAGGATCCTGTGTCCTTGGCTTTTTTCAGAGGGGTCATAAAACCCTCCAGGCGTTGAGGTGACAAGTTTGGTACAGAGGTGAAAAAGCATGTTGAGAGGCCTTTTGGTTAAATGTAAACAGATGAGACTTCAGGCCAAAGTGGTCATGTTTTAGAAGTGACCTGTAGAATGAAAGGGGAGTGGTCAGCTCTCTAGCTGAGCAGTTTATTTCAGAACTAGTTAAGGAGTTCAACACTGAGCTGTGTGGAAACAAGTTGCTAAACTCTCTTTTCTTCTGCCCTTCTAACTTCAACCTGCAAGCATTTGTTCCATTTTCACTTATTGGGATTGTTGTGTATATTTGGAACAGCATGATTAAGTCTAGTTTGGATAGACTGAGTTCTGTAGGGGCTCTATATCCTGTACTTTGCATTTCATTGTGTAATTTTGTGAATAAATTTTTATCTGTTTTAAACCTGGTAGTCAACCTCGCTAACTTACTCCGGGTAATTTTCACTGTACACTTACTGAAACAAATTGCAAAGTTACGTTCTGGGTTGCCTGCTTAAGAATGTTTTGAGTGGTCTGGCCTAGTCCATAACAATGGAGATCAATGAGGATAGCAGCCTGTATGTAGTCTATTTGGATTTCAGCAAAAGTTTCAACAAGGTCCCACTTGGTTCATTGAGAAGAAAATGAAAAGCTCATGGGTTTCAAGGCTAAGTGAGGCACAAATGGGTAGTTTTCTAAAGGTGTTAAATGGTAAGGAGGCCAGGGAAACAGTGATGGAATGTTTAGGGTGGATCAGGATTTACAAGAGATCTTACAGCTGATGGTGGGGTGTCAGGTCCTACAGGGAGGGAGTGGCTGTTGGGTCCTGGAGTAGAAGGAGGGTGACAGGTCAAGGCACAGAGGTTGTAAGGAGTCTGGATGAGATCTGATTGGGGCTTCTTGAAATAAGTTTAAAAGACAGTTGAATAGTTACTCAAAGGTTAGACAAGGTTTTTAATAGTCTTGTGTTTCCTGAGGAACTATTTACTCAACTGCAGGGGAACCAACCAAATGCTCTGAATTAAATGGATACTTCCAGAGGATTCTAGACTCAGCGGAAATTGGTTCCCAGGCAATTTGTTCAGAGTTTGCTACACTGGGATTTCTCAGTGTCCTGATGCACTATCCCATCCATGCAGCAGAAACAATTGTCTGGCTGTCAGAAAATCCAGCTCATCCTTCCCACATCGACCCTGCCTATCCTTTTAAGATTTCTGTAAGTTTCTTATTCTCTGAACCTCCAGAAAATACTTCAATTTTCCTCAAAGGATAATCCAGCTATGCTAGGAATCCATATGGTGAACCTCTGCTGAACTTTCTGTGGGGCATATCTAACCTTCCTTGGGCAAGGCATCCAGGACTGCACACAATACTCCAGCCAGTCTCTACAGTTCAAGACAACTGAAGCCATGCTTTATTGTTCCTGTACTCAAATCCACTCACAACAAAGGCTAACACACTACTGCCCTTTCAAATCACTGGCTGTCTCTGCCCGAAAATTCCTGTGACCCAGGAACAAGGACACCTAGGCCCCTTTGGCCATCATATAACACTCTGCCATCCCTCACTATTTAAGAACTACTGTGCACTCTGATTCTTTTCACCAAAGTGGATAACTTCACACTGGTACGCGTTATATTCCATTTGACGTGCTTTTGCTCACTCACTTAATAGTCTCTTTGCGACTTCCTCCCAACCTACATTTCCATTAAGTTTTGTATCATCTGCAAATGTGAAATTATTACAATTGTCCCCAACACAGAAATCATTGATACAGAATATTAACACCTAAGACTTAAGAAGTGATCGTTGCGACTCTCCATTAGTAACAGCCTGGCAACTGGATAATGATTCACTTATTCCTACTCTCTGCATTCTGCCTGTTATCCAATCCTCAACCTATGCCAGAAACTATCTCCAATATATTTGTACTAATCTGTGTGAGATCTCATCAAAAGCTTTCCAAAGATCCAAATACATCACATTCTCTGGCTCATCCTTGTAGATTTTGTCAGTAACATGCTGAAAAAACATGAACAGCTTTGCAAAATACGACATCACCTTCATAAAGTCATGTTGATTCTGGCCAATCAGACAATACTTTCTAAATATCCAGTATTCTTGCCCTTTATATAGATTCAAATATTTTCCCTACTATTGATATCCAGCTAACTGGTCTGTAGTTCCCTGTTGTCTCTCTCCCTTCTTCATAATCAATTTCAGTTTCACACTCTCACTGGATTCTTAATCTTCATTATTTCAGTGAAATGTTTAGTGTCTTCTTCTGTGTGGGCAGACATAAGGTGATGATTTAACTTCTCTACCATTTCTCCACTTGAAACCCCAGGCAACATTATCCTCATACATTCATCGTTGTGAGGTCAAGGCAAATGGGACACTTCCTTGATGAGGTCACCTAGAATTCAGCAGCAGGGAGGTTACACCAAACATATATAAACAGGGCATTCGGCACTTTGAACCTGCTCAGCCATGCTGTAACATCACAGCTATTCTGCTTGTGTTTGGAATTCTGCATTTTCCTTCTTTCCATGGCTAACAACAAACTATCCACCTGACTGTAAATACACGATGAACCTGGCTCCACCGCTTTCAGAGGCAGATGGTTCCAAAGTCCTACAACTGTGAGAGAAAATAAATCCCCACATATCTGCCCTAGAAGGGTGAGCCCTTGTTCTCAACCAGTGCCCCCGAGTACTGGGTTCACCCACAAGGGAAAATATTCTTTTCACATCCACCTTTGTCAAGGCCATTCAAAATAGAACATAAACCAGTCCCGAACAGGAACAGGCCCTTTGGTCCACCATGTCTAAACTAATCCCATATGGCTGCATGTATCCCGCTATTTCCTGCCTGTTCATGGGTCTGTCAAAATGCATCTTAAACATTGTTGTCGTATCTACTTCTACCATCTCCCCTGGCAACAGGTACCAGGCACCTATCGCCCTCTGTGTAAAAAAAACTTGCCTCACACATCTCTTTTAAACTCCTTCTCTCAGTTTAAACCTGTGCTCCCTAGTATTTGATATTTCCACCCTGGGAAAAAGAATGACTATCCACCCTATACACGCCACTCAGAATTTTATATATAGTTCTATCAGGTTGTCCTTCAGCCTCCGACACTTGTGAAAACAATCCAATTTTGTCCAATCTCTCTTGATAGCTAAGACACTCCAATCCAAACAAGATCCTTGTGGGCGGCACGGTGGCACAGTGGTTAGCACTGCTGCCTCACAGCGCCAGAGACCCGGGTTCAATTCCCGCCTCAGGCGACTGACTGTGTGGAGTTTGCACGTTCTCCCCGTGTCTGCGTGGGTTTCCTCTGGGTGCTCCGGTTTCCTCCCACAGTCCAAAGATGTGCAGGTCAGGTGAATTGGCCATGCTAAATTGCCCGTAGTGTCAGGTAAGGGGTAAATGTATGGGTGGGTTGCGCTTTGGCGGGGCGGTGTGGACTTGTTGGGCCGAAGGGCCTGTTTCCACACTGTAAGTAATCTAATCCTAGTAAACCTCTTCTGTCCGCTCTCCAAAATCTCCACATCCTTCCTGTAGTGTGCCAACCAGAACTGCACACAATGCTCCAAACATGGCCTGACTAAAGTCTTGTACAGCTGCAACGTGACTTGCCAACTTTTATACCCAACGCCCCAGTTGGCGAAGGCAGGCATGCCACACACCTTCTTTACCACCTTATCCACATGTGTTGTCACTTTCAGGGAGCCATAGACTTGCGCCCTAAGATCCCTCTGTATATCAATGCTCCTCAGGGTCCTATAACTTACTCTACATTTTCTTGTTACATTTGACCTCCCACAATGCATCAGCTCACACTTATGCAGATTAAATTCCATTTGCCATTTCTCCGCCCAACTTTCCAAATAATCTATATCCTGTCGTATCCTTTGACAACACTCCTCACTATCCACAATCCCATCAATTTTTTTGTGTCGTCTGCAAACTTACTAATCAGACCGCCCATATTTTCACCCAATCACTTAAATATATATATATTATATATATTTAAATATATATATATTATATATATTACAAACAACAGGTGTCCCAGCACTGATCCTTGTGGAATACCAGTGGTCACAGACTCCCAGTCAGAAAAGCCACCCTCCACAACTACCCTCTGTTTTCTATGACCAAGCCAATTTTGTGCCCAACTGACCACCTCACCATGGATTCCATGTGCCTTAATCTTCTGGATCTTGTCAAATGCTGGGATAAATCCCATTAAGCCCTGTCGACTTAACTACCTTCAGGTTTTTCAAGACATCTAATGCCTCGTCCTTCTTAGTATCGACATAGCCCTGAATATCAACATACCCTTTGCTAATTTTACTATCAGCCATGTTCTTCTCCTTGGTGACTACTGATACAAAAATTTCAATAAGGATCTCACTCATTTCTTCTGGCCCCACCCATAAATTCCCACTTTTGGCCTTGAGTGGAGCTGCCCTTTCCCTAGTTACCCTTTTGTGCCTAATGTACATATAAAATGCCCGGGGAGTCTCCTTAATCCTACATCTCAAGGACATTTCATGGCCCCTTTAGCAATCCTGTTTCCTTGTTTAATTTCTTTCCTGCTTCCTTTCTATTCCTCAAGGGTCTTGTCTGATTTCAGTTTCCTAAACCTGACTTATGCTTCCTTTGCCTTTTTGACTAAACTTTCAATATCTCTTGTCATCCAGGGTTCCTGAAACTTGCCTCCCTCATCTTTCATTCTCACAGGAACATGCTGGTCTTGAAGTCTGTTCAACCGACCTATAAAAGACTCCCACATATCAAATGTGAAGTTTCCCTCAAACAACCGCCCCAAATTTAATTTCTGCCTAATTGCTGTTGTAATTTGCCTTCCCCGAATTTAGTTCTTTCACCCGAGAACCAGACTTATCCTTATCTGTAACATACGGAACAATGATCATTATTCTCAATATGCCCCCTCCACTGAAATTTCAATTACCCAATACAAATTTAGTAGGTCCCTTCCCTTGTTGGACTGTTGACATGCTGTTTCCTGGATTCACCCAACAAATTCTGGCCTACTTAAGCCCCTGGCACTAAGGGAGTCCCAGTCAATATGGGGGAAGTTAAAGCCACCCATTACAGTAACCCTGTTGTTTTTACATCTTTCCATGACCTGCTTACATATTTGTTCCTCTATCTCCCGCTGCCTGTTGGTAGGCCTTTGGTATAACCGCATCAAAGTGATTGCACTTTTCTTGTTCCTGGAATCTACCGCGATAGCCTCGCTGGATGAGCCCTCCTTAATCAGTACTGCAACTCCACCACCCCTTTTATATCTCATTCTATCGCATCTGAAACATCGAAACTCTGGAACATTGAGCTGCTTGTTTTTCACTTAACCAAGGTTCTGTACTGGCTACCCCATTGTAGACCCATGTACTAATCCAGGTTCGAAGCTCATCTGCCTTACCTACTATAATCCTTGCATTAAAATAAATACACTTCAGACCACCAGTCCCACCGTGTTCATTAACCTGGCCCTGCCTGTTCTTCCTACTTTGAAGACTTGACTTAACGTTGACTTCAGTCACTCCACCTGCTGACTTACTGTTTTGGTTCCTACCCTCTGCCACACTAATTTAAACCTTCCCAAGTGGCATCAGAAAACCTCCCTGCCAGGGTATTGGTGCCCCTACAGTTTAGGTGTATTCCGTCCTTCTTATTCAGGTCCCTCCTGCCCTGAAAGACATCCCAATGATCCAGATACCAGAATCCCTCCCTCCTGCACCAGCTCTTTAGCCACATATTTAACTGGACTATTTTTTCTATTCCTGGCCTCACTGACAGGTGGCACAGGAAGTAATCCTGAGATTACAACCCTAGAAGTTCTGTTTTTCAACTTCCTACTTCACTCCCTGAACTCCCTATGCAGGACCTCATCTCTCTTCCCGCCGATGCCATTAGAACTAAGGTGGACTACAATCTCTGGCTGCTCACCCTCACCCTTCAGAATAACCTATGCTTACTCAAAGACATCCTTAACCCTGACAGCAGGGAGGCAACACACCACCCTGGAGTCTCACTCATTGTCATAGAAATGCCCTGACTATACATCCCCCAAACTGATCTTATACACTTCAATCAAGTCACCTCTCTCTGGGAGAATTATTAGCTGCTAATGGAGACCATTAGCGACTGACAATGGGCTGTACATGGTAGCAGCCCATGTGATGACAATGACTGGTGTGTAACGGTTGCAGTAAGGACCTGGGAAAGTGCTCAGGCCTTACAATTATCAAACTCAATACTGAGTCCAGAGGTTGCAGGGTTCTCAAACGGAAAATGAGATGCTGGGCTTCTTTCGGGAGTACTGCAGCAGAGATAGAGATGTTGGCTCGGGAACACGGGGTGTTGAAATGTCAGGCCACCGGAAGCTCAGGGTCATTGCTGCGGAGAGAATGTAGATATTTTGCAAAGTGGTCACCCAGTCTGTGCTTTGTCTCCCCAGTGGTGAGTACACCACATTGTGAGCAGCAAATGCAGTCTACTGGATTGTGGGAAGGACAGGTAAAGCACTGCTTCACCTGGAAGATATGTGTTTGGGCCCTTGGATACTGAAGAGGGAGGAGGTAAATTGGCTGGGATTACACCTTTGCTGATTGCAGGGGATGGTGCCGTGATGCTGTGGGGAGGTGTTAGGATTGGAGCAAGGGTGGACCAGTGTGTCCCAGATAGAATGGTCCCTGTGGAAAGCTGACAAAGAACGGGGAGGGGAATATGTGTCTGGTGGTGGCATCTCACAGGAGGTGACGGAAATGGCAGCTAAGGTCCCTCTAGATGTGGATGCTGATGGGATGGTAGGTAAGGACAAGGGGGATACTAGCGCTGTTGTGGGAGGTAAGCAGGGGGTAAGGGCAGAGATACTGGAGATGGGTCAGTTGAGGAAGAAGGTGGACATTTCGGAGGCTCCTTGTCGAAGCTGGCCTCATTGGAACAGATGCAACAGAGATGGAGGAACCGGGAGAATGGAACAGAGCCTTTCCAGGCAACTGGGTGTGAGGATGTATAGTCCAGGCAGCTGTGGGAGTCGGTGGGTTTATAGTGGATACTGGTGGCTAGACTATCCCCAGAAAGGGAAACAGGGATGTCGAGGAAGGGAAGGGAGGAATCAGAGATGGACCAGGTGAAGGTGAGACAGGGTTAGAAATTGGAAGTGAAATCGATGAATTTTTCCAATTTCAGAGAAGAGAGGGAAGCAGCATCACTGTTCCTATCGATATACTGGAGAAAGAGTTGCAGGTGGGGGCTGGAACACGACGGACAAGGAATGTTCCATTAATCCCTCAAAGACAAGGGCATAACTGGGGCCCATGCGGTAACCCATGGTCAGCCCTTTGATCTGGAGAAGGTGAAGAGTTAAAAGAGAAGTTGTTTAGGTGAGTAAGAGCTTGGCCAGGCGGATGAGGGTAGTGGTGGATGGGGACAGTTCAAACCTTTTTTCTGATGAGAAGCAGAGAGCCCTGAGACCAGCCTGATGGGGAATGGTCAAGTAAAGGGATTGCACATTCATGGTGAAGAGGAGGCAGCTGGGACCTGCAAACTGGAAATTCTGAAACTGATTCTTGCATCAGAGGAATGGCGGATGTAAGTGGGAAGGGATTGGACAAGGGGAGAAATAATCAAGTTGAGGTAGAAAGAGATGAGTTCTATGAGGCAGGAGCAGGTAGAAACAATGGGCAGTCCTGTTTGTGTATTTTGAGAAGGAGGTAGAAGAGAGATGTGCAAGGTTGGGGGACTATCAGCTTGGAGGCAGTGGTGAGGAGGTTACTAGATGAAATGAGGTGAGTGAGCGTTGTGGACACAATAGCCTGATGTTCCATGGTGGGGTTATGGTCCAGGGGAAGGTAGGAGGGGGTATCTGAGAGCTGGCGCTCAGCTTTCACAATATAGAGGTCAGTACACCAGACGGCAACAGCACCACCCTTGGCGGCAAACTTAATAACTAAGTCAGGGTTAGATCTGAGAATACGGAGTGCAATCAGTTCAGAGGGAGACAAGTTTGAATGGATGAGGGGCAGAGAAATAGAGGCGATCAATATCACGTTGACTGTTCTCGATGAACAGATAGAGTGTAGGCAAATGGCCAGAGGGAGATTGTTGGAGGTTGGTGAAGGGTTCTTTGTGACAGGGAGAGGACTCTTGTCCAAAGGAATGGCTTCAAAGGTGAAGATGGCTGAAGGAAAGCTCAACATCATATAGTGTCCGAAATGAGTTTTTTTTTGTGGTAAGGATTGACGATGGTTAAAACTAAGACCTCTGCTGAGTACACAATATTCAGCATCAGACAACGGAAAGTCAGAAGGGATTGCCATCAGTTTGTTCAGTATCACTTCCATGGTGAGGGAGGGGGAAAAAAGAGGAGGGGGTGTAGCACTACTAATCAGAGAGGGTATCACAGCTACAGAAGCTTCCATTGTCGAGGAAGATCTGCCTACCGAGTCAGTATGGGTGGAAATTAGGAACAGCAAGGGAGCAGTCACCTCTTTAGGGATTTACTACAGGCCCCCCAAAAGCAGCAGGGAGATGGAAGAAAGCATAGGTTGGCAGATTTTGGAAAAGTGTGGACGTAGTAGGGTTGTTGTAATGGGTGACTTTAACTTTCCCAATATTGATTGGAACCTCCTTCGAGCAGAAGATTTGAATGGAGCTGTTTTTGTAAGGTGTATTCAGGAGGGTTTCCTAACTCAGTACGTTGACAGGCCGACGAGGGGAGAGGCCATTCTAGACTTAGTGCTCGGAAATGAGCCGGGGCAGGTATCAGATCTTGTGGCGGGAGAGCATTTTGGTGAGAGTGACCACAACTGCCTCACATTCTACATAGCTATGGAGAAGGAGAGGATTAGGCAAAATGGGAGGATATTTAATTGGGGAAGAGGAAACTATGATGCGATTAGACATGAGTTAGGAAGCATGGATTGGGAGCAATTGTTCCATGGTAAAGGCACTATAAACATGTGGAGACTGTTTAAGGAACAGTTGTTGCAAGTGATGAATAAATATGTCCCTCTGAGACAGGCAAGAAGGGGTAAGATAAAGAAACCTTGGATGACGAGAGCGGTGGAGCTTCTCGTCAAAAGGAAGAAGGTAGCTTACATAAGGTGGAGGAAGCTAGGGTCAGGCTCAGCTCTAGAGGATTACAGGCAGGCAAGGAAGGAGCTTAAAAATGGTCTGAGGAAAGCCAGGAGGGGGCACGAGAAAGGCTTGGCAGAACGGATGAGGGAGAACACAAAGGCATTTTACACTTATGTGAGGAATAAGAAAATGGTCAAAGAAAGAGTAGGGCTGATCAGGGATAGCATAGGGAATTTGTGTGTGGAGTCTGAGGAGGTAGGGGAAGCATTAAATGAGTTTTTTGCTTCTGTCTTTATGAAAGAAACGAACTTTGTAGTGAATGAAATTTTGAAGAGCAGGTGTGCATGCTGAAATGGATAGAGATAGAGGAAGCTGATGTGAAAATTTTGTCAAATATGAAAATTGACAAGTCGCCAGGCCCAGACCAGATTTGTCCTCGGCTGCTTTGAGAAACGAGAAATGCAATTGCTTCGCCACTTGCGAAGATCTTTGCATCCTCGCTCTCCACTGGAGTCGTACCTGAGGACTGGAGAGAGGCAAATGTAATTCCTCTCTTCAAGAAAGGAAATAGGGAAATCCCTGACAATTACAGACCAGTAAGTCTCATGTCTGTCGTCTGCAAGATGTTAGAAAGGATTCTGAGGGATAGGATTTATGACCTTCTGGAAGAGCATGGCTTGATTAAATGCAGTCAACACGGCTTTGTGAGGGGCAGGTCATGCCTCACAAACCTTATCGAGTTCTTTGAGGATGTGACTAGAAATGTTGATGAGGGTCGAGCTGTGGATGTGGTGTATATGGACTTCAGCAAGGCATTTGAAAAGGTTCCCCATGGTAGGCTCATTCAGAAGGTCAGGAGGAATGGGATTCAGGGGAACATAGCTGTGTGCATACAGAATTGGCTGGCCAACAGAAGACAGCGAGTGGTAGTAGAAGGAAAATATTCTGCCTGGAAGTCTGTGGTGAGTGGTGTTCCACAGGGCTCTGTCCTTGGGCCTCTACTGTTTGTAATTTTTATTAATGACTTGGATGAGGGGATTGAAGGATGGGTCAGCAAGTTTGCAGATGACACAAAGGTTGATGGTGTCGTTGACAGTAAAGAGGGCTGTTGTAGGCTGCCGCAGGATATTGACAGGATGCAGAGATGGGCTGAGAGGTGACAGATGGAGTTCAACCTGGATAAATGCGAGGCATTTTGGAAGGTCGAATTTGAAAGCTGAGTACAGGATTAAGGATAGGATTCTTGGCAGTGTGGAGGAACAGAGGGATCTTGGTGTGCAGGTACATAGATCCCTTAAAATGGCCACCCAAGTGGACAGGGTTGTTAAGAAAGCATATGGTGTTTTGGCTTTCATTAACAGGGGGATTGAGTTTAAGAGTCGTGAGATCTTGTTGCAGCTCTATAAAACTTTGGTTAGACCGCACTTGGAATACTGTGTTCAGTTCTGGTCGCCCTATTATAAGAAAGATGTGGATGCTTTGGAGAGGGTTCAGAGGAGGTTTACCAGGATGCTGCCTGGACTGGAGGGCTTATCTTATGGAGAGAGGTTGACTGAGCTCGGACCTTTTTCATTGGAGAAAAGGAGGAGGAGAGGGTACCTAATTGAGGTATACAAGATAATGAGAGGCATAGATAGAGTCGATAGCCAGGACTATTTCCCAGGGCAGAAATGACTAACACGAGGGGTCATAGTTTTAAGCTGATTGGAGGAAAGTATAGAGGGGATGTCAGAGGCAGGTTCTTTACACAGAGAGTTGTGAGAGCATGGAATGCGTTGCCAGCAGCAGTTGTGGAGGCAGGGTCATTGGGGGACATTTAAAACACTCCTGGACATGCATATGATCACAGAAATTTGAAGGTACCTACATCGTGGGCTGAAGGGCCTGTTCTGTGCTGTACTGTTCTATGTTCTATGTTCTAATTCCACCAAGTTCCTCTTTTCCTGACTTACAGCACAGGTTATGCTAGAACTGGAGAGAACACTAGTTTGACCACAGCAGGAGTATTGTGTACAATTTTGGTCAACAAGGGAAGATGTTGGAAAGGCTGAGGTTGTTTTGCTTGGGACACAGGAGGTATTTAAAATAATGCAGGGCTAAATAGATTGGATTAGATGAATGTATAACTAGGTAAATAAGAAGACATAGATTTAAAGTAATTGGCAGAATGAACAGAAGGTCACGGAAGGGAAATTATTTTGTCCAGATGGCAATGGAGATCAGGAACTCACTGTCTGAAAGGATTGTAGAGATGAAAACACTTACCAAATTTTAAAAACATGTGTGCATAGACCTGAAGTGCTACAAAGGTATCAACCAAGAATAGGAACAAAGCTGGATATATGCCTGGTGACTGGCAAGAAGAGTCCAGACACAATGACCTCCTCTTGTACTGTAAATGTTCTGTTAGCACACCACAGTGAACAGCTTTCAATGTTAACTTGGACTGGGAGTGGCGGGTAAATCCTCTTCATAATTTTAAAATACCCTATTAAGACACCTGAAGCACACCATTTTACCAAAGGATATGAATCTTACTCCTCAACCCTTCCTCAGAACTGAAAGACTTGATGTCCATAAACACTGCTGACGCTGGAATTTTCTATCAGAAAGAGGTCATTCTAAGCATCATGTGAGAGTCAGCTGACTGGTACAATCATCCATTTTCCTACTCTCCCATTGTCCTTATCACATGTGCTTCAAATATTAACTCATTTTCTTTTCCAAAAGCACAACATTTTGTCTCTACCTCTTGCTGTGGTCAATCATTTCATACTCCAATAATCCTTTGTGTAAAGATACTTCTAAGCTTTCCTCTTCAACAGAAACTTACCCCTTAAATTGTGCATTTAACCCCAGGTGCTTAACCACAAGGATTGCAATAAAATCGATGTTGGTATTTCTTTTGGACACTGAGACACAGGAGGGGAAAGTAAGAAAGGTGATTGAAAGATTGGTCAAGTAGCATTTTAAAAGCAGAGACAGAGGCAAAGGGAGGCATCTACAGATGTTTGGACTGAGGCCAGTGGTTGAGTAATTGATACAATGTAGAAACCTCTCCTCAATATTAGAAACCATCTTATTAAATCTGCCTTCCCCATCCTGCTGTTGTGGGAACAGTCCCAGTTTCATCTGGTAAAAGCAAACTGAACCTGCTTACAACAATCAAGATGCAGCAAAGCTACATTCATGCAGACATTTGAACCTCAGGGGTTAATAACCAAACTGTCTTAGAACAGGTTTTCTTAGAAAAACAGGAAAACAGCAGAGTACAGTGAAGGATGGATTATGTTTCTTCCAAATATCCAAGTATTATCTGCAAGGAATATCTTTACAGGCAACTAAACTCCTGGGAGAAAGTGAGGACTGCAGATGCTGGAGACCAGAGATGAAAAGTGTAGGGCTGGAAAAGCTCAACAGGCCAGGCAGCATCTGGGGAGCAGGAGGATCAATGTTTCGGGCATAAGCCCTTCTTCAGGAATCCTGAAGAAGGGCTTATGCCCGAAACATCGATTCTCCTGCTCCTCGGATGCTGCCTGGCCTGCTGAGCCTTTCCAGCACCACACTTTTCAACTAAACATCTGGGACAATACTGACCATGTGTAATTAATGTACATTAGTGATTAATCAAATAAATATTGGCAGATGGATCAATTAACCACGATATAAAGTTAATGCTTAGGCAAATGGTCTCTCAATAAAAATGGCTTTTCCTAAAAGGATCTGAGAGCAGTTAAATCATGAGGTCTTATTTGTAAAATTTGTTGCTGAAGTTGTCAAACAAATGTGTGAAGAAGGATGGCTTTCCAGTCTTAGATACAAAGCTCACAGGAAAGAAACACCCACAGAGACTGCTTTGATCAACTATTCCATACACTTCAACATCAAGTGCTTTGTGCTTACGCATGGTACATCTTTGTGAACTGTAGAAGGAAGGAGGTTGACCCAACAATTGATCCAGTACTACGTACCTCATCAGTTACTTTGAATCTCTTCAGCAAGGCAACGAATTTCTGTTTAAAGTTTGGTTGCTAAGTGGGGAGAAGAGAAAAGGAAAGGGTGTGAACTGAGGCTGTGATTGTCTGTAGGATATAGCAAGTAGGATATAGCTGGCTTGTAGACACTATGGGCTTCAGCACCAAGGTTTGGCACCTCCAAGTGACAGGTCATAGGGATAACTTCACTTTTCTAATTTCAGCCAAGTCTCTCGACCACTGGGACTCAATAGTAGGGAAGAGTGGAGGGAGCCTCACCCACGTAAGGAGGGTTCAATACTGATTCACACACTTTGCTTGATCAAAATAAATTGATCCAGGGAGATCAAAAGAGTGGACATGCCCCAAATAGAGAAAGAGTTTTTTTTGCCGCTGGTACTAACAGAGATGATATTCCCCTGTTCCCTGAAACCTTTCAAGCTGTACAGCTGTTCATTTGTACTGGATATACCGAATCCAGGTGTAAGTTTCATACATCCATTCACCATGCCTGAGCAGTGCAATGGGGAGAATCTGGAGATTTGCAATGGGTGACTGGTATAGATTGCTGGAGAGGACGGTGATATCTTTGATCTTTGGACAGCACAGGTGAAAGTACTCTTCCCAATCTTTCCTCAGGACCAGGTCCACTCAGTGAGGTGTGTGTGTGTGTGTCTCTAGAGATGTACAGCATTGAAACAGACCCTTCGGTCCAACCTGTCCACACCGACCAGATAGCCCAACCCAATCTAGTCCCACCTGCCAGCACCCAGCTCATATCCCTCCAAACCCTTCCTATTCATATACCCATCCAAATGCCTCTTAAATGTTGCAATTGTACCAACCTCCACCACATCCTCTGGCAGCTCATTCCATACACACGCCACCCTCTGTGTGAAAAAGTTGCCCCTTAGGTCTCTTTTATATATTTCCCCTCTCACCCTAAACCTATGCCCTCTAGTTCTGGACTCCCCCACCCCAGGGAAAAGACTTAGCCTATTTACCCTATCCATGCCCCTCATGGTTTTGTCAACCTCTATAAGGTCACCCCTCAGCCTCCGACACTCCAGGGAAAACAGCCCCAGCCTGTTCAGCCTCTCCCTGTAGCTCAAATCCTCCAACCCTGGCAACATCCTTGTAAATCTTTTCTGAACCCTTTCAAGTTTCACAACATCTTTCCGATAGGAAGGAGACTAGAACTGCATGCAATATTCGAACAGTGGCCTAACCAATGTCCTGTACAGCCGCAACATGACCTCCCAACTCCTGTACTCAATACTCTGACCAATAAAAGAAAGCAGACGACACGCCTTCTTTACTATCCTATCTACCTGCGACTCCACTTTCAAGGAGCTATGAACCTGCACTCCAAGGTCTCTTTGTTCAGCAACACTCCCTCGGACCTTACCGTTAAGTGTATAAGTCCTGCTAAGATTTGCTTTCCCAAAATGCAGCATCTCGCATTTATCTAAATTAAACTCCATTCGCCACTTCTCTGCCCACTGGCTCATCTGGTCCAGATCCTGTTGTAATCTGAGGTAACCCTCCTCGCTGTCCACTACACCTCCAATTTTGGTATCATCTCCAAACTTACTAACTGTACCTCTTATACTCGCATCCAAATCATTGATGTAAATGACAAAAAGTAGAGGGCCCAGCACCGATCCTTGTGGCACTCCACTTGCCATTGGAAGGTGAGTGGCATTGAACGGGTTGAGAGTTTGCAATCTCGCTTCATCCTGATGAGGTGGTGGTGGTGATGAACGGCCATCAGTGACTTGTTTTGGTGGCCTTTCTAGCCCAAGCACTGAGCTACCTGTAAAGTGGAGGCCAAGTGTGGGGTTGTGTGTGATGAGGTGGGCTGGGCTGGCTGTGTGGGGAGGTAATGTGTATTTGTCTGTTAACGTGATCAAAAACTGACCTGACATTTCTGTGTGCTCTCCCCTTCCTTTGCCTTCCTTCGTGGCCACCACATAAGGTCAGTTACTCAGGGTCTTTCTGCCTTTACTGCAGCACTTCCATGAACAATAGCCATATCTTGGGTTTCTCAGATTCCACTGCTCAGGTTTGATTGGCAGGCTAGTTTCCACATCCTTAACCATCACCCTGACCCTGGTGGATCCAATGATGCCAGTCAAAGGCATGTGGGAATATTATACTGCGCAAGAGCCATTACCCAGGGAAGAAGACCAATTCCTGCCTTTCCTCATGCAAATTGATCACTGTTTCTTCCACGTTGTGCTGCTTTGGTGAAAATGTTCCAGCTATGAGTTACCTTTCCTTTTAGGGAATGTCTATCACAAAAGTTGACAGCTTCAGACTGAATGACATGTGCATAAATTTCTGATCAATGACCTGGCACAGCCCAAAACAAATAAGAGCAGAGTTATAGGTGACTCCATCCAAACCCAGAGCTGCCCATTCCCAGTGATTTACTAGCAGTGCAAGTCCAGCTTTAACTATCATTACCCGTGTCATTGAGGTAGTCCGGATCATTTTCCGTCGGGTCTTCTTGGTTTTTCTCAACTCATCATCTTCATCATAAAGATCCTAAACACAAAACAATGTCGTTCTTATATAGAATTACACTAAGATTGCTGCATATCAATCGGTCATTTGGCCCCACCGGACCACGCTTGTCCAATATTTATATTACACTCAAACTTCCTCCCATCCTTCCTTACTTAAATCACTCAGTATAATTCTCTAGTCACTTGTCATTCAAGTCTTGATCCACCTTCTCCTTAAATGCATCTACTCCTACCCTCCACGGTGATAGTGAGTTGCACATTCTCATTGAGTAAAGAAAAGATTTTGAAGTTTTTCACAAAATAAAATCTTCTGCAGTAGATTATTAGCCAATAGCTAAACATTCAGATCAAGGATGAGTTCAACCTTGAGGAAATGACAGTATCAAAGTAATCCACACTTTCATCAATTACAGCACAGAAACACATACTCGTGTGTGCCCATGCCCACCTCTGAGAGTGATCTTATTAGAGTCTCCCTCTCTTTGCTCTTTACCATGTAAATATTCCCCCTTCAAGTATTTCTGCAACTCCTTTAGAAAATGATTGATGAATCTGCTTCCATTATCCTTACAGAGAGTGTGTATAGAAAGATTTGTCAGATGACCTCTGATCATATTCCCATTGTCTAAAGTCTGTTTCCTCTGGCTACAAACCCTCCTATCACTGAAAACAATTCCTCCTTACTTGTCTTGATTTTTAAAAGCGGAGGTCGATTAAATGAGTAATTGGGGACAGAGGGTAGTCAATGCAGTTTCAAAAAACAAGTGACATTACAGAAGTAAAGAAGCAATCAGGAATCCTACTTCAGGCATGGCAGCTCATGCCAAATACATAACAAGTGTGTTGCTTAAACCAGAACAGAGAAATAATTACCAAGTGAATGAATCATCGCTGCTGAGGGACCGGTTACAGTTTACAGCCCAAATAAGACTTTGATAAACAAATACACAGAATGCAAGGAATAAATTAAGTGGGCACAAATTAAAATTGGAGAATACAATATATTAGCCACTGCTGAGACATGGCTACAGGATGGTCAGGTCTGGGAACTAAATATACCACATATAAGGTTCACAGGACTGACAGAGTAAACAGTAGAGGAGGTTCAGCAAATTTAAGAGATTTGAAATAAAATCACTTCAAATAAGGGAGAAGATAATGAGAGTAAAATATCCAATGGTGCAGGAAATGGTAGGCCCCTGAGAAGTGTTATCGAACAGAGAGATCTAAGGGTGCAGATAAAGTGGAGTCACAGGGTGGTGAAGAAGGTGTTTGGCATGCTTGCGTTCAGGAGTACAGGTGTTGAGATGTTATGTTACTGTTGTACAAGACATTGGTGAGGCCACATTTGGAATACTGAACACAATCTGATTGCCTTGCTATAGGAAGGATATTATTAAACTGGAAAGGGGGCAAAAAGATGCACCAAGACTTGACAGTTTGAGTTATAAGGAGAGGCTGTATAGGCTGGGACATTATTGACTTGAGCATAGGAGACTGAGGAGTAACATCCTGGAGATTTGTAAGATTAGGAAGAGCATGGATAGCTAAGGTCTTTTCACTGAGGTGGGGAGTCCTAAACTAGAGAACATAGGTTTGAGGTGGGAGAGGCAAGATTTAAAAGGGACTGAAGGGTAACTTTTCATGCAGAGGGTGGTGCGTATATGGAATAAGCTGCCAGAGGAAGTGATATAGGCTGGTACAATAACAATATTTAAAAGACATTGGGCACAAATACATGAATTAGAAAAGGTTTCGAGGAATATGAGTCAAATGCAGGCATGTGGGAATGGTTCAGTTTGGGAAACTTGGTTGGCATGGATGAGTTGGACTGGAAGGTCTGTTTCTGTGCTGCATGACTCCACGCCTCTATAATTCTGCCAGTTATGGAACGAGCAGCCAGTTTGTAAAATTGTACCAAGTGGCTGCCTCTTTTTCCAGAAAACTGGCTATGAGTGAAGGTGGAATAACTTTAATGGAGCTACTCAACACGAGGCAGGATGGGAGTCTGGTTGATCAACCCTGGTGTCCAAGCAGGGGAAATAGTGAGACGAGGGGAGAGGAATTCCCTGCTCAGAAATCAGCCATAGCTGATAGCTTTGGGAGCCTATTATGAACAGGCAGGCAGCAGTTATCATGATGGAAAGGTGTTGTTTCCTGGAACTGGTTCCCTGGCTGGGACCCATGAGATTGTGATGAGAATGTTTCTCCACTGACAACACACATGCAACGAGAGAATTCTCCACACCTGGCTGGGAACTGCATCATCACTGCCTTCCTGCTCCGAGGAAAAACTGTCGTCTTCATCCTCAGAGTAATTATCAATGTCTGGAGAACGATCTGCAATAGGTTGAAGAAGATCTTCTTCAGAAAGGAGCAAGAAATAAGCTGGTTATCACCTAATGCACAATATAACAACAGGATGACTGACAGGGAAGAAAGGGAAACTCCATCTGACATGTAGAGCAGGTGGTGGGTATATTACTCCCTCTCAGTGCGGGGTAAATTATACACTCTCAGTGCTGGGTAAATTACTCCCTCTTAGTGCGGGCTGAATTATACACTCTCAGTGCTGGATAAATTACTCCCTCTCAGTGCGGGGTAAATTATACACTCTCAGTGCTGGGTAAATTACTCCCTCTCAGTGCGGGGTAAATTATACACTCTCAGTGCTGGGTAAATTACTCCCTCTTAGTGCGGGCTGAATTATACACTCTCAGTGCTGGATAAATTACTCCCTCTCAGTGCGGGGTAAATTATACACTCTCAGTGCTGGGTAAATTACTCCCTCTCAGTGCTGGGTGAATTATACACTCTCAGTGCTGGATAAATTACTCCCTCTTAGTGCGGGCTGAATTATACACTCTCAGTGCTGGATAAATTACTCCCTCTCAGTGCGGGGTAAATTATACACTCTCAGTGCTGGGTAAATTACTCCCTCTCAGTGCTGGGTGAATTATACACTCTCAGTGCTGGGTAAATTACTCCCTCTCAGTGCTGGGTGAATTATACACTCTCAGTGCTGGGTAAATTACTCCCTCTCAGTGCTGGGTAAATTACTCCCTCTCAGTGCGGGGTGAATTACTCTTTCTCAGTGCGGGGTGAATTACTCCCTCACCGTGTTGGATAAATTACTCCCTCTCAGTGCGCGGTAAATTACTCCTTCTCAGTGCGGGGTGAATTACTCTTTCTCAGTGCGGGGTGAATTACTCTTTCTCAGTGCTGGGTGAATTACTCTTTCTCACTACTCAGTGACTTACTGTCTCATCACTGCGTGAATTACTATCTCTCAGTTCGTGGTGAATTACCAGTTCTCAGTGCTGGGTGATTACTCTCTCTGAGCACTGAGTGAATTACTCTCTCTCAGCGCTGGGTGAATTACTCTCTCTCAGAGATGGGTGAATTATCTCTCAGCGCTGGGTGAATTACTCTCTCTCAGCGCTGGGTGAATTACTCTCTCATTGCGGGGTGAATTACTCTCTCTCAGCACTGGATGAATTACTCTCTCTCAGTGCTGGGTGAACTGCTCTCTCAGTACTGGATGAATTACTCTCAGTACTTGGTGAATTATTGTCTAATCACTGGGTTAATTATTGTCTCTCAGTGCTGGGTGAATTACTCTCTCAGAGATGGGTGAATTACTCTCTCTCAGAGATGGGTGAATTATCTCTCAGTGCTGGGTGAGTTACACTCTCTCAGTACGAGGTGAATTACCATCTCACCACTGGGTGAATTACTCTCTTTCCATGCTGCGTGAAATACTCCCACACAGTGCTGGGTGAATTACTCTCTCTCTGTGCTGGGTGAATTACTCTCTCTCAATGCTGGGTGAATTAGACTCTCTCAGTGCGAGGTGAATTACCCTCTCTCAATAGTAGGCGAAATACCATCTCATTGCTGGGTGGATTACTCTCTCAGTGCTGGGTGTCTTACTCTCTCTCAGTACTGGGTGAATTACTCTCTCTCTCTGCGCTGGGTGAATTACTCTCTCTCTGTGCTGGGTGAATTAGTCTCTCAGTACTGGGTGAATTACCATCTCTCATTGCTGGGTGAATTACTCTCTCTCAGTACTCAGTGAATTACTGTCTCACAACTGGATGCATTACTTTCTCTCAGTGCTGGGTGACTTACCATCTCTCAGTGCTGGGTGAATTACCCCCTCATTGCTGGGTGGATAACTCTCTCAGTGCTGGGTGAACTACTCTCTCTCAGTACTGGGTGAATTACTCTCTCTCTCTTTGCGCTGGGTGAATTACTCTCTCTCAGTACTGGGTGAATTACTCTCAGTGCAGTGTGAATTACTCTCTCTCTGTGCTGGGTGAATTGCTCTCTCTTAGTGCTAGGTGAATTAGTCTCTCAGTACTGGGTGAATTGCTTTCTCTCAGTGCTGGGTGAATTACCATCTCTCAGTACTTGGTGATTTACTCTCTCACAGTATCCAGTGAATTACTGTCTTACGACTGGATGCATTATTTTCTCTCAGTACTGGGTGATTTACCATCTCTCAGCGCTGGGTGAATTACATTCTCTCAGTGCTGGGAGATTTACCGTCTTTCGGTGTTGGGTGAATTAGCCCCTCATTACTGGGTGAATTACTTTCTCAATGCTTCGTGAATTACTCTCTCTCTGTGCTGGGTGAATTACTCTCTCAGTGCTGGGTGAATTACTCTCTCTCTGTGCTGGGTGAATTACTCTCTCTCAGTGCTGGGTGAATTAGTCTCTCTCAGTGCGAGACGAATTACCCTCTCTCAGTGCTGGGTGAATTACTCTCTCTCAGTACTGGGTGATTTACCATCTCTCAGCACTGGGTGAATTACTCTGTCTCAGTGCTGGGTGAATTACCCTCTCTCAGTACTCAGTGAATTACTGTCTCACGACTGGATGCATTACTATCTCTCACTGCTGGGTCTCAGTGCTGTGTGAATTACACTCTCATTGCTGGGTGGATTACTCTCTCAGTGCTGGGTGAATTACTCTCTCTCTATGCTGGGTGAATTACTCTCTCTCAGTGCTGGGTGAATTAGTCTCTCAGTACTGGGTGAATTACTCTCTCAATACTAGGTGAAATACCATCTCATCACTGGGTGAATTATTGTCTCTCTGGGTGAATTACTGCATTTCAATGCTGGAAGAATTACTGTCTCATCACTGGTTGAGTTACACTCTCAGTGCAGAGTGAATTACTCTCTCAGTGCTGGGTGAATTACTCTCTCTCAGTGCTGGGTGAATTACTCTCTCAGTGCTGGGTGAATTACTCTCTCTCTGTGTTGGGTGAATTACCCTCTCTCAATAGTAGGCGAAATACCATCTCATTACTGGGTGAATTACTCTCTCTCATTGCTGGGTGATTTACCGTCTCTCAGTGCTGGGTGAATTACTCTCTCAGTGCTGGGTGAATTACTCTCTCTCTGTGTTGGGTGAATTACCCTCTCTCAATAGTAGGCGAAATACCATCTCATTACTGGGTGAATTACTCTCGCTCATTGCTGGGTGATTTACCGTCTCTCAGTGCTGGGTGAATTACTCTCGCTCATTGCTGGGTGATTTACCGTCTCTCAGTGCTGGGTGAATTACTCTCTCAGTGCTGGGTGAATTACCATCTCTCATTGCTGGGTGAATTACCCCCTCATTGCTGGGTGGATTACTCTCTCAGTGCTGGGTGTCTTACTCTCTCTCAGTGCTAGGTGAATTACTCTCTCTCTCTCTGCGCTGGGTGAATTACTCTCTCAGTGCTGGGTGAATCAGTCTCTCAGTACTGGGTGAATTACTCTCTCTTAGTGCTGGATTAATTACTCTCTCTCAGTACAGGGAGAATTACTCTCTCTCAAAATATGAGGTGAAATACTGGGTGAATTACCATCTCTCATTACTGGGTGAATTACTCTCTCTCAGTACTCAGTGAATTACTGTGTTACGACTGGATGCATTACTTTCTCTCAGTGCTGGGTTATTTACCATCTCTCAGTGCTGGGTGAATTACTCTCTCTCAGTGCTGGGTGAATTACTCTCTCTCAGTGCTGGGTGAATTACTCTCTCTCATTACTGGGTGAATTACTCTCTCTCAGTGCTGGGTGAATTACTCTCTCTCAGTGCTGGGTTATTTACCATCTCTCAGTGCTGGGTGAATTACTCTCTCTCATTACTGGGTGAATTACTCTCTCTCAGTGCTGGGTGAATTACTCTCACTCAGTGCTGGGTGAATTACTTTCTCTCAGTGCTGGGTAAATTACTCACTCTCAGTGCTGGGTGAATTACTCACTGTCAGTGCTGAGTGAATTACTCTCTCTCAGTGCTGGGTGAATTACTCTCTCTCATTACTGGGTGAATTACTCTCTCTCATTGCTGGGTGATTTACCGTCTCTTAGTGCTGGGTGAATTACTCTCTCTCAATGCTGGGTGAATTACTCTCTCAGTGCTGGGTGAATTACTCTCTCTCAGTACTGGGTGAATTACTCTCTCTCTCTGCGCTGGGTGAATTACTCTCAGTACTGGGTGAATTACTCTCTCTCAATGCTGGGTGAATTACTCTCTCAATGCTGGGTGAATTACTCTCTCTCAGTACTGGGTGAATTACTCTCTCTCAGTACTGGTTGAATTAGTCTCTCAGTACTGGGTGAATTACTCTCTCTCTGCGCTGGGTGAATTACTCTCTCTCAGTACTGGGTGAATTACTCTCTCTCAGAGCTGGGTGAATTAGTCTCTCAGTACTGGGTGAATAATTATCTCTGAGTGCTGGCTGAATGACTCTCTCAGTACTAGGTACATTACTCTCTCTCAGTGCTGGGTGAATTACTCTCTCATTGCTGGTTGAATTACTCTCTCTCAGTGCTTGTTGAATTACTCAGTGCTGTGTGAATTACACTCTCTCAGTGCTGGATGAATTACTCTCTCAGTTCTGGGTGATTTACTCTCTCTCAGTGCTGGGAGAATTCCTCTCTCTCAAAATACTAGGTGAAATACCATCTCATCACTGGGTGAATTACTGTCTCTCATTGGTGGGTGAATTACTGCCTTTCAATGCTGGATGAATTACTGTCTCATCACTGGTTGAGTTACATTCTGTCAGTGCTGGGTGAATTACTCTCTCTCAGTGCTGGGTGAATTACCCTCTCTCAATAGTAGGCGAAATACCATCTCATTACTGGGTCAATTACTCTCTCTCACTGCTGGGTGAATTACCCCCTCATTGCTGGGTGGATTACTCTCTCAGTGCTGGGTGTCTTACTCTCTCTCAGTACTGGGTGAATGACTCTCTCTCTCTCTGCGCTGGGTGAATTTCTCTCTCTCTGTGCTGGGTGAATCAGTCTCTCAGTACAGAGTGAATTACCATCTCTCATTGCTGGGCAAATGACTCTCTCTCAGTACTCAGTGAGTTACTGTCTCACGACTGGATGCATTACTTTCTCTCAGTACTGGGTTATTTACCATCTCTCAGTGCTGAGTGAATTACCCCCTCATTGCTGGGTGAATTACTCTCTCTCAGTGCTGGGTGAATTACTCTCTCTCAGTGCTGGGTGAATTACTCTCTCTCAGTGCTGGGTGAATTACTCTCTCTCAGTGCTGGGTGAATTACTCCCTCTCAGTGCTGGGTGAATTACTCTCTCTCAGTGCTGGGTGAATTACTCCCTCTCAGTGCTGTGTGAATTGCTCTCCCTCTGTGCTGGGTGAATTACTCTTTCTCAATGCTGGGTGAATTACCCCCTCATTGCTGGGTGAATTACTCTCTCTCAGTGCTGGGTGAATTACTCCCTCTCAGTGCTGTGTGAATTGCTCTCCCTCTGTGCTGGGTGAATTACTCTCTCTCAATGCTGAGTGAATTACCCCCTCATTGCTGGGTGAATTACTCTCTCTCAGTGCTGTGTGAATTACTCTCTCTCAGTGCTGTGTGAATTGCTCTCCCTCTGTGCTGGGTGAATTACCATCTCTCAGTGCTGGGTGAATTACTCTCTCTCAGTGCTGGGTGAATTACTCTCTCTCAGTGCTGGGTGAATTTCTCTCAGTGCTGTGTGAATTGCTCTCCCTCTGTGCTGGGTGAATTACCATCTCTCAGTGCTGGGTGAATTACCATCTCTCAGTGCTGGGTGAATTACTCTCTCTCAGTGCTGTGTGAATTGCTCTCCCTCAGTGCTGGGTGAATTACCATCTCTCAGTGCTGGGTGAATTACCATCTCTCAGTGCTGGGTGAATTACTCTCTCTCAGTGCTGGGTGAATTACTCTCTCTCAGTGCTGGGTGAATTACTCTCTCTCAGTGCTGTGTGAATTGCTCTCCCTCTGTGCTGGGTGAATTACCATCTCTCAGTGCTGTGTGAATTGCTCTCCCTCTGTGCTGGGTGAATTACCATCTCTCAGTGCTGGGTGAATTACCATCTCTCAGTGCTGGGTGAATTACCTATCATTGCTGGTTGGATTACTCTCTCACTGCTGGGTGGATTACTCTCTCAGTGCTGGGTGAATTACTCTCTCTCAGTACTGGGTGAATTACTCTCTCTCAGTGCTGGTGAATTAGTCTCTCAGTACCGGGTGAATTACTCTCTCTCAATACTAGGTGAAATACCATCTCATCAATGGGTGAATTACTGTCTCTCATTGCTGGGTGAATTACTGCCTTTCAATGCTGGGTGAATTACTGTCTCATCACTGGTTGAGGTGCACTCTCTCAGTACTGGGAGAATTGCACTCTCTCAGTACTGGGAGAATTACCCTCTCTCAGTACTGGGTGAATAATTATCTGTCAGTGCTGGCTGAATTACTCGCTCAGTACTAGGTAAATTACTCTCTCTCAGTGCTGGCTGAATTACTCTCTCATTGCTGGCTGAATTACTCTCTCTCAGTGCTGGGTGCATTGCTCTCTCTCAGTGTTGGATGAATTACTCTCTCTCAGTGCTGGGTGAATTACTCTCTCATTGCTGGCTGAATTACTCTCAGTGCTGTGTGAATTACTCTCTCAGTGCTGTGTGAATTACTCTCTCTCAGTGCTGGGTGAATACCTCTGTCAGTCCTGGGTGAATTACTCTCTCTCAGTGCTGGATGAATTACTCTCTCTCAGTACTGGGTGCATTACTCTCTCTCACTACTGGGTGAATTACTCTCTCTCAATACTAGGTGAAATACCATCTCATCACTGCGTGGATTACTGTCTCTCATTGCTGGGTGAATTACTGCCTTTGAATGCTGGATGAATTACTGTCATATTACTGGTTGAGTTACATTCTGTCAGTACTGGGTGCATTACTCTCTCTCAGTGCGAGGTGAATTAGCCTCTCTCAATAGTAGGCGAAATACCATCTCATTGCTGGGTGGATTACTCTCTCAGTGCTGGGTGAATTACCCCCTCATTGCTGGGTGGATTACTCTCTCTCATTGCTGGGTGAATTACCCCCTCATTGCTGGGTGAATTACTCTCTCTCAGTACTCAGTGAGTTACTGTCTCACGACTGGATGCATTACTTTCTCTCAGTGCTGGGTTATTTACCATCTCTCAGTGCTGGGTGAATTACCCCCTCATTGCTGGGTGAATTACTCTCTCTCAGTGCTGGGTTATTTACCATCTCTCAGTGCTGGGTGAATTACCCCCTCATTGCTGGGTGAATTACCCCCTCATTGCTGGGTGAATTACTCTCCCTCTGTGCTGCGTGAATTACCATCTCTCAGTGCTGGGTGAATTACCTATTATTGCTGGTTGGATTACTCTCTCAGTGCTGGGTGAATTACTCTCTCACTGCTGGGTGGATTACTCTCTCTCTCTGTGCTGGGTGAATTATTCTCTCTCTGTGCTGGGTGAATTAGCCTCTCAGTGCTGGGTGATATACTCCCTCACAGTGCTGGGTGAATTACTCTCTCAGTGCTGGGTGAATTGCTCTCTCTCAGTGCTGGGTGAATTACTCTCTCTCAGTGTTGGGTACATTACTCCCTCTCAGTGCTGGGTGAATTACTCTCTCAGTGCTGGGTGAATTGCTCTCTCTCAGTGCTGGGTGAATTACTCTCTCAGTGCTGGGTGAATTGCTCTCTCTCAGTGCTGGGTGAATTGCTCTCTCTCAGTGCTGGGTGAATTACTCTCTCAGTGCTGGGTGAATTGCTCTCTCTCAGTGCTGGGTGAATTACTCTCTCTCAGTGCTGGGTGAATTACTCCCTCTCAGTGCTGGGTGAATTACTCTCTCTCAGTGCTGGGTGAATTACTCCCTCTCAGTGCTGGGTGAGTTACTCTCTCTCAGTGCTGGGTGAATTACTCTCTCAGTGCTGGGTGAATTGCTCTCTCTCAGTGCTGGGTGAATTACTCTCTCAGTGCTGGGTGAATTGCTCTCTCTCAGTGCTGGGTGAATTGCTCTCTCTCAGTGCTGGGTGAATTACTCTCTCAGTGCTGGGTGAATTGCTCTCTCTCAGTGCTGGGTGAATTACTCTCTCTCAGTGCTGGGTGAATTACTCCCTCTCAGTGCTGGGTGAATTACTCTCTCTCAGTGCTGGGTGAATTACTCCCTCTCAGTGCTGGGTGAATTACTCTCTCTCAGTGCTGGGTGAATTACTCTCTCTCAGTGCTGGGTGAATTACTCCCTCTCAGTGCTGGGTGAATTACTTTCTCTCAGTGCTGGGTGAATTACTCCCTCTCAGTGCTGGGTGAATTACTCTCTCTCAGTGCTGGGTGAATTACTCCCTCTCAGTGCTGGGTGAATTACTCCCTCTCAGTGCTGGGTGAATTACTCCCTCTCAGTGCTGGGTGAATTACTCTCTCTCAGTGCTGGGTGAATTACTCCCTCTCAGTGCTGGGTGAATTACTCTCTCTCAGTGCTGGGTGAATTGCTCTCTCTCAGTGCTGGGTGAATTACTCTCTCTCAGTGCTGGGTGAATTGCTCTCTCTCAGTGCTGGGTGAATTGCTCTCTCTCAGTGCTGGGTGAATTGCTCTCTCTCAGTGCTGGGTGAATTACTCTCTCAGTGCTGGGTGAATTACTCTCTCTCAGTGCTGGGTGAATTACTCTCTCTCAGTGCTGGGTGAATTGCTCTCTCTCAGTGTTGGGTACATTACTCTCTCTCAGTGCTGGGTGAATTACTCTCTCTCAGTGCTGGGTGAATTACTCTCTCTCAGTACTGGGTGAATTGCTCTCTCTCAGTGTTGGGTACATTACTCTCTCTCAGTGCTGGGTGAATTACTCTCTCTCAGTGCTGGGTGAATTGCTCTCTCTCAGTGCTGGGTGAATTGCTCTCTCTCAGTGCTGGGTGAATTACTCTCTCTCAGTGCTGGGTGAATTACTCTCTCTCAGTGCTGGGTGAATTGCTCTCTCTCAGTGCTGGGTGAATTACTCTCTCAGTGCTGGGTGAATTACTCTCTCTCAGTGCTGGGTGAATTACTCTCTCTCAGTACTGGGTGAATTGCTCTCTCTCAGTGTTGGGTACATTACTCTCTCTCAGTGCTGGGTGAATTACTCTCTCTCAGTGCTGGGTGAATTACTCTCTCTCAGTGCTGGGTGAATTATTCTCTCTCAGTACTGGGTGAATTGCTCTCTCTCAGTGTTGGGTGAATTACTCTCTCTCAGTGCTGGGTACATTACTCTCTCTCAGTGCTGGGTGAATTACTCTCTCTCAGTGCTGGGTGAATTACTCTCTCTCAGTGCTGGGTGAATTGCTCTCTCTCAGTACTGGGTGCATTACTCCCTCTCAGTACTCGGTGAATTACGTTCTCATCACTGGCTGAATTAGAACACAGAACAGGCTCTTTCGCCCACGGATTAATCCTAATTTATAATAAATTAACCTAACTTACACACCCCTCAATTCACTGCTGTCCATGTGCATGTCCAGCAGTTGCTTTAAATGTCCCTAATGACACTGCTTCCACCACTACTGCTGGCAACACATTCCATGCATTTACAACTCTCTGTGAAAATAATTCACCTCTGACATCCGCTCTACACCTTTCTCCTAATATCTTAAAACAATGACCCCTCGTGCCAGTCACTCAAGTCTCTGGCTATTGACCCTATTTATTCCACTTATCATCTTGTGTACCTCGATCAGGTCTCCTCTCTTCCTTCTTCTCTCCAGAGAGAAAAGTCAGAGCTTATTCAACCTCTCTTCATAAGGTAAGTCCTCCAGTGCAGGGTGATTTACTCCCTCTGAGTGCTGGGTACATTACTCCCTCTCAGTGCAGGGTGATTTATTCCCTCTCAGTGCTGGGTACATTACTCTCTCTCAGTGCTGGGTACATTACTCCCTCTCAGTGCAGGGTGAATTACTCCCTCTCAGTACTGGGAGATTTACTCTCTCTCAGTGCAGGGTGATTTACTCCCTCTCAGTGCTGGGTACATTACTCCCAGTGTTGGGTGAATTAGTCTCTCTCAGTATTGTGCGCATTACACTCTCTCAGTACTGTGTGAATGACTGTCTCTCAGCACTGGGTGAATTACTCTCTCAGTGCTGGGTAAATTACTGTCTCTCAGTGTTGGGTGTATTACTCTCTCTCAGTGCTGGGTGACTTACTCTCTCTCAGTGCTGGGTACATTACTCTTCAGTGTTGGGTGAATTAGTCTCTCTCAGTGCTGTGTGCACTACACTCTCCCAGTACAATGTGAATTACTGTCACGTATTGCTGGGTGACTTACTCTCTCTCAGAGCTGGGTGAATTACTCTCTCTCAGTGCTGGGTAAATTACTGTCTCTCAGTGTTGGGTATATTACTCTCTCTCTGTGCTGGGTGAATACTCTCAGTGCTAGGTGAATTACTCTCTCTCAGTGCTGGGTGACTTACTCTCTCTCAGTGCTGGGTGAATTACTCTCAGTGCTAGGTGAATTACTCTCTCTCAGTGCTGGGTGACTTACTCTCTCTCAGTGCTGGGTGAATTACTCTCTCTCAGTGCTGGGTAAATTACTGTCTCTCAGTGTTGGGTGTATTACTCCCTCTCAGTGCTGGGTGAATTACTCTCTCTCAGTGCTGGGTGAATTACTCCCTCTCAGTGCTGGGTGAATTACTCCCTCTCAGTGCTGGGTGACTTACTCTCTCTCAGTGCTGGGTGAATTACTCTCAGTGCTAGGTGAATTACTCCCTCTCAGTGCTGGGTGAATTACTGTCTCTCAGTGCTGGGGGAATTATTGTCTCTGAAAACCCAGTGAATTATCGCCTCATCACTGGGTGAAATACTCCCTCTCAGTGCTGGGTGCATTAATCTCTCTAAATTCTGGGTTAACTTGTGTCTCTCAGTGCTGGGTGAACTACTGTCTCTCAGTGCTGGGGAATTACTCTCTCTAAGCACTGGATGAATTACTGTCTCTCAGTGCTGGGGGAATTATTGTCTCTCAAAACTCAGTGAATTACCACCTCATCACTGGGTGAATTACTCCCTCTCAGTGCTGGGCGCATTAATCTCTCTCAGTGCTGGGTGAACTACTGTCTCTCAGTGCTGGGGGAATTACTGTCTCTCAGATCTGGGTGAATTGCTCTCTCTCAGCGCTGGGAGAATTACCCTCTCTCAGTACTGGGTGAATTACTCTCTCACTGCTGGGTGCATTACTCTCTCACTGCTGGGTGCATTACTCTCTCAGTGCTGGGTGCATTACTCCCTCTCAGTGTTGGGTGCATTACTCTCTCACTGCTGGGTGCATTACTCTCCCTCAGTGCTGGGTGAATTACTCTCTCTCAGTGCTGGGTGCATTACTCCCTCTCAGTGCAGGGTGAATTACTCTCTCTCAGTGCTGGGTGAATTACTCCCTCTCAGTGCTGGGTGAATTACTCTCCCTCAGTGCTGGGTGAATTACTCTCTCTCAGTGCTGGGTGCATTACTCCCTCTCAGTGCAGGGTGAATTACTCTCTCTCAGTGCTGGGTGAATTACTCTCTCTCAGTGCTGGGTGAATTGCTCTCTCTCAGTACTGGGTGCATTACTCCCTCTCAGTACTCGGTGAATTACGTTCTCATCACTGGCTGAATTAGAACACAGAACAGGCCCTTTCGCCCACGGATTAATCCTAATTTATAATAAATTAACCTAACTTACACACCCCTCAATTCACTGCTGTCCATGTGCATGTCCAGCAGTTGCTTAAATGTCCCTAATGACACTGCTTCCACCACTACTGAACATAGAACATAGAACAATACAGCACAGAACAGGCCCTTCGGCCCACGATGTTGTGCCGAACATTTGTCCTAGCTTAAGCACCCATCCATGTACCTATCCAATTGCCGCTTAAAGGTCACCAAAGAATCTGACTCTCCCACTCCCACAGGCAGCGCATTCCATGCCCCCACCACTCTCTGGGTAAAGAACCCACCCCTGACATCTCCCCTATACCTTCCACCCTTCACCTTAAATTTATGTCCCCTTGTAACACTCTGTTGCACCCGGGGAAAAAGTTTCTGACTGTCTACTCTATCTATTCCTCTGATCATCTTATAAACCTCTATCAAGTCACCCCTCATCCTTCGCCGTTCCAACGAGAAAAGGCCTAGCACTCTCAACCTATCCTCGTACGACCTATTCTCCATTCCAGGCAACATCCTGGTAAATCTCCTCTGCACCCTCTCCAAAGCTTCCACATCTTTCCTAAAGTGAGGCGACCAGAACTGCACACAGTACTCCAAATGTGGCCTAACCAAAGTCCTGTTGCAACATCACTTCACGACTCTTGAATTCAATCCCTCTGCTAATGAACGCTAATACACCATAGGCCTTCTTACAAGCTCTATCCACCTGAGTGGCAACTTTCAAAGATCTATGAATATAGACCCCAAGATCCCTCTGTTCCTCCACCTCACTAAGAACCCTACCGTTAACCCTGTATTCCGCATTCTTATTTGTCTATCCAAAATGGACAACCTCACACTTGGCAGGGTTGAACTCCATCTGCCACTCCTCAGCCCAGCTCTGCATCATATCTAAGTCCCTTTGCAGCCGACAACAGCCCTCCTCACTATCCACAACTCCACCAATCTTCGTATCATCTACAAATTTACTGACCCACCCTTCGACTCCCTCTTCCCAAGTCATTAATAAAAATTACAAGCAGCAGAGGACCCAGAACTGATCCCTGCGGAACTCCACTTGTAACTGGGCTCCAGGCTGAATATTTGCCATCTACCACCACTCTCTGACTTCGACCGGTTAGCCAGTTTTCTATCCAATTGGCCAAATTTCCCTCTATCCCATGCCTCCTGACTTTCCGCATAAGCCTACCATGGGGAACCTTATCAAATGCCTTACTAAAATCCATGTATATTACATCCACTGCTCTACCGTCATCCACATGCTTGGTCACCTCCTCAAAGAATTCAATAAGACTTGTAAGGCAAGACCTACCCTTCACAAATCCGTGCTGGCTGTCCCTAATCAAGCAGTGTCTTTCCAGATACTCATAAATCCTATCCCTCAGTACCCTTTCCATTACTTAGCCTACCACCGAAGTAAGACTAACTGGCCTGTAATTCCCGGGGTTATCCCTATTCCCTTTTTTGAACAGAGGCACAACATTCGCCACTCTCCAGTCCCCTGGTACCACCCCCGTTGACAGTGAAGACGAAAAGATCATTGCCAACGGTACTGCAATTTCCTCTCTTGCTTCCCACATAATCCTAGGATTATGTCAGGCCCAGGGGACCTGTCTATCCTCAAGTTGTTCAAAATGTCCAACACATCTTCCTTCCTAACAAGTATCTCCTCTAGCTTACCCGTCCGTTTCACACTCTCCTCTTCAACAATACGGTCCCTCTCGTTCGTAAATACTGAAGAAAAGTACTCATTCAAGACCTCTCCTATCTTTTCCGACTCAATACACAGTCTCCCACTACTGTCCTTGATCGGACCTACCCTCGTTCTCGTCATTCTCATGTTTCTCACATACGCATATAATGTCTTTGGGTTATCCTTGATACTATCCGCCAAAGATTTTTCATGCCCTCTCTTAGCTCTCCTAATCCCTTTCTTCAGCTCCCTTCTGACTATCCTGTATCCCTCCACTGCTCTGTCTGAACCCTGTTTCCTCAACCTTATGTAAGCCTCCTTCTTCCTCTTTACAAGACATTCAACCTCCCTCGTCAACCAAGGTTCCTTCACACGATCATTTCTTTCCTGCCTGACAGGTACATACATATCAAGGACACGTCGTATCTGTTCTTTGAAAAAGTTCCACATTTCCACGACATCCTTCCCTGACAGCCTATGCTCCCAACTTATGCTCCTCAGATCCTGTCTTACAGCATCGTAATTACCCTTCCCCCAATTGTAAAACCTACCCTGTTGCACGCACCTATCTCTCTCCATAACCAAGGTGAAAGTCACAGAATTGTGGTCACCATCACCAAAATGTTCACCCACTAACAAGCCCATCACTTGTCCCGGTTCATTACCGAGTACCAAATCCAAAATGGCCTCCCCTCTGATCGGGCAATCTACATTCTGAGTTAGAAAAGCTTCCTGGACACACTGCGCAAACACCGCCCCATCCAATCTACTTGATCTAAAGAGCTTCCAATCAATATTTGGGAAGTGGAAATCGCCCATGACTACTTCCCTGCGGCTTCTGCACCTTTCCAAAATCTATTTCCCAATCCGTTTCTCCACATCTCTGCTGCTATTGGGGGGCCTATAGTAAACACCCAACAAGGTGACTGCTCCTTTCCTATTTCTGACTTCAGCCCATACTACCTCCAAAGGCAGATCCCCCTCAAACTTCCTTTCTGCAGCCGTTATACCATTTCTAATTAGCAATTCCACCCCCCCTCCTTTTTTACCACCCTCCCTAATCTTACTGAAACATCTGTAACCAGGAACCTCCAACAACTATTCCTGTCCCTCTTCTATCCACGTTTCCGTGATGGCCACAACATCGTAGTCCCAGGTACCTATCCACGCCTTAAGTTCACCCACCTTATTTCTGATACTCCTTGCGTTGAAGTATACGCACTTGAACCAATCTCTGTGTCCGCAAGTATTCCCTGTCAGTGCTACCTTCTTCACAGCCTCCCTACATTCTTGGCCATCCTGACAAACAGCTAGCCTACTTGCTGGACTACAAGTCCGGATCCCATCTCCCTGCCAAATTAGTTTAAACCCCCCCGAAGAGTGCGAGCAAACCTACCTCCCAGGATATTGGTGCCCTTCTGTTCAGGTGCAACCAGTCCTGCTTGTACAGGTCCCACCTTCCCCAGAATGCAGTCCAATTGTCCAAATACCTGAAGCCCTCCCTCCTACACCATCCTTGCTGCTGGCAACACATTCCATGCATTTACAACTCTCTGTGAAAATAATTTACCTCTGACATCCGCTCTACACCTTTCTCCTAATATCTTAAAACAATGATCCCTTGTGCCAGTCACTCAAGTCTCTGGCTATTGACCCTATTTTTTCCACTTATCATCTTGTATACCTCAATCAGGTCACCTCTCTTCCTCCTTCTCTCCAGAGAGAAAAGTCCGAGCGTATTCAACCTTTCTTCATAAGGTAAGTCCTCCAGTCCAGGCAACATCTTGGTAAACCTTCTTTGCACCCTCTCCAAAGCCTCTGTATCTTTTCTATAGTCGGGAGACCAGAACTGGACACAATATTCCAAGTGTGGTCTCACCAGGGACTTGTAGGACTGTAGCAAAACCTCTTAAACTCGATCCCCCTGTTAATGAAAGCCAAAACACCATATGCTTTCTTAACAACGCTATCCACTTGGGTGGCAACTTTGAGGGATCAATGTACTCGAACACCAAGATCCCACTGTCACTCCACACCGCCAAGAATCCTGTCTTTAATCCTATATTCAGCATTCAAGTTCGACCTTCCAAAATGCATCACGTCGCATTTATCCAGGTTGAACTCCATCTGCCATTTCTCAGCCCAGCTCTCCATCCCCTGGGGGCTTATCAGTCTTAATGCTTTCCAAATTTCCAGCACATCAACTTCATCAATCTTGGTCTGTTCAACCCTCTTTCCCAGCTCCTCAAAGTTGTCATTCACAAGGTCTTGTTCCTTAGTGAAAACCGAAGAAAAAACTCAATTTGGGCTTCCCCTATCTGCTCTGACTCCTCACACAAGTTCCCTACGCTACCCTGACCAGCCCTACCTTCTCCCTGATCATTCTCTTATTCCTCACGGATGAGTAAAATACCTTTGGGTTCTCCCTAATTCTTCCTGCCAAGCCTTTTTCGTGCCCCCTCCTGGCTCTCCTCAGTCCATTTCTAAGCTCCTTTCTAGTAAGCCTGTAATCCTCTAAAGCTGTGCTAGATCCTTGCTTCCTCCACCTTATGTAAGCTACCTTCTTCCTTTTGATGAGAAGCTCCTCTGTTCTCGTCATCCACGGCTCCTTAATCTTAATTTGGAGATGCCAGTGTTGGACTGGGGTGTACAAAGTTAAAAATCACACAACACCAAGTTATAGTCCAACAGGTTTAATTGGAAGCACACTAGCTTTCGGAGCGACGCTGCTTCATCAGCTGATTTCTTAATCTTACCCCCTCTTACCCGTCTCAAAGGGACAAATTTGTGCATCACTCGCAACAACTGCTCCTTAAACAGTATGCATGTGTCTGCTGTGCCCTTTCTGTGGAACAATTGCTCCCAGTCTGTACTTCCCAACTCCTGTCTGACAGCGTCATAATTTCCTTTTCCCCAATTAAATATCTTCCCTCGGTAACTGCTCCTTTCCCTCTCCAAGGCTATGGTAAATGTGAGGCAGTTGTGGTCACTGTCACCAAAGTGTTCTCCCACCGTGAGATCTGACACCTGTCCTGGCTCGTTGCCGAGCACCAAATCCAAAATGGCCTCTCCCCTCCTCAGTCTGTCTACATACTGAGTAAGGAAACCCTCCTGAACACACCTGACAGAAACGGCTCCATCCAAACCATCTGCACTAAGGAGGTTCCTGTCGATATTGGGAAAGTTGAAATCACCCATAACAACAACCCTGCTACATCTGCATTTTTCCAGAATCTGCCTGCCTATGAGATCTTCAATCTCCCTACTGCTATTAGGGGGGTCTGTGGAAAACCCCCAATGAGGTGGCTGTGTCCTTGCTGTTCCTAACTTCCACTCATACTGACTCAGTAGATAAACCTTCAACAACCTTCGTTTCTGTAGCTGTGACTCACTCTCTGAATAGCAATGCTACACCCCCTCCTCTTTTTCTACCCTCCCTGCTCTTTTTCAAAGTTCTAAACCCTGGAACATCTAGCAACCATTCCTGCCCCTGTAAAACCCATGTATCAGTTATGGCCACAACAACATAGCCCCAAGTACTGATCCATGCTCGAAGTTCATCACTCTTATTTCTGACACTCCTTGCGTTAAAACAGACACACTTTAACCGATCCCTTTGTTTCATCACATGAGAAATCTTCCCAATAGATTCACTACATCCTGTCACTGCCCCATCTACAACTACCCCCTTCTCAGATAAGTAGCTCTGGTCCCACCCCCTTGCCAAACTAGATTAAACCCTCCCAAACCACACGAGCAAATCTCCCACCCAGGACATTTATGCCCCTCCAGTTCAGGTACAACCTGTCCTTCATGTACAGGTCCCACCTTCCCCAGAAGGTATCCCAATGGTCTAGGTACCTGAAGCCCTCCCTCCTGCACCAGCCTCGCAGCCACATGTTAAGCTGCACTCGCTGCCTGTAGCTCACCTCACTATCTCGTGGCACCGGTAGCAAACCTGAGAACACTATTCTACTCGTCCAACCTAGCTCTCTGTAGTCACTTTTCAGATCATCAATCCCTTTCCTGGCTATATTGTACCATAATTTCTGACTGCTCCCCTCCCCCTTCAGAATCCTGTGAATCCACCTGGTGACATCCCAGACCCTGGCACCGGGGAGGCGACATACCTTCCAGGAGTCCCATTCCTGACCACAAACTCTCCTGTCAATCCGTTTAACTATGGAGTCCCCTACCACTAGGGCTTTTCCATTCTCCCCGCTTCCCTTCTGAGCCACAGTGCCAGGCTCAGTGCCAGAGACCTGACAAGTATGGCATTTCCCTGGTCGGCCACCCCCACCAGCAATATCCAAAATGGTGTATTTGTTACGGAGGGGAACAGCAACAGGGGATTCCTGCCTTATCTGTTGGTTCCCTTTCCTCCCCCTGACAGTAACCCAGCTGTCCTTATCCTGTGTCTGAGGAGTGATCACCTCCCTGTACAACCTCTCAATTTCCCCCTCAGCCTCCCAGATGATCCGTAATTCATCCAGCTCCAGCTCTATTCCCCTAACTCGGTTTTGGAGGAGCTGGGGTTGGGATGACTCTCTCATTGCTGGCCGAATTACTCTCTCATTGCTGGCCCAATTACCCTCTCTCAGTGCTGGATGAATTACTCTCTCAGTGCAGGGTGAATTACTCTCTCAGTGCTGGGTGCATTACTCTCTCTCAGTGTTGGGTGAATTACTCTCTCAGTGCTGGGTGAATTACTGTCTCTCAGTGCTGGGTGAATTACTCTCTCTCAGCACTGGGTGAATTACAGCCTCTCAGTGCTGGGGGAATTCCTGTCTCACAGCGCTGGACGAATTACTCTCTCTCATAGTGCTTGGTGAATTACTCTCAGTGGTGGGCTAATTACTCTCTCTCAGTGCTGGGTGCATTACTCTCTCTCAGCGCTGGTTGAATTACTCTCTCTCAGTGCTGGGTACATTACTCTCAGTGTTGGGTGAATTAGTCTCACTCAGTACTGTGTGCATTACACTCTCTCAGTACTGTGTGAATTACTGTCTCTTAGTGCTGGGTGAATTACTGCCTCTCAGTGCAGCGTGATTTACTCTCTCTCAGCGCGACGTGAATTACTCTCTCTCAGTGTTGGGTGAAATACTCTCTCACAGTGTTGGGTGAATTACTGTCTCTCATGGCTGGGTGAATTACTCTCTCTCAGTGCTGGGTGAGTTACTCTCTCTCAGTGCTGGGTGAGTTACTCTCTCTCAGCGCTGGTTGAATTACTCTCTCTCAGTGCTGGGTGCATTACTCTCTCTCAGTGCTGGGTGCATTACTCTCTCTCAGTGCTGGGTACATTACTCTCAGTGTTGGGTGAATTAGTCTCACTCAGTACTGTGTGCATTACACTCTCTCAGTACTGCGTGAATTACTGTCTCTTAGTGCTGGGTGAATTACTGCCTCTCAGTGCAGGGTGATTTACTCTCTCTCAGCGCGACGTGAATTACTCTCTCTCAGTGTTGGGTGAATTACTCTCTCAATGCTGGGTGAATTACTCTCTGTCAGTACTGTGTGCATTACACTCTCTCAGTAATGTGTGAATTCCTGTCTCTCAGTGCTGGGGGAATTCATGGCTCTCAGCGCTGGATGAATTACTCTCTCTGTGCTGGATGAATTACTCTCTCTGTGCTGGATGAATTACTCACTCTCAGCGCTGAGTGAATTACTCTCTCTCAGTGCTGGATGAATTACTCTCTCTGTGCTGGATGAATTACTCTCTCTCAGCGCTGGATGAATTACTCTCTCAGCGCTGGATGAATTACTCACTCTGTGCTGGATGAATTACTCTCTCAGCGCTGGATGAATTACTCTCTCTGTGCTGGATGAATTACTCTCTCTGTGCTGGATGAATTACTCACTCTCAGCGCTGAGTGAATTACTCTCTCTCAGTGCTGGATGAATTACTCTCTCTGTGCTGGATGAATTACTCTCTCTCAGCGCTGGATGAATTACTCTCTCAGTGCTGGATGAATTACTCACTCTGTGCTGGATGAATTACTCTCTCAGCGCTGGATGAATTACTCTCTCTGTGCTGGATGAATTACTCTCTCTGTGCTGGATGAATTACTCTCTCCGCGCTGGATGAATTACTCTCTCTGTGCTGGATGAATTACTCTCTCTGTGCTGGATGAATTACTCTCTCAGCGCTGGATGAATTACTCTCTCTGTGCTGGATGAATTACTCTCTCAGCGCTGGATGAATTACTCTCTCTCAGCGCTGGATGAATTACTCTCTCAGCGCTGGATGAATTACTCACTCTGTGCTGGATGAATTACTCTCTCAGCGCTGGATGAATTACTCTCTCAGCACTGGATGAATTACTCACTCTGTGCTGGATGAATTACTCTCACAGCGCTGGATGAATTACTCTCTCTGTGCTGGATGAATTACTCTCTCTGTGCTGGATGAATTACTCTCTCAGTGCTGGATGAATTACTCTCTCTGTGCTGGATGAATTACTCTCTCTGTGCTGGATGAATTACTCTCTCTGTGCTGGATGAATTACTCTCTCAGCGCTGGATGAATTACTCTCTCAGCGCTGGATGAATTACTCTCTCAGCGCTGGATGAATTACTCTCTCTGTGCTGGATGAATTACTCTCTCTGTGCTGGATGAATTACTCTCTCTGTGCTGGATGAATTACTCTCTCTGTGCTGGATGAATTACTCTCTCAGCGCTGGATGAATTACTCTCTCTCAGCGCTGGATGAATTACTCTCTCAGCACTGGATGAATTACTCACTCTGTGCTGGATGAATTACTCTCTCTCAGCGCTGGATGAATTACTCTCTCAGCGCTGGATGAATTACTCTCTCTGTGCTGGATGAATTACTCTCTCAGCGCTGGATGAATTACTCTCTCTGTGCTGGATGAATTACTCTCTCAGCGCTGGATGAATTACTCTCTCTCAGCGCTGGATGAATTACTCTCTCAGCACTGGATGAATTACTCACTCTGTGCTGGATGAATTACTCTCTCTGTGCTGGATGAATTACTCTCTCTGTGCTGGATGAATTACTCTCTCTGTGCTGGATGAATTACTCTCTCTGTGCTGGATGAATTACTCACTCTCAGCGCTGGATGAATTACTCTCTCTCAGTGCTGGATGAACTACTCTCTCTGTGCTGGATGAATTACTCTCTCTCAGTGCTGGATGAATTACTCTCTCTCAGTGCTGGGTGAAGGACTGTCACTGAGTGCTTGGTGAATTACTCCCTCTCAGTGCGGGTCAATTACTCCCTCTCAGTGCTGGGTGAATTATTCTCTGTCAGTACTGTGTGCATTACACTCTCTCAGTAATGTGTGAATTACTGTCTCTCAGTGCTGGGGGAATTCATGGCTCTCAGTACTGGGTGAATTACTCTCTCTGCGCTGGGTGAAATACTCTCTCAGTGCTGGGTGAATCAGTCTCTCAGTACTGGGTGAATTAACATCTCTCATTGCTGGGCGAATTACTCTCAGTACTCAGTGAATTACTGTTTCACAACAGGATGTGCATTACTTTCTCTCAGTGCTGGGTGAATTACCCCCTCATTGCTGGGTGAATTACTCTCTCTCAGTACCGGATGAATTACTCTCTCAGTGCTGTGTGAATTACTCTCCCTCTTTGCTGGGTGAATTACCATCTCTCAGTGCTGGGTGAATTACCTATCATTGCTGGGTGGATTACTCTCTCAGTGCTGGGTGAATTACCTATCATTGCTGGGTGGATTACTCTCTCAGTTCTGGGTGAATTACTCTCTCTCAATACTGGGTGAATTACTCTCTCTCTCTGTGCTGGGTGAATTACTCTCTCTCAGTGCTGGGTACATTACTCTCAGTGTTGGGTGAATTAGTCTCACTCAGTACTGTGTGCATTACTGTCTCTTAGTGCTGGGTGAATTACTGCCTCTCAGTGCAGGGTGATTTACTCTCTCTCAGCGCGACGTGAATTACTCTCTCTCAGTGTTGGGTGAAATACTCTCTCACAGTGTTGGGTGAATTACTGTCTCTCATGGCTGGGTGAATTACTCTCTCTCAGTGCTGGGTGAGTTACTCTCTCTCAGCACTGGTTGAATTACTCTCTCTCAGTCCTGGGTGCATTACTCTCTCTCAGTGCTGGGTGCATTACTCTCTCTCAGTGCTGGGTACATTACTCTCAGTGTTGGGTGAATTAGTCTCACTCAGTACTGTGTGCATTACACTCTCTCAGTACTGCGTGAATTACTGTCTCTTAGTGCTGGGTGAATTACTGCCTCTCAGTGCAGGGTGATTTACTCTCTCTCAGCGCGACGTGAATTACTCTCTCTCAGTGTTGGGTGAATTACTCTCTCAATGCTGGGTGAATTACTCTCTGTCAGTACTGTGTGCATTACACTCTCTCAGTAATGTGTGAATTCCTGTCTCTCAGTGCTGGGGGAATTCATGGCTCTCAGCGCTGGATGAATTACTCTCTCTGTGCTGGATGAATTACTCTCTCTGTGCTGGATGAATTACTCACTCTCAGCGCTGAGTGAATTACTCTCTCTCAGTGCTGGATGAATTACTCTCTCTGTGCTGGATGAATTACTCTCTCTCAGCGCTGGATGAATTACTCTCTCAGCGCTGGATGAATTACTCTCTCAGCGCTGGATGAATTACTCTCTCTGTGCTGGATGAATTACTCTCTCTGTGCTGGATGAATTACTCTCTCAGCGCTGGATGAATTACTCTCTCTGTGCTGGATGAATTACTCTCTCAGCGCTGGATGAATTACTCTCTCTGTGCTGGATGAATTACTCACTCTCAGCGCTGGATGAATTACTCTCTCTGTGCTGGATGAATTACTCTCTCTGTGCTGGATGAATTACTCTCTCAGCGCTGGATGAATTACTCTCTCTGTGCTGGATGAATTACTCTCTCTGTGCTGGATGAATTACTCTCTCAGCGCTGGATGAATTACTCTCTCTGTGCTGGATGAATTACTCTCTCAGCGCTGGATGAATTACTCTCTCTCAGCGCTGGATGAATTACTCTCTCAGCGCTGGATGAATTACTCACTCTGTGCTGGATGAATTACTCTCTCAGCGCTGGATGAATTACTCTCTCTGTGCTGGATGAATTACTCTCTCAGTGCTGGATGAATTACTCTCTCTGTGCTGGATGAATTACTCTCTCAGCGCTGGATGAATTACTCTCTCAGCGCTGGATGAATTACTCTCTCAGCGCTGGATGAATTACTCTCTCTGTGCTGGAAGAATTACTCTCTCTGTGCTGGATGAATTACTCACTCTCAGCGCTGGATGAATTACTCTCTCTGTGCTGGATGAATTACTCACTCTCAGCGCTGAGTGAATTACTCTCTCTCAGTGCTGGATGAATTACTCTCTCTGTGCTGGATGAATTACTCTCTCTCAGCGCTGGATGAATTACTCTCTCAGCGCTGGATGAATTACTCACTCTGTGCTGGATGAATTACTCTCTCAGCGCTGGATGAATTACTCTCTCTGTGCTGGATGAATTACTCTCTCTGTGCTGGATGAATTACTCTCTCAGCGCTGGATGAATTACTCTCTCTGTGCTGGATGAATTACTCTCTCTCAGTGCTGGGTGAAGGACTGTCACTGAGTGCTTGGTGAATTACTCCCTCTCAGTGCGGGTCAATTACTCCCTCTCAGTGCTGGGTGAATTATTCTCTGTCAGTACTGTGTGCATTACACTCTCTCAGTAATGTGTGAATTACTGTCTCTCAGTGCTGGGGGAATTCATGGCTCTCAGTACTGGGTGAATTACTCTCTCTCTCTGCGCTGGGTGAATTACACTCTCAGTGCTGGGTGAATCAGTCTCTCAGTACTGGGGGAATTAACATCTCTCATTGCTGGGCGAATTACTCTCAGTACTCAGTGAATTACTGTTTCACGACAGGATGTGCATTACTTTCTCTCAGTGCTGGGTGAATTACCCCCTCATTGCTGGGTGAATTACTCTCTCTCAGTACCGGATGAATTACTCTCTCAGTGCTGTGTGAATTACTCTCCCTCTTTGCTGGGTGAATTACCATCTCTCAGTGCTGGGTGAATTACCTATCATTGCTGGGTGGATTACTCTCTCAGTGCTGGGTGAATTACCTATCATTGCTGGGTGGATTACTCTCTCAGTTCTGGGTGAATTACTCTCTCTCAATACTGGGTGAATTACTCTCTCTCTCTGTGCTGGGTGAATTACTCTCTCTCTGTGCTGGGTGAATTAGTCTCTCAGTACTGGGTGAATTACTCTCTCTTATTGCTGGGTGAATTACTGTCTCATCACTGGTTGAGGTACACTCTCTCAGTCCTGGGAGAATTACCCTCTCTCAGTACTGGGTAAATTACTCTCTCTCAGTGCTGGGTGAATTACTCTCTCAGTGCTGGGTGAATTACTCTCTCACAGCTGGGTGAATTACTCTCTCACAGTACTGGGTGAATTATTGTCTCTCAAAACTCGGTGAATTACCATCTCATCACTGGGTGAATTACTCCCTCTCAGTGCTGGGTGAATTACTCTCTCTCAGTGCTGGGTGCATTACTCTCTCTCAGTGCTGGGTGATTTACTCCCTCTCAGTGCTGGGTGCATTACTCTCAGTGTTGGGTGAATTAGTCTCACTCAGTACTGTGTGCAATACACTCTCTCAGTACTGTGTGAATTACTGTCTCTCATTGCTGAGTGAATTACTCTCTCTCAGTGCTGTGTGAATTACTCTTTCTCGGTGCTGGGTAAATTACTCTCTCTCAGTGTTGGGTGAATTACTCTCTCACTGCTGGGTGCATTATTCTCTCTCAGTGCTGGGTGAATTGCTCTCTCTCAGTGCTGGGTGAATTACTCTCTCTCAGTGCTGGGTGAATTGCTCTCTCTCAGTACTGGGTGCATTACTCTCTCTCAGTGCTGGGTGAATTGCTCTCTCTCAGTGCTGGGTGATATACTCCCTCTCAGTGCTGAGTGAATTACTCTCTCAGTGCTGGGTGAATTACTCTCTCTCAGTGCTGGGTGAATTATTCTCTCTCAGTACTGGGTGCATTACTCCCTCTCAGTGCTGGGTGAATTACTCTCTCAGTGCTGGGTGAATTACTCTCTCTCAGTGCTGGGTGAATTGCTCTCTCTCAGTACTGGGTGCATTACTCCCTCTCAGTGCTGGGTGAATTACTCTCTCAGTGCTGGGTGAATTACTCTCTCTCAGTGCTGGGTGAATTATTCTCTCTCAGTACTGGGTGCATTACTCCCTCTCAGTGCTGGGTGAATTACTCTCTCTGTGCTGGATGAATTACTCTCTCTCCGTGCTGGATGAATTACTCTCTCTCAGCGCTGGATGAATTACTCTCTCAGCGCTGGATGAATTACTCTCTCTGTGCTGGATGAATTACTCTCTCTGTGCTGGATGAATTACTCTCTCTGTGCTGGATGAATTACTCTCTCAGCGCTGGATGAATTACTCTCTCTCAGCGCTGGATGAATTACTCTCTCAGCACTGGATGAATTACTCACTCTGTGCTGGATGAATTACTCTCTCTCAGCGCTGGATGAATTACTCTCTCAGCACTGGATGAATTACTCACTCTGTGCTGGATGAATTACTCTCACAGCGCTGGATGAATTACTCTCTCTGTGCTGGATGAATTACTCTCTCAGTGCTGGATGAATTACTCTCTCTGTGCTGGATGAATTACTCTCTCTGTGCTGGATGAATTACTCTCTCTGTGCTGGATGAATTACTCGCTCAGCGCTGGATGAATTACTCTCTCAGCGCTGGATGAATTACTCTCTCAGCGCTGGATGAATTACTCTCTCTGTGCTGGATGAATTACTCTCTCTGTGCTGGATGAATTACTCTCTCTGTGCTGGATGAATTACTCTCTCTGTGCTGGATGAATTACTCACTCTCAGCGCTGGATGAATTACTCTCTCTCAGCTGGATGAACTACTCTCTCTGTGCTGGATGAATTACTCTCTCTCAGTGCTGGATGAATTACTCTCTCTCAGTGCTGGGTGAAGGACTGTCACTGAGTGCTTGGTGAATTACTCCCTCTCAGTGCGGGTCAATAACTCCCTCTCAGTGCTGGGGGAATTATTCTCTGTCAGTACAGTGTGCATTACACTCTCTCAGTAATGTGTGAATTACTGTCTCTCAGTGCTGGGGGAATTCATGGCTCTCAGTACTGGGTGAATTACTCTCTCTCTCTGCGCTGGGTGAAATACTCTCTCAGTGCTGGGTGAATCAGTGTCTCAGTACTGGGTGAATTAACATCTCTCATTGCTGGGCGAATTACTCTCAGTACTCAGTGAATTACTGTTTCACAACAGGATGTGCATTACTTTCTCTCAGTGCTGGGTGAATTACCCCCTCATTGCTGGGTGAATTACTCTCTCTCAGTACCGGATGAATTACTCTCTCAGTGCTGTGTGAATTACTCTCCCTCTTTGCTGGGTGAATTACCATCTCTCAGTGCTGGGTGAATTACCTATCATTGCTGGGTGGATTACTCTCTCAGTGCTGGGTGAATTACCTATCATTGCTGGGTGGATTACTCTCTCAGTTCTGGGTGAATTACTCTCTCTCAATACTGGGTGAATTACTCACTCTCTCTGTGCTGGGTGAATTACTCTCTCTCTGTGCTGGGTGAATTAGTCTCTCAGTACTGGGTGAATTACTCTCTCTTATTGCTGGGTGAATTACTGCCTTTCAATGCTGGGTGAATTACTGTCTCATCACTGGTTGAGGTACACTCTCTCAGTCCTGGGAGAATTACCCTCTCTCAGTACTGGGTAAATTACTCTCTCTCAGTGCTGGGTGAATTACTCTCTCACAGCTGGGTGAATTACTCTCTCACAGTACTGGGTGAATTATTGTCTCTCAAAACTCGGTGAATTACCATCTCATCACTGGGTGAATTACTCCCTCTCAGTGCTGGGTGAATTACTCTCTCTCAGTGCTGGGTGCATTACTCTCTCTCAGTGCTGGGTGATTTACTCCCTCTCACTGCTGGGTGCATTACTCTCAGTGTTGGGTGAATTAGTCTCACTCAGTACTGTGTGCAATACACTCTCTCAGTACTGTGTGAATTACTGTCTCTCAGTGCTGAGTGAATTACTCTCTCTCAGTGCTGTGTGAATTACTCTCTCTCGGTGCTGGGTGAATTACTCTCTCTCAGTGCTGGGTGCATTATTCTCCCTCAGTACTGGGTAAATTACTCTCTCTCAGTGTTGGGTGAATTACTCTCTCACTGCTGGGTGCATTACTCTCTCTCAGTGCTGGGTGAATTGCTCTCTCTCAGTGCTGGGTGATATACTCCCTCTCAGTGCTGAGTGAATTACTCTCTCAGTGCTGGGTGAATTACTCTCTCTCAGTGCTGGGTGAATTATTCTCTCTCAGTACTGGGTGCATTACTCCCTCTCAGTGCTGGGTGAATTACTCTCTCAGTGCTGGGTGAATTACTCTCTCTCAGTGCTGGGTGAATTGCTCTCTCTCAGTACTGGGTGCATTACTCCCTCTCAGTACTCGGTGAATTACGTTCTCATCACTGGCTGAATTAGAACACAGAACAGGCCCTTTCGCCCACGGATTAATCCTAATTTATAATAAATTAACCTAACTTACACACCCCTCAATTCACTGCTGTCCATGTGCATGTCCAGCAGTTGCTTTAAATGTCCCTAATGACACTGCTTCCACCACTACTGCTGGCAACACATTCCATGCATTTACAACTCTCTGTGAAAATAATTCACCTCTGACATCCGCTCTACACCTTTCTCCTAATATCTTAAAACAATGACCCCTCGTGCCAGTCACTCAAGTCTCTGGCTATTGACCCTATTTATTCCACTTATCATCTTGTGTACCTCGACCAGGTCTCCTCTCTTCCTCCTTCTCTCCAGAGAAGAAAGTCCGAGCTTATTCAACCTCTCTTCATAAGGTAAGTCCTCCAGTGCAGGGTGATTTACCCCCTCTGAGTGCAGGGTACATTACTCACTCTCAGTGCAGGGTACATTACTCTCTCTCAGTGTTGGGTGAATTAGTCTCTCTCAGTACTGTGTGCACTACACTCTCTCAGTACTGTGTGAATTACTGTCACTTATTGCTGGGTGACTTACTCTCTCTCAGCACTGGGTGAATTACTCTCAGTGCTAGGTGAATTACTCTCTCTCTCAGTGCTGGGTGAATTACTGCCTCTCAGTGCAGGGTGATTTACTCTCTCTCAGCGCGACGTGAATTACTCTCTCTCAGTGTTGGGTGAATTACTCTCTCAATGCTGGGTGAATTACTCTCTGTCAGTACTGTGTGCATTACACTCTCTCAGTAATGTGTGAATTCCTGTCTCTCAGTGCTGGGGGAATTCATGGCTCTCAGCGCTGGATGAATTACTCTCTCTGTGCTGGATGAATTACTCTCTCTGTGCTGGATGAATTCTCTCTCTCAGCGCTGGATGAATTACTCTCTCAGCGCTGGATGAATTACTCTCTCTGTGCTGGATGAATTACTCTCTCAGCGCTGGATGAATTACTCTCTCTGTGCTGGATGAATTACTCTCTCTGTGCTGGATGAATTACTCTCTCAGCGCTGGATGAATTACTCTCTCTGTGCTGGATGAATTACTCTCTCAGCGCTGGATGAATTACTCTCTCTGTGCTGGATGAATTACTCTCTCAGCGCTGGATGAATTTCTCTCTCTCAGCGCTGGATGAATTACTCTCTCAGGGCTGGATGAATTACTCACTCTGTGCTGGATGAATTACTCTCTCTCAGCGCTGGATGAATTACTCTCTCTGCGCTGGATGAATTACTCTCTCAGCGCTGGATGAATTACTCTCTCTGTGCTGGATGAATTACTCTCTCAGCGCTGGATGAATTTCTCTCTCTCAGCGCTGGATGAATTTCTCTCTCAGGGCTGGATGAATTACTCACTCTGTGCTGGATGAATTACTCTCTCTCAGCGCTGGATGAATTACTCTCTCTGTGCTGGATGAATTACTCTCTCAGTGCTGGATGAATTACTCTCTCTGTGCTGGATGAATTACTCTCTCAGCGCTGGATGAATTACTCTCTCTGTGCTGGATGAATTACTCTCTCTGTGCTGGATGAATTACTCTCTCTGTGCTGGATGAATTACTCTCTCTGTGCTGGATGAATTACTCTCTCTGTGCTGGATGAATTACTCACTCTCAGCGTTGGATGAATTACTCTCTCTCAATGCTGGATGAACTACTCTCTCTGTGCTGGATGAATTACTCACTCTCAGCGCTGGATGAATTACTCTCTCTCAGTGCTGGATGAATTACTCTCTCAGCGCTGGATGAATCACTCTCTCAGCGCTGGATGAATTACTCTCTCTGTGCTGGATGAATTACTCTCTCTGTGCTGGATGAATTACTCTCTCTGTGCTGGATGAATTACTCTCTCTGTGCTGGATGAATTACTCTCTCTGTGCTGGATGAATTACTCACTCTCAGCGCTGGATGAATTACTCTCTCTCAATGCTGGATGAACTACTCTCTCTGTGCTGGATGAATTACTCTCTCTCAGTGCTGGATGAATTACTCTCTCTCAGTGCTGGGTGAAGGACTGTCACTGAGTGCTTGGTGAATTACTCCCTCTCAGTGCGGGTCAATTACTCCCTCTCAGTGCTGGGTGAATTATTCTCTGTCAGTACTGTGTGCATTACACTCTCTCTGTAATGTGTGAATTACTGTCTCTCAGTGCTGGGGGAATTCATGGCTCTCAGTACTGGGTGAATTACTCTCTCTCTCTGCGCTGGGTGAATTACTCTCTCAGTGCTGGGCGAATCAGTCTCTCAGTACTGGGTGAATTAACATCTCTCATTGCTGGGCGAATTACTCTCAGTACTCAGTGAATTACTGTTTCACAACAGGATGTGCATTACTTTCTCTCAGTGCTGGGTGAATTACCCCCTCATTGCTGGGTGAATTACTCTCTCTCAGTACCAGATGAATTACTCTCTCAGTGCTGTGTGAATTACCTATCATTGCTGGGTGGATTACTCTCTCAGTGCTGGGTGAATTACCTATCATTGCTGGGTGGATTACTCTCTCAGTTCTGGGTGAATTACTCTCTCTCAATACTGGGTGAATTACTCTCTCTCTCTGTGCTGGGTGAATTACCATCTCTCAGTGCTGGGTGAATTACCTATCATTGCTGGGTGGATTACTCTCTCAGTGCTGGGTGAATTACCTATCATTGCTGGGTGGATTACTCTCTCAGTTCTGGGTGAATTACTCTCTCTCAATACTGGGTGAATTACTCTCTCTCTCTCTGTGCTGGGTGAATTACTCTCTCTCTGTGCTGGGTGAATTCGTCTCTCAGTACTGGGTGAATTACTCTCTCTTATTGCTGGGTGAATTACTGCCTTTCAATGCTGGGTGAATTACTGTCTCATCACTGGTTGAGGTACACTCTCTCAGTCCTGGGAGAATTACCCTCTCTCAGTACTGGGTAAATTACTCTCTCTCAGTGCTGGGTGAATTACGCTCTCAGTGCTGGGTGAATTACGCTCTCAGTGCTGGGTGAATTACTCTCTCACAGTACTGGGTGAATTATTGTCTCTCAAAACTCCGTGAATTACCATCTCATCACTGGGTGATTTACTCCCTCTCAGTGCTGGGTGAATTACTCTCTCTCAGTGCTGGGTGCATTACTCTCTCTCAGTGCTGGGTGATTTACTCCCTCTCAGTGCTGGGTGCATTACTCTCAGTGTTGGGTGAATTAGTCTCACTCAGTACTGTGTGCAATACACTCTCTCAGTACTGTGTGAATTACTGTCTCTCAGTGCTGAGTGAATTACTCTCTCGCAGTGCTGTGTGAATTACTCTCTCTCGGTGCTGGGTGAATTACTCTCTCTCAGTGCTGGGTGCATTATTCTCCCTCAGTGCTGGGTGAATTGCTCTCTCTCAGTGCTGGGTGATATACTCCCTCTCAGTGCTGAGTGAATTACTCTCTCAGTGCTGGGTGAATTACTCTCTCTCAGTGCTGGGTGAATTATTCTCTCTCAGTACTGGGTGCATTACTCCCTCTCAGTGTTGGGTGAATTACTCTCTCAGTGCTGGGTGCATTACTCTCTCTCAGTGCTGGGTGAATTGCTCTCTCTCAGTGCTGGGTGAATTGCTCTCTCTCAGTGCTGGGTGAATTGCTCTCTCTCAGTGCTGGGTGATATACTCCCTCTCAGTGCTGAGTGAATTACTCTCTCAGTGCTGGGTGAATTACTCTCTCTCAGTGCTGGGTGAATTATTCTCTCTCAGTACTGGGTGCATTACTCCCTCTCAGTGCTGGGTGAATTACTCTCTCAGTGCTGGGTGCATTACTCTCTCTCAGTGCTGGGTGAATTGCTCTCTCTCAGTGCTGGGTGCATTACTCCCTCTCAGTGCTGGGTGAATTACTCTCTCAGTGCTGGGTGAATTACTCTCTCTCAGTGCTGGGTGAATTATTCTCTCTCAGTACTGGGTGAATTACTCTCTCTCAGTGCTGGGTGAATTACTCTCTCTCAGTACTGGGTGCATTACTCTCTCTCAGTACTGGGTGCATTACTCCCTCTCAGTACTTGGTGAATTACGTTCTCATCACTGGCTGAATTAGAACACAGAACAGGCCCTTTCGCCCACGGATTAATCCTAATTTATAATAAATTAACCTAACTTACACACCCCTCAATTCACTGCTGTCCATGTGCATGTCCAGCAGTTGCTTTAAATGTCCCTAATGACACTGCTTCCACCACTACTGCTGGCAACACATTCCATGCATTTACAACTCTCTGTGAAAATAATTCACCTCTGACATCCGCTCTACACCTTTCTCCTAATATCTTAAAACAATGACCCCTCGTGCCAGTCACTCAAGTCTCTGGCTATTGACCCTATTTATTCCACTTATCATCTTGTGTACCTCGACCAGGTCTCCTCTCTTCCTCCTTCTCTCCAGAGAAGAAAGTCCGAGCTTATTCAACCTCTCTTCATAAGGTAAGTCCTCCAGTGCAGGGTGATTTACCCCCTCTGAGTGCTGGGTACATTACTCACTCTCAGTGCAGGGTACATTACTCTCTCTCAGTGTTGGGTGAATTAGTCTCTCTCAGTACTGTGTGCACTACACTCTCTCAGTACTATGTGAATTACTGTCACTTATTGCTGGGTGACTTACTCTCTCTCAGCACTGGGTGAATTACTCTCAGTGCTAGGTGAATTACTCTCTCTCTCAGTGCTGGGTGAATTACTGCCTCTCAGTGCAGGGTGATTTACTCTCTCTCAGCGCGACGTGAATTACTCTCTCTCAGTGTTGGGTGAATTACTCTCTCAATGCTGGGTGAATTACTCTCTGTCAGTACTGTGTGCATTACACTCTCTCAGTAATGTGTGAATTCCTGTCTCTCAGTGCTGGGGGAATTCATGGCTCTCAGCGCTGGATGAATTACTCTCTCTGTGCTGGATGAATTACTCTCTCTGTGCTGGATGAATTCTCTCTCTCAGCGCTGGATGAATTACTCTCTCAGCGCTGGATGAATTACTCTCTCTGTGCTGGATGAATTACTCTCTCAGCGCTGGATGAATTACTCTCTCTGTGCTGGATGAATTACTCTCTCTGTGCTGGATGAATTACTCTCTCAGCGCTGGATGAATTACTCTCTCAGTGCTGGGTGAATTACTCTCTCAGTGCTGGGTGAATTGCTCTCTCTCAGTGCTGGGTGAATTACTCTCTCTCAGTGCTGGGTGAATTGCTCTCTCTCAGAACTGGGTGCATTACTCCCTCTCAGTACTCGGTGAATTACGTTCTCATCACTGGCTGAATTAGAACACAGAACAGGCTCTTTCGCCCACGGATTAATCCTAATTTATAATAAATTAACCTAACTTACACACCCCTCAATTCACTGCTGTCCATGTGCATGTCCAGCAGTTGCTTTAAATGTCCCTAATGACACTGCTTCCACCACTGCTGCTGGCAACACATTCCATGCATTTACAACTCTCTGTGAAAATAATTCACCTCTGACATCCGCTCTACACCTTTCTCCTAATATCTTAAAACAATGACCCCTCGTGCCAGTCACTCAAGTCTCTGGCTATTGACCCTATTTATTCCACTTATCATCTTGTGTACCTCGACCAGGTCTCCTCTCTTCCTCCTTCTCTCCAGAGAAGAAAGTCCGAGCTTATTCAACCTCTCTTCATAAGGTAAGTCCTCCAGTGCAGGGTGATTTACCCCCTCTGAGTGCTGGGTACATTACTCACTCTCAGTGCAGGGTACATTACTCTCTCTCAGTGTTGGGTGAATTAGTCTCTCTCAGTACTGTGTGCACTACACTCTCTCAGTACTATGTGAATTACTGTCACTTATTGCTGGGTGACTTACTCTCTCTCAGCACTGGGTGAATTACTCTCAGTGCTAGGTGAATTACTCTCTCTCTCAGTGCTGGGTGAATTACTGCCTCTCAGTGCAGGGTGATTTACTCTCTCTCAGCGCGACGTGAATTACTCTCTCTCAGTGTTGGGTGAATTACTCTCTCAATGCTGGGTGAATTACTCTCTGTCAGTACTGTGTGCATTACACTCTCTCAGTAATGTGTGAATTCCTGTCTCTCAGTGCTGGGGGAATTCATGGCTCTCAGCGCTGGATGAATTACTCTCTCTGTGCTGGATGAATTACTCTCTCTGTGCTGGATGAATTACTCACTCTGTGCTGGATGAATTACTCTCTCAGTGTTGGATGAATTACTCTCTCTGTGCTGGATGAATTACTCTCTCTGTGCTGGATGAATTACTCTCTCAGCGCTGGATGAATTACTCTCTCTGTGCTGGATGAATTACTCTCTCTGTGCTGGATGAATTACTCTCTCAGCGCTGGATGAATTACTCTCTCTGTGCTGGATGAATTACTCTCTCAGCGCTGGATGAATTACTCTGTCTCAGCGCTGGATGAATTACTCTCTCAGCGCTGGATGAATTACTCACTCTGTGCTGGATGAATTACTCTCTCAGCGCTGGATGAATTACTCTCTCTGTGCTGGATGAATTACTCTCTCAGTGCTGGATGAATTACTCTCTCTGTGCTGGATGAATTACTCTCTCTGTGCTGGTGAATTACTCTCTCAGCGCTGGATGAATTACTCTCTCAGCGCTGGATGAATTACTCTCTCTGTGCTGGATGAATTACTCTCTGTGCTGGATGAATTACTCTCTCTGTGCTGGATGAATTACTCACTCTCAGTGCTGGATGAATTACTCTCTCTCAGTGCTGGATGAATTACTCTCTCAGCGCTGGATGAATTACTCTCTCAGCGCTGGATGAATTACTCTCTCTGTGCTGGATGAATTACTCTCTCTGTGCTGGATGAATTACTCTCTCTGTGCTGGATGAATTACTCTCTCTGTGCTGGATGAATTACTCACTCTCAGCGCTGGATGAATTACTCTCTCTCAATGCTGGATGAACTACTCTCTCTGTGCTGGATGAATTACTCTCTCTCAGTGCTGGATGAATTACTCTCTCTCAGTGCTGGGTGAAGGACTGTCACTGAGTGCTTGGTGAATTACTCCCTCTCAGTGCGGGTCAATTACTCCCTCTCAGTGCTGGGTGAATTATTCTCTGTCTGTACTGTGTGCATTACACTCTCTCTGTAATGTGTGAATTACTGTCTCTCAGTGCTGGGGGAATTCATGGCTCTCAGTACTGGGTGAATTACTCTCTCTCTCTGCGCTGGGTGAATTACTCTCTCAGTGCTGGGTGAATCAGTCTCTCAGTACTGGGTGAATTAACATCTCTCATTGCTGGGCGAATTACTCTCAGTACTCAGTGAATTACTGTTTCACAACAGGATGTGCATTACTTTCTCTCAGTGCTGGGTGAATTACCCCCTCATTGCTGGGTGAATTACTCTCTCTCAGTACCGGATGAATTAGTCTCTCAGTGCTGTGTGAATTACCTATCATTGCTGGGTGGATTACTCTCTCAGTTCTGGGTGAATTACTCTCTCTCAATACTGGGTGAATTACTCTTTCTCTCTGTGCTGGGTGAATTACCATCTCTCAGTGCTGGGTGAATTACCTATCATTGCTGGGTGGATTACTCTCTCAGTGCTGGGTGAATTACCTATCATTGCTGGGTGGATTACTCTCTCAGTTCTGGGTGAATTACTCTCTCTCAATACTGGGTGAATTACTCTCTCTCTCTGTGCTGGGTGAATTACTCTCTCTCTGTGCTGGGTGAATTAGTCTCTCAGTACTGGGTGAATTACTCTCTCTTATTGCTGGGTGAATTACTGCCTTTCAATGCTGGGTGAATTACTGTCTCATCACTGGTTGAGGTACACTCTCTCAGTCCTGGGAGAATTACCCTCTCTCAGTACTGGGTAAATTACTCTCTCTCAGTGCTGGGTGAATTACTCTCTCAGTGCTGGGTGAATTACTCTCTCACAGTACTGGGTGAATTATTGTCTCTCAAAACTCGGTGAATTATTGTCTCTCAAAACTCGGTGAATTACCATCTCATCACTGGGTGAATTACTCTCTCTCAGTGCTGGGTGCATTACTCTCTCTCAGTGCTGGGTGATTTACTCCCTCTCAGTGCTGGGTGCATTACTCTCAGTGTTGGGTGAATTAGTCTCACTCAGTACTGTGTGCAATACACTCTCTCAGTACTGTGTGAATTACTGTCTCTCAGTGCTGAGTGAATTACTCTCTCTCAGTGCTGTGTGAATTACTCTCTCTCGGTGCTGGGTGAATTACTCTCTCTCGGTGCTGGGTGAATTACTCTCTCTCAGTGCTGGGTGCATTATTCTCCCTCAGTACTGGGTAAATTACTCTCTCTCAGTGTTGGGTGAATTACTCTCTCACTGCTGGGTGCATTACTCTCTCTCAGTGCTGGGTGAATTGCTCTCTCTCAGTGCTGGGTGAAGTACTCTCTCTCAGTGTTGGGTGAATTACTCTCTCACTGCTGGGTGCATTACTCTCTCTCAGTGCTGGGTGAATTGCTCTCTCTCAGTGCTGGGTGAATTACTCTCTCTCAGTGCTGGGTGAATTGCTCTCTCTCACTACTGGGTGATATACTCCCTCTCAGTGCTGAGTGAATTACTCTCTCAGTGCTGGGTGAATTACTCTCTCAGTGCTGGGTGAATTATTCTCTCTCAGTACTGGGTGCATTACTCCCTCTCAGTGCTGGGTGAATTACTCTCTCAGTGCTGGGTGAATTACTCTCTCTCAGTGCTGGGTGAATTGCTCTCTCTCAGTGCTGGGTGCATTACTCCCTCTCAGTACTGGGTGCATTACTCCCTCTCAGTACTGGGTGCATTACTCCCTCTCAGTACTCGGTGAATTACGTTCTCATCACTGGCTGAATTAGAACACAGAACAGGCCCTTTCGCCCACGGATTAATCCTAATTTATAATAAATTAACCTAACTTACACACCCCTCAATTCACTGCTGTCCATGTGCATGTCCAGCAGTTGCTTTAAATGTCCCTAATGACACTGCTTCCACCACTACTGCTGGCAACACATTCCATGCATTTACAACTCTCTGTGAAAATAATTCACCTCTGACATCCGCTCTACACCTTTCTCCTAATATCTTAAAACAATGACCCCTCGTGCCAGTCACTCAAGTCTCTGGCTATTGACCCTATTTATTCCACTTATCATCTTGTGTACCTCGACCAGGTCTCCTCTCTTCCTCCTTCTCTCCAGAGAAGAAAGTCCGAGCTTATTCAACCTCTCTTCATAAGGTAAGTCCTCCAGTGCAGGGTGATTTACCCCCTCTCAGTGCAGGGTACATTACTCACTCTCAGTGCAGGGTACATTACTCTCTCTCAGTGTTGGGTGAATTAGTCTCTCTCAGTACTGTGTGCACTACACTCTCTCAGTACTATGTGAATTACTGTCACTTATTGCTGGGTGACTTACTCTCTCTCAGCACTGGGTGAATTACTCTCAGTGCTAGGTGAATTACTCTCTCTCTCAGTGCTGGGTGAATTACTGCCTCTCAGTGCAGGGTGATTTACTCTCTCTCAGCGCGACGTGAATTACTCTCTCTCAGTGTTGGGTGAATTACTCTCTCAATGCTGGGTGAATTACTCTCTGTCAGTACTGTGTGCATTACACTCTCTCAGTAATGTGTGAATTCCTGTCTCTCAGTGCTGGGGGAATTCATGGCTCTCAGCGCTGGATGAATTACTCTCTCTGTGCTGGATGAATTACTCTCTCTGTGCTGGATGAATTACTCACTCTGTGCTGGATGAATTACTCTCTCAGTGTTGGATGAATTACTCTCTCTGTGCTGGATGAATTACTCTCTCTGTGCTGGATGAATTACTCTCTCAGCGCTGGATGAATTACTCTCTCTGTGCTGGATGAATTACTCTCTCTGTGCTGGATGAATTACTCTCTCAGCGCTGGATGAATTACTCTCTCTGTGCTGGATGAATTACTCTCTCAGCGCTGGATGAATTACTCTGTCTCAGCGCTGGATGAATTACTCTCTCAGCGCTGGATGAATTACTCACTCTGTGCTGGATGAATTACTCTCTCAGCGCTGGATGAATTACTCTCTCTGTGCTGGATGAATTACTCTCTCAGTGCTGGATGAATTACTCTCTCTGTGCTGGATGAATTACTCTCTCTGTGCTGGTGAATTACTCTCTCAGCGCTGGATGAATTACTCTCTCAGCGCTGGATGAATTACTCTCTCTGTGCTGGATGAATTACTCTCTCTGTGCTGGATGAATTACTCTCTCTGTGCTGGATGAATTACTCACTCTCAGTGCTGGATGAATTACTCTCTCTCAGTGCTGGATGAATTACTCTCTCAGCGCTGGATGAATTACTCTCTCAGCGCTGGATGAATTACTCTCTCTGTGCTGGATGAATTACTCTCTCTGTGCTGGATGAATTACTCTCTCTGTGCTGGATGAATTACTCTCTCTGTGCTGGATGAATTACTCACTCTCAGCGCTGGATGAATTACTCTCTCTCAATGCTGGATGAACTACTCTCTCTGTGCTGGATGAATTACTCTCTCTCAGTGCTGGATGAATTACTCTCTCTCAGTGCTGGGTGAAGGACTGTCACTGAGTGCTTGGTGAATTACTCCCTCTCAGTGCGGGTCAATTACTCCCTCTCAGTGCTGGGTGAATTATTCTCTGTCTGTACTGTGTGCATTACACTCTCTCTGTAATGTGTGAATTACTGTCTCTCAGTGCTGGGGGAATTCATGGCTCTCAGTACTGGGTGAATTACTCTCTCTCTCTGCGCTGGGTGAATTACTCTCTCAGTGCTGGGTGAATCAGTCTCTCAGTACTGGGTGAATTAACATCTCTCATTGCTGGGCGAATTACTCTCAGTACTCAGTGAATTACTGTTTCACAACAGGATGTGCATTACTTTCTCTCAGTGCTGGGTGAATTACCCCCTCATTGCTGGGTGAATTACTCTCTCTCAGTACCGGATGAATTAGTCTCTCAGTGCTGTGTGAATTACCTATCATTGCTGGGTGGATTACTCTCTCAGTTCTGGGTGAATTACTCTCTCTCAATACTGGGTGAATTACTCTTTCTCTCTGTGCTGGGTGAATTACCATCTCTCAGTGCTGGGTGAATTACCTATCATTGCTGGGTGGATTACTCTCTCAGTGCTGGGTGAATTACCTATCATTGCTGGGTGGATTACTCTCTCAGTTCTGGGTGAATTACTCTCTCTCAATACTGGGTGAATTACTCTCTCTCTCTGTGCTGGGTGAATTACTCTCTCTCTGTGCTGGGTGAATTAGTCTCTCAGTACTGGGTGAATTACTCTCTCTTATTGCTGGGTGAATTACTGCCTTTCAATGCTGGGTGAATTACTGTCTCATCACTGGTTGAGGTACACTCTCTCAGTCCTGGGAGAATTACCCTCTCTCAGTACTGGGTAAATTACTCTCTCTCAGTGCTGGGTGAATTACTCTCTCAGTGCTGGGTGAATTACTCTCTCACAGTACTGGGTGAATTATTGTCTCTCAAAACTCGGTGAATTATTGTCTCTCAAAACTCGGTGAATTACCATCTCATCACTGGGTGAATTACTCTCTCTCAGTGCTGGGTGCATTACTCTCTCTCAGTGCTGGGTGATTTACTCCCTCTCAGTGCTGGGTGCATTACTCTCAGTGTTGGGTGAATTAGTCTCACTCAGTACTGTGTGCAATACACTCTCTCAGTACTGTGTGAATTACTGTCTCTCAGTGCTGAGTGAATTACTCTCTCTCAGTGCTGTGTGAATTACTCTCTCTCGGTGCTGGGTGAATTACTCTCTCTCGGTGCTGGGTGAATTACTCTCTCTCAGTGCTGGGTGCATTATTCTCCCTCAGTACTGGGTAAATTACTCTCTCTCAGTGTTGGGTGAATTACTCTCTCACTGCTGGGTGCATTACTCTCTCTCAGTGCTGGGTGAATTGCTCTCTCTCAGTGCTGGGTGAAGTACTCTCTCTCAGTGTTGGGTGAATTACTCTCTCACTGCTGGGTGCATTACTCTCTCTCAGTGCTGGGTGAATTGCTCTCTCTCAGTGCTGGGTGAATTACTCTCTCTCAGTGCTGGGTGAATTGCTCTCTCTCACTACTGGGTGATATACTCCCTCTCAGTGCTGAGTGAATTACTCTCTCAGTGCTGGGTGAATTACTCTCTCAGTGCTGGGTGAATTATTCTCTCTCAGTACTGGGTGCATTACTCCCTCTCAGTGCTGGGTGAATTACTCTCTCAGTGCTGGGTGAATTACTCTCTCTCAGTGCTGGGTGAATTGCTCTCTCTCAGTGCTGGGTGCATTACTCCCTCTCAGTACTGGGTGCATTACTCCCTCTCAGTACTCGGTGAATTACGTTCTCATCACTGGCTGAATTAGAACACAGAACAGGCCCTTTCGCCCACGGATTAATCCTAATTTATAATAAATTAACCTAACTTACACACCCCTCAATTCACTGCTGTCCATGTGCATGTCCAGCAGTTGCTTTAAATGTCCCTAATGACACTGCTTCCACCACTACTGCTGGCAACACATTCCATGCATTTACAACTCTCTGTGAAAATAATTCACCTCTGACATCCGCTCTACACCTTTCTCCTAATATCTTAAAACAATGACCCCTCGTGCCAGTCACTCAAGTCTCTGGCTATTGACCCTATTTATTCCACTTATCATCTTGTGTACCTCGATCAGGTCTCCTCTCTTCCTCCTTCTCTCCAGAGAAGAAAGTCCGAGCTTATTCAACCTCTCTTCATAAGGTAAGTCCTCCAGTGCAGGGTGATTTACCCCCTCTCAGTGCAGGGTACATTACTCTCTCTCAGTGTTGGGTGAATTAGTCTCTCTCAGTACTGTGTGCACTACACTCTCTCAGTACTGTGTGAATTACTGTCACTTATTGCTGGGTGACTTACTCTCTCTCAGCACTGGGTGAATTACTCTCAGTGCTAGGTGAATTACTCTCTCTCTCAGTGCTGGGTGAATTACTGCCTCTCAGTGCAGGGTGATTTACTCTCTCTCAGCGCGACGTGAATTACTCTCTCTCTCAGTGCTGGGTGAATTACTGTCTCTCAGTGCTGGGGGCATTATTGTCTCTGAAAACACAGTGAATTATCGCCTCATCACTGGGCGCATTAATCTCTCTAAGTGCTGGGTTAACTTGTGTCTCTCAGTGCTGGGTGAATTACTCTCTCTCAGATCTGGGCGAATTGCTCTTTCTCAGTGTTAGGTGATTTACTCCCTCTCAGTGCTGGTTGCATTACTCTCAGGGAGTCTCTAACATGCCTGCCTTGAAGAAGTTTTCCTCCTCTCTCTACAAGAATCTCAGGGAGTCTCTAACATCCCACTGCAACTCCCAGGTCATTTCCTCAGCCCTGAAGCTCTTCAACCATGTCCTGAAACAAACTCGCCTTCCCCACTGACCTATTGTACTCTATGCTACTCTCTCCCCACCCCCACCCACCTCTAGCTTATCTCTCCACACTTCAGGCTCTCTGCCTTTATTCCTGATGAAGGGCTTTTGCCCGAAACGTCGATTTTGCCTGTCCTCGGATGCTGCCTGAATTGCTGTGCTCTTCCAGCACCACTGATCCAGCATTACTCTCAGTGTTGGGTGAATTAGTCTCTCTCTGTACTGTGTGCATTACACTCTCTCAGTATTATGTGAATTACTGTCTCTTAGTGCTGGCTGAATTACTATCTCTCAGTGCTGGGCGAATTACTCACTCTCAGCGCGGGGTGAATGATTGTCTCTCAGTACTCGGTGAATTACCATCTCATCATTTGGTGAATTACTCTCTCTCAGTGCTGGGTGCATTACTCTCTCAGTGCTGGGTGATTTACTCCCTCTCAGTGCTGGATGAATTACTCGCTCAGTGCTGGGTGAAGTACTCTCTTTCAGAACTGGGTGAATTACTCTCTCTCAATAATGGGTGAATTACTCTCTCAGTACTGGGTAAATTACTGTCTCTCAGTGCTGGGAGAATTACTCTTTCTTAGCACTGGGAATAATTATTGTCTCTCAATACTCGGTGAATTACTCTCTCACTACTGGGTAAATTACTGTCTCTCAGTGTTGTGTGTATTACTCTCTCAGTAATGGGTGAATTATTCTCTCTCAGTGCTAGGTGAACTAGTCTCTCTCAGTGCTGAGTGCATTATTCTCTCTCAGTTCGGGGTGAATTACTCCCTCTCATAGCTGGGTGAATTACTGTCTCTTAGTGCTGGGTGAATTACTCTCTCAGTGCTGGGCAAACTACTCTCTCCCAGCACTGGGTGAATTACTCTCTCTCATTGCTGGGTGAACTACAGTCTCTCAGCGCTGGGGGAATTACTCTCTCTCAGATCTGGGCCAATTGCTCTCTCTCAGTGCTGGGTGAATTACTGTCTCTCAGTGCTGGGGGAATTACTCTCTCTCAGTGTTGGGTGAATTACTCTCTCTCAGTGCTGGGTGAATTACTCTCTCTCAGATCTGGGCGAATTACTCTCTCTCAATGCTGTGTGATTTACTCCCTCTCAGCGCTGGGTGAATTATTCTCTCTCAGTGCTGTGTGATTTACTCCCTCTCAGCGCTGGGTGAATTACTCTCTCTCAGTGCAGGGTGATTTACTCCCTCTCAGTGCTGGATACATTACTCTCAGTGCTGGGTGAATTCGTCTCTCTCAGTACTGTGTGAATTACTGTCTCTTCATGCTAGGTGAATTACTCTCTCTCAATGCTGGGAGAATTACTCTCTCAATGCCGGGCGAATTACTCTCTCACAGTGCTTGATCAATTACTCTCTCTCACTGCTGGGTGAATTACTCCCTCTCAGTGCTGGGTGAATTAATCTCTCAGTGCTGAGTGAATTATTCTCTCTCAGTGCTGGGTGAATTATTCTCTCTCAGTGCTGGGTGAATTATTCTCTCTCAGCGCTGGGTGAATTATTCTCTCTCAGTGCTGGGTGAATTACTCTCTCAGTGCTGGGTGAATTATTCTCTCTCAGTGCTGGGTGAATTATTCTCTCTCAGTGCTGGGTGAATTATTCTCTCTCAGTGCTGGGTGAATTACTCTCTCAGTGCTGGGTGAATTACTCTCTCAGTGCTGGGTGAATTACTCTCTCTCACTACTGGGTGAATTACTCTCTCTCAGTGCTGGGTGAAATACTCTGTCTCAGTGCTGTGTGAATTACTGTCTCTCAGTGCTGGGTGAATTACTCCCTCTCAGTGCTGGATGAATTACTCTCTCGCAGTGCTGTGTGAATTACTCTCTCTCAGTGCTGGTGAATTTTTCTCTCACTGCGGTCTGAACTATAGTCTCTCAGTAGCAGATGAATAATGTGCTGTCGGTGCTGAGTGAATTACTCTCTGTCAGTGTTGGGAGAATTACTCCCTCAGTGCAGAGTGAATGACTCTCTCTGAGTGCTGGGTGAATTCCTCTCTCAGTGTTGGGTGATTTACTCCCTCTCAGTGCTGGGCACATTAATCTCTCTCAGTGCTGGGTGAATTACTCTCTCTCAGTACTCAGTGAATTACTCTCTCTCAGTGCTGGATTAATTGCTCTCTCAGTGCTGGGTGAATTACTCTCTCTCACTACTGGGTGAATTACTCTCTCTCAGTGCTGGGTGAAATACTCTGTCTCAGTGCTGTGTGAATTACTGTCTCTCAGTGCTGGGTGAATTACTCCCTCTCAGTGCTGGATGAATTACTCTCTCGCAGTGCTGTGTGAATTACTCTCTCTCAGTGCTGGTGAATTTTTCTCTCACTGCGGTCTGAACTATAGTCTCTCAGTAGCAGATGAATAATGTGCTGTCGGTGCTGAGTGAATTACTCTCTGTCAGTGTTGGGAGAATTACTCCCTCAGTGCAGAGTGAATGACTCTCTCTGAGTGCTGGGTGAATTCCTCTCTCAGTGTTGGGTGATTTACTCCCTCGCAGTGCTGGGCACATTAATCTCTCTCAGTGCTGGGTGAATTACTCTCTCTCAGTGCTGGGTGAATTACTCTCTCTCAGTGCTGGATTAATTGCTCTCTCAGTGCTGGGTGAATTACTCCCGCACAGTGATGGGTGAAATACTCTCTCTCAGTGCTGGGTGAAATACTCTCTCTCAGTGCTGGGTGCATTACTCCCTCTCAGTGATGGGTGAAATACTCTCTCTCAGTGCTGGGTGAAATACACTCTCTCAGTGCTGGTGAATTATTCTCTCACTGCGGTCTGAACTATAGTCTCTCAGTAGCAGATGAATAATTTGCTGTCGGTGCTGAGTGAATTACTCTCTGTCAGTGTTGGGAGAATTACTCCCTCAGTGCAGAGTGAATGACTCTCTCTGAGTGCTGGGTGAATTCCTCTCTCAGTGTTGGGTGATTTACTCCCTCTCAGTGCTGGGCACATTAATCTCTCTCAGTGCTGGGTGAATTCCTCTCTCTCAGTGCTTGGAGAATTAGTCCCTCTCAGTGCTTGGTGATTTACTCCCTCTCAGTGCTGGGTGAATTAATCTCTCTCAGTGCTGGGTGAATTACTCTCTCTCAGTGCTGGATTAATTGCTCTCTCAGTGCTGGGTGAATTACTCCCGCACAGTGATGGGTGAAATACTCTCTCTCAGTGCTGGGTGAAATACTCTCTCTCAGTGCTGGGTGCATTACTCCCTCTCGGTGATGCGTGAAATAATGTCTCTTAGCGCTGGGTGATTACTCCCTCTCAGTGCTGGGTGAAATACTCTCTCTCAGTGCTGGGGAATTACTCTCTCTCTGTGCTGGGTGAATTACTCTCTCTCAGTGCAGGGTGATTTACTCCCTCTGAGTGCTGGGTACATTACTCTGTATTGGGTAAATTAGTCTCTCTCAGTACTGTGTGCTTTACACTCTCTCGCTACTGGGTGAATTACTCTCTCTCAGTGCTGGGTGAAATACTCTCTCTCAGAGCTGGGGAATTACTCTCTCTCGGTGCTGGGTGAAATACTCTCTCTCAGTGCTGGGGAATTACTCTCTCTCTGTGCTGGGTGAATTACTCTCTCTCAGTGCAGGGTGATTTACTCCCTCTGAGTGCTGGGTACATTACTCTGTATTGGGTAAATTAGTCTCTCTCAGTACTGTGTGCATTACACTCTCTCAGTACTGGGTGAAATACTCTCTCTCAGTGCTGGGTGATTTACTCCCTCTCAGTGCTGGATGAATTACTCGCTCAGTGCTGGGTGAAGTACTCTCTTTCAGTGCTGGGTGAATTACGCGCTCTCAGTACTGGGTGAATTACTCTCTCTCAATAATGGGTGAATTAATCTCTCAGTACTGGGTAAATTACTGTGTCAGTGCTGGGAGAATTACTCTTTCTTAGCACTGGGAGAATTATTGTCTCTCAATGCTTGGTGAATTACTCTCTCAGTACTGGGTCAATTACGGTCTCTCAATGTTGGGTGAATTACTCTCTCAGTAATGTGTGAATAACTCCCTCTCAGTGCTGGGTGAATTACTCTCTCAGTGCTGGGTGAATTACTCTCTCAGTGCTGGGTGAATTACTTTCTCTCAGTGCTGGATGAATTACTCTCTCTCAGTGCTGGGTGAATTACTCTCTCTCAGTGCTGGGTGAATTACTCTCTCTCAGTGCTGGGTGATATACTCTCTCTCAGTGCTGGGTGATATACTCCCTCTCAGCGCTGGGAGAATTACTCCCTCTCAGTGCTGGGTGATATACTCCCTCTCAGTGCTGGGTGAATTACTCTCTCTCAGTGCTGTGTGATTTACTCCCTCTCAGTGCTGAGTGAATTACTCTCTCGCAGTGCTGGGTGATATACTCTCTCTCAGTGCTGTGTGATTTACTCCCTCTCAGTGCTGAGTGAATTACTCTCTCTCAGTGCTGGGTGATATACTCTCTCTCAGTGCTGGGTGATATACTCCCTCTCAGTGCTGGGTGAATTACTCTCTCTCAGTGCTGTGTGATTTACTCCCTCTCAGTGTGTGTGAATTACTCTCTCTCAGTGCTGTGTGAATTACTCTCTCTCAGTGCTGGGTGAATTACTCTCTCTCAGTGCTGGGTGATATACTCCCTCTCAGCGCTGGGTGATATACTCCCTCTCAGTGCTGGGTGAATTACTCTCTCTCCGTGCTGTGTGATTTACTCCCTCTCAGTGCTGTGTGATATACTCCCTCTCAGTGCTGGGTGAATTACTTTCTCTCAGTGCTGGGTGATATACTCCCTCTCAGTGCTGGGTGAATTACTCTCTCTCAGTGCTGTGTGATTTACTCCCTCTCAGTGCTGGGTGAATTACTCTCTCTCAGTGCTGTGTGATTTACTCCCTCTCAGTGCTGGGTGAATTACTCCCTCTCAGTGCTGGGTGAATTACTCTCTCTCAGTGCTGTGTGATTTACTCCCTCTCAGTGCTGGGTGAATTACTCTCTCTCAGTGCTGGGTGATATACTCCCTCTCAGTGCTGGGTGAATTACTCTCTCTCAGTGCTGGGTGATTTACTCCCTCTCAGTGCTGAGTGAATTACTCTCTCTCAGTGCTGGGTGATATACTCCCTCTCAGTGCTGAGTGAATTACTCTCTCTCAGTGCTGTGTGATTTACTCCCTCTCAGTGCTGAGTGACTTTTTCTCTCTCAATGCTGGGTGAACTACTCTCTCTCAGCGCTGGGGGAAATACTCTCTGTCAGTGTTGGGTGACTTACTCTCTCTCAGCACTGGATGAATTACTGTCTGTCAGTGCTGGGGGAATTCTTCTCTCTCAAATCCCAGTGAATTACTGCATCATCACTGGGTGAATTACTTCCTCTCCGTGCTGGGTGATGTACTGTCTCTCAGTGCTGGGTGAATTACTCCCTCTCCGTGCTGGGTGATGTACTGTCTCTCAGTGCTGGGTGAATTACTCTCTCTCAGGGCTGGGTGCATTCCTATCTCTCAATGCCGGGTGAATTATTCTCTCTCAGTGCTGGGTGAATTACTCTCTCAGTGCTGGGTGAAATACTCTCTCAGTGCTGGGTGATTTACTCTAAGTGCTGGGTGATTTACTCTCTCTCAGGGCTTGGTGAATTAGTCCCTCTCGGTGCTGAGTGAACTATTGTCTCTCAGTTCTGGGTGAATTACTCTCTCTCAGCGCTGGGTGAGTTACACCCTCTCAGTAGTGGATGAATTACAATCTCTCAGCGCGGGGTGAATTATTGTGTCTCAGTACTCGGCGAATTACTGTCTCACCAGTTGGTGAACTACTCTCTCTCAGTGCTGGGTGAATTACTCTCTCTCAGTGCTGGGTGAATTACTCTCTCTCAGTGCTGGGTGAATTACTCTCTCTCAGTGCTGGGTGAATTCCTCTCTCAGTGCTGGGTGAATGACTCCCTCTCAGTGCTGGGTGAATTACTCCCTGTCAGTGCTGGGTGAATTACTCCCTCTCAGTGCTGGGTACATTACTCTGTATTGGGTAAATTAGTCTCTCTCCGTACTGTGTGCATTACACTCTCTCAGTACTGTGTGAATTACTCTCTCTCAGTGCTGGGTGAAATACTCTCTCAGTGCTGGGTGAATTACTCCCTCTCAGTGCTGGGTGATTTACTCCCTCTCAGTGCTGCGTGAATTACTCTCTCTCAGTGCTGGGTGAAATACTCTCTCTCAGTGATGGGTGAAATACTCCCTCTCAGTGATGGGTGAAATACTCTCTCTCAGTGCTGGGTGAATTACTCTCTCTCAGTGCTGGGTGAAATACTCTCTCTCACTGCAGGGTGCATTACTCCCTCTCGGTGATGCGTGAAATACTATCTCTCAGTGCTGGGTGAATTACTCTCAATCAGTGCTGGGTGAATTACTCTCTGTCAGTGCTGGGTGCATTACTCCCTCTCAGTGCTGGGTGAAATACTCTCTCTCAGTGCTGGGGAATTACTCTCTCTCTGTGCTGGGTGAAATACTCTCTCTCAGTGCTGGGGAATTACTCTCTCTCTGTGCTGGGTGAATTACTCTCTCTCAGTGCAGGGTGATTTACTCCCTCTGAGTGCTGGGTACATTACTCTGTATTGGGTAAATTAGTCTCTCTCCGTACTGTGTGCATTACACTCTCTCAGTACTGTGTGAATTACTCTCTCTCAGTGCTGGGTGAAATACTCTCTCAGTGCTGGGTGAATTACTCCCTCTCAGTGCTGGGTGATTTACTCCCTCTCAGTGCAGAGTGAATTACTCTCTCACTGCGTTCTGAACTATAGTCTCTCAGTAGCAGGTGAATAATTTGCTGTAGGTGTTGGGAGAATTACTCCCTCTTAGTGCAGAGTCAATGATTCTCTCTGAGTGCTGGGTGAATTACTCTCTCACAGTGCTGCATGATTTACTCCCTCACAGTGCTGGGTGAATTACACTCTCTCAGCGCTGGAAGAATTACTCTAACGCATTTCTCTCTCTCAGTGCTGGGAGCATTACTCTCTCACAGTGCCGGGTAAAATACTCTCTCTCAGTGCTGGGTGAATTCCTCTCTCAGTGCTTGGAGAATTACTCCCTCTCAGTGCTGGGTGAATTCCTCTCTCTCAGTGCTTGGAGAATTACTCCCTCTCAGTGCTGGGTGAATTACTGTCTCAGTGCTGGGTGCATTACTCCCTCTCGGTGATGCGTGAAATACTATCTCTCAGTGCTGGATGAAATACTCTCTCTCAGTGCTGGGTGATTTACTCCCTCTCAGCGCTGGGTGAATTTCTCTCTCTCAGTGCTGGATGCATTACTCTCTCTCAGTTCTGGGTGAATTGTTTAGGGAAGGAGAACTGTGAGTATAAATACTCACTGTTTCACCACCAACGGTCATTTGAGTGGGAGCAGCGGCCGAGTTGAGGTGAACCCGGGAGACTACAGCTAAGGTAAGAGTTTTTTTCAAAATTACTTACCTGTAGCGGGCATCGGTGTTTTGTTTTCTCTCTCCTTCACAGAAAGAGCGGGAGCAGCAGAGGAAGTGACGGCAAGCAGAGGGGCTGCCGAGACCCGGAAGCAGTTAGTGTAAGCTTAGCTGGGTTAGTTTTTTCCCCCTTTAAAAGCGTGAAGGAGAGGAATCCGAGGCACTACACGGGTAGTGCCTCCCACCCGCCCTCCTCCTCTAACCTAATAATAACATCTGTTGTGGCAAGCAGGTAAGTGCTGAATTTTGCTTGTATTATTTAGACACAGTTTTTTTTTTAAACAGTTAGCTTTAGAGGGATGGCAGTGAAGGCAGTGCAATGTTCCTCCTGCAACATGTATGAGGTGAGGGATGCCATCGACGTCCCTGCCGATTACACTTGCAGGAAGTGCACCCATCTCCAGCTCCTCCAAGACCGTGTTAGGGAACTGGAGCTGGAGTTGGATGAACTTCGGATCATTCGGGAGGCAGAGGGGGTCATAGATCAGAGTTATAGGGAAGTAGTAACTCCAAAGATGGCAGATAGATGGGTTACAGTGAGGGGGACTGGGAGGAAGCAGCCAGTGCAGGGACCTCCTGCGGCCATTCCCCTCAAGAACAAGTATACCGTTTTGGATACTTGTGGGGGGGATGACTTACCAGGGGTAAGTAACGGGGCTCAGGTCTCTGGCATGGAGCCTGTCCCCGTTACTCAGAAGGGAAGGGTGAAGAAGAGCAGAGCAGTAGTAATTGGGGACTCGATAGTTCGTGGCACAGATAGGCGGTTTTGTGGGAACGAGAGAGACTCACGTTTGGTATGTTGCCTCCCAGGTGCAAGGGTACGTGATGTCTCTGATCGTGTTTTCCGGGTCCTGGAGGGGGAGGGGGAGCAACCCGAAGTCGTGGTCCACATTGGCACCAACGACATAGGTAGGAGGAGTGCTGAGGATGTTATACAGGCTTTCAGGGAGCTAGGTTGGAAGCTTGGAGTTAGAACAAACAGAGTTGTTGTCTCTGGTTTGTTACCCGTGCCACGTGATAGAGATTCGAGGAATAGGGAGAGAGAACAATTAAATGCGTGGCTTCAGGGATGATGCAGGAGGGAGGGGTTCCAGTTTTTGGATAACTGGGGTTCTTTCTGGGGACGGTGGGACCTCTATAAACAGGATGGTCTACACCTGAACCTGAGGGGAACCAGTATCCTTGGGGGGAGGTTTGCTAGTGCTCTTGGGGGGGGTTTAAACTAACTCGGCAGGGGCATGGGAACCCAGATTGTAGCTTCAGGGTGCAGGGCCTGGAGTGTAGGGAGGTGAGGAACATGGCATCAATTTCCAAGGAGGGTGCCTGTAAACAGGGAAGTGGCTTGAAGTGTGTATACTTCAATGCAAGAAGTATACGAAATAAGGTAGGTGAACTTGCAGCGTTGGTTGGTACCTGGGACTTCGATGTTGTGGCTATTACGGAGACATGGCTAGAACAGGGACAGGATTGGCTGTTGCAGGTTCCGGGATTTAAATGTTTTAGTCGGGTCAGAGGTGGGGGTAAAAGAGGGGGAGGTGTGGCATTGCTTGTCAAAGATAGTATTACAGCGGTGGAAAGGACGATGGATGAGGACTTTCCATCTGAGGTAGTTTGGGCTGAGGTTAGGAATAGGAAAGGTGAGGTCACCCTGTTAGGAGTCTTTTACAGGCCTCCTAATAGTCCTAGAATCATTGAAGAAAGGATTGGGAAGGTGATTCAGGAGATGAGTGACAGTAATAGGGTGGTTGTTATGGGGGACTTTAACTTTCCTGATATTGATTGGGAAAGCTATAGCTCAAGTTCGTTAGATGGGTCAGTGTTTGTTCAATGTGTGCAGGAGAGTTTCCTGACACAATATGTAGACAGGCCAACAAGAGGTGAGGCCATACTGGATTTGGTCCTGGGTAACGAACCAGGCCAGGTGTTAGAATTAGAGGTAGGTGAGCACTTTGGGGATAGTGACCATAATTCGGTGATTTTTACACTCGTGATGGAGAGGGATAAGTGTGTACTACAGGGCAAGAATTATAGCTGGGGTAAGGGAAATTATGATGCGGTGAGGCATGACTTAGGATGTGTGGCTTGGAAAAGTAGACTCCAAGGCAAGAGTGTAAATGATATGTGGAACTTGTTCAAGGGGCAACTATTGAGTGTCCTTGATAATTATGTACCTGTCAGGCAGGAAGGAAAGGGTCGTGCGAGGGAGCCGTGGTTTAATAAGGAATTGGAATCCCTTGTTAAATGGAAGAGGGCGGCCTATCTCAAGATGAGACGTGAAGGTTCAATTGGGGCGATTGAGAGTTATAGGGTAGCCAGGAAGGACCTGAAGAGAGAGCTAAAAACAGCAAGGAGGGGACATGAAAGGTCCTTAGTAGATAGGATTAGGGAAAACCCTAAGGCTTTCTATAGGTATGTTAGGAATAAAAGAATGACTAGGGTAGGAATAGGTCCAGTCAAGGATAGTAGGGGGAAGTTGCGTGTGGAGGCGGAAGAGATTGGGGAGACACTGAATGAATACTTTTCTTCAGTATTCACTCAGGAACAGGGCATTGTTGTCGATGAGAATACTGAGGCACAAATAAGTAGAATGGATGGCTTTGAGGTATGTAGAGAAGAGGTGTTGGAAATCCTGGAAAAGGTGAAAATAGATAAGTCCCCTGGGCCTGATGGCATTTATCCTAGGATTCTCTGGGAAGCAAGGGAGGAGATTGCAGAGCCATTGGCCTTGATTTTTATGTCCTCTTTGTCTACAGGAGTAGTCCCAGAAGACTGGAGGATAGCAAATGTGGTTCCCTTGTTCAAAAAGGGGAGTAGGGATAGCCCTAGTAACTATAGGCCGGTGAGTCTCACTTCTGTTGTGGGCAAAGTCTTAGAGAGAATTGTAAGGGATAGGATTTATGCACATCTGGATAGGAATAATGTGATCAAGGATAGTCAGCATGGTTTTGTGAAGGGCAAGTCGTGCCTCACAAACCTTATTGAATTCTTTGAAAAGGTGACGAAGGAGGTTGATGAGGGGAAAGCGGTAGATGTGGTATATATGGATTTTAGTAAGGCGTTTGATAAGGTTCCCCATGGTAGGCTACTGCAGAAAATACGGAGATATGGCATTGAGGGTGAGTTGGAGGTTTGGATTAGGAATTGGCTGGATGGAAGAAGACAGAGGGTAGTAGTTGATGGCAAAGTTTCTTCATGGAGTGCCGTCACTAGCGGTGTTCCGCAAGGATCTGTTTTGGGACCATTGCTGTTTGTCATTTTTATAAATGACCTGGAAGAGGGGTTAGAAGGTTGGGTGAGCAAGTTTGCGGATGATACGAAAGTCGGAGGAGTTGTTGACAGTGAGGAAGCATGTGGCAGGTTACAGCAGGATATAGAGAAGCTGCAGAGCTGGGCAGAAAGGTGGCAGATGGAATTCAATGTAGCTAAGTGTGAGGTGATTCACTTTGGGAAGAATAACAAAAAGATGGGGTACTGGGCTAATGGTCGGATACTTGGTAGTGTGGATGAGCAGAGGGATCTTGGTGTCCATGTACACAGATCTCTGAAAGTTGCCACCCAGGTAAATAGTGCGGTGAGGAAGGCATATGGCGTACTGGCTTTTATTGGTAGAGGAATTGAGTTCCGGAGTCCTGAGGTCATGATGCAGTTGTATAAGACTCTGGTACGGCCGCATCTGGAATATTGTGTGCAGTTTTGGTCGCCATACTATAGGAAGGATGTGGAGGCATTGGAACGGGTGCAGAGGAGGTTTACCAGGATGTTGCCTGGTATGGAAGGAAAATCGTATGAGGAAAGACTGAGGCACTTGGGGCTGTTTTCACTAGAGAAAAGAAGGTTTAGGGGTGACTTGATTGAGGTGTACAAGATGATTAGGGGGTTAGATAGGGTCGACAGTATGAACCTTCTCCCGCGTATTGAGTCGGGTATTACAAGGGGGCATAGCTTTAAATTAAGGGGGGGTAGATATAGGACTGATGTTAGGGGTAGGTTCTTCACTCAGCGAGTTGTTAGTTCATGGAATGCCCTGCCAGTAACAGTGGTGGACTCTCCCTCTTTATGGGCATTTAAGAGGGCATTGGATAGGTATATGGAGGATAGTGGGTTAGTGTAGTTTAGGTGGGCTTGGATCGGTGCAACATCGAGGGCCCAAGGGCCTGTACTGCGCTGTATTCTTCTATGTTCTATGTTCTATGAATTACTCCCTCTCTGTGCTTGGTGCAATACTTTCTCTCAGTACTGGGCGTATTACTCTCTCAGTGCTTGGTGAATTAGTCCCTTTCAGTGCAGAGTGAATTACTCTCTCTCAGTGCTTGATGAATTACTCTGTCTCCGTTCTGGGTGATGTACTGTCTCTCAGTGCTGGGTGAATTACTCCCTCTCCGTGCTGCGTGAATTACTCCCTCTCAGTGCTGGGTGAATTACTCTCTCTCAGTGCTGGGTGAATTACTCCCTCTCCGTGCTGCGTGAATTACTCCCTCTCAGTGCTGGGTGAATTACTCTCTCTCAGTGCTGCGTGAATTACTCTCTCTCAGTGCTGGGTGATTTACTCTCTCTCAGTGCTAGGTGAAGTTCTGTCTCTCAGTGCTGGATGAATTACTCTCTCTCAGTGCTGGGTGAATTACTGCCTCACAGTGCTGGGTGAATTACTTCCTCTCAGTGCTGAGTGAATTACTCCCTCTCAGTGCTGGGTGAATTACTCCCTCTCAGTGCTGGGTGAATTACTGCCTCTCAGTGCTGAGTGAATTACTCTCTCTCAGTGCTGAGTGAATTACTCCCTCTCAGTGCTGAGTGAATTACTCCCTCTCAGTGCTGGGTGAATTATTCTGTCTCAGTTCTGGGTAAATTCCTCCCTCTCAGAGCTGAGTGAATTACTCTCTCTCAGTGCTTGGTGAATTAGTCCCTCTCAGTGCTGGTGAATTACTCTCTTTCAGTGTTGGGGGAATTACACTCTCTCAGCGCTGGATGAATTACTCTCTCTCAGTGCTGGGTGAATTACTCTCTCTCAGTGCTGGGTGAATTACGCCCTCTCACTGTTGGGGGAATTACTGTCTCACTGCTATCTGAACTACTGTCTGTCAGTAGCAGGTGAATAATTTGCTGTTAGTGCTGAGGGAATTACTCTCTCTCAGTGCTGGATGAATTACTCCCTCTCAGTGCAGAGTGAATTACTCTCTCTCAGGGCTGAATGAATTATTCTCTCTCCGTGCTGGGTGAATTACTCCCTCTCAGTGCTGGATGAATTACTCCCTCTCAGCGCAGAGTGAATTACTCACTCTCAGTGCTGGATTAATTGCTCTCTCTCAGTGCTGGGTGAAATACTCTCTCTCAGTGCTGGGTGAAATACTCCCTCTCAGTGATGGGGGAAATACTCTCTCTCAGTACTGGGTGAATTACTCTCTCTCAGTGCTGGGTGAAATACTCTCTCTCAGTGCTGGGTGATTTACTCCCTCTCAGCGCTGGGTGAATTTCTCTCTCTCAGTGCTGGATGCATTACTCTCTCTCAGTACTGGGTGGAATTACTCCCTCTCTGTGCTTGGTGCAATACTTTCTCTCAGTACTGGGCGTATTACTCTCTCAGTGCTTGGTGAATTAGTCCCTTTCAGTGCAGAGTGAATTACTCTCTCTCAGTGCTTGATGAATTACTCTGTCTCCGTTCTGGGTGATGTACTGTCTCTCAGTGCTGGGTGAATTACTCCCTCTCCGTGCTGCGTGAATTACTCCCTCTCAGTGCTGGGTGAATTACTCTCTCTCAGTGCTGGGTGAATTACTCCCTCTCCGTGCTGCGTGAATTACTCCCTCTCAGTGCTGCGTGAATTACTCCCTCTCAGTGCTGGGTGAATTACTCTCTCTCAGTGCTGCGTGAATTACTCTCTCTCAGTGCTGGGTGATTTACTCTCTCTCAGTGCTAGGTGAAGTTCTGTCTCTCAGTGCTGGATGAATTACTCTCTCTCAGTGCTGGGTGAATTACTGCCTCACAGTGCTGGGTGAATTACTTCCTCTCAGTGCTGAGTGAATTACTCCCTCTCAGTGCTGGGTGAATTCCTGCCTCTCAGTGCTGAGTGAATTACTCTCTCTCAGTGATGAGTGAATTACTCCCTCTCAGTGCTGGGTGAATTACTCCCTCTCAGTGCTGGGTGAATTACTGCCTCTCAGTGCTGAGTGAAATACTCTCTCTCAGTGCTGAGTGAATTACTCTCTCTCAGTGCTTGGTGAATTAGTCCCTCTCTGTGCAGAGTGAATTACTCTCTCTCCGTTCTGGGTGATGTACTGTCTGTCAGTGCTGGGTGAATTACTCGCTCTCAGTGCTGGGTGAATTACTCCCTCTCAGTGCTGGGTGAATTACTCCCTCTCAGTGCTGAGTGAATTACTCTCTCTCAGTGCTTGGTGAATTAGTCCCTCTCAGTGGTGAGTGAATTACTCGCTCTCAGTGTTGGGTGAATTACTCTCTCACAGTGCTGGGTGAATTACTGCCTCACAGTGCTGGGTGAATTACTTCCTCTCAGTGCTGAGTGAATTACTCCCTCTCAGTGCTGGGTGAATTCCTGCCTCTCAGTGCTGAGTGAATTACTCTCTCTCAGTGCTGAGTGAATTACTCCCTCTCAGTGCTGGGTGAATTACTCCCTCTCAGTGCTGGGTGAATTACTGCCTCTCAGTGCTGAGTGAAATACTCTCTCTCAGTGCTGAGTGAATTACTCTCTCTCAGTGCTTGGTGAATTAGTCCCTCTCTGTGCAGAGTGAATTACTCTCTCTCCGTTCTGGGTGATGTACTGTCTGTCAGTGCTGGGTGAATTACTCGCTCTCAGTGCTGGGTGAATTACTCCCTCTCAGTGCTGGGTGAATTACTCCCTCTCAGTGCTGAGTGAATTACTCTCTCTCAGTGCTTGGTGAATTAGTCCCTCTCAGTGCTTGGTGAACTAGTCCCTCTCAGTGCTAAGTGAAGTACTCTCTTTCAGTGTTGGGTGAATTACTGCCTCTCAGTGCTGGGTGAAATACTCCCTCTCAGTGCTTGGTGAATTAGTCCCTCTCAGTGCTGAGTGAATTACTCTCCCTCAGTGTTGGGTGAATTACTCCCTCTCAGTGCCTGGTGATTTACTCCCTCACAGTGCTGGGTGAATCACTCCCTCTCAGTGCTGAGTGAATTACTCTCTCTCAGTGCTTGGTGAATTAGTCCCTCTCAATGCTGAGTGAATTACTCTCTCTCAGTGCTGGGTGATTTACTCCCTCACAGTGCTGGGGGAATTACACTCTCTCAGCGCTGGAAAAATTACTCTCTCTCAGTGCTAGGTGAATTCCTCTCTCAGTGCTGGGTGAATAACTCCCTCTCAGTGCTGGGTGAATTACTCCCTCGCACTGCTGGGTGAATTACTGTCTCACTGCTATCTGAACAACTGTATGTCAGTCGCAGATGAATAAATTGCTGTCAGTGCTGAGTGAATTACTCTCTCTCAGTGCTGGGTGAAGTACTGTCTCTCAGGGCTGGATGAATTACTCTCTCTCAGTGCTGGATGAATTACTCTCTCTCGGTGCTGGTTGAAGTACTGTCTCTCAGTGCTGGATTAATTACTCCCCTCAGTGCAGAGTGAATTACTCCCTCTCAGTGCTGGGTGAATTATCGTCTCTCAGTGCTGGGTGAATTATTCTCTCTCAGTGCTGGATGAATTACTCTCTCTCAGTGCTGGGTGAATTACTCTCTCTCAGTGCTGGGTGAAGTACTGTCTCTCAGGGCTGGATGAATTACTCTCTCTCAATGCTGGGTGAAGTACTGTCTCTCAGTGCTGGATTAATTACTCCCCTCAGTGCAGAGTGAATTACTCCCTCTCAGTGCTGGGTGAATTATCGTCTCTCACTGCTGAGTGAATTACTCTCAGCGCTGAGTGCATTACTCTCTCTCAGTGCTGGGTGAATTACTCTCAGCCCTGAGTTAATTACTCTCTCTCAGTGCTGGGTGAATTACTCTCTCTCAGTGCTGGGTGAAGTACTCTCTCTCAGTGCTGGATTAATTACTCCCTCTCAGTGCAGAGTGAATTACTCTCTCTCAGGGCTGGACGAATTACTCTCTCCCGGTCCTGGGTGATCTACTGTCTCTCAGCACTGAGTGAATGACTGTTTCTCAGTGCTGAGTGAATTACTCTCTCTCAGTGCAGGGTGAATTACTCGCTCTCAGTGCTGAGTGAATTGCTCTCTCTCAGTGCTTGGTGAATTAGTCCCTCTCAGTGCTGAGTGAATTACTCTCCCTCAGTGTTGGGTGAATTACTATCTCACAGTGCTGCGTGATTTACTCCCTCACAGTGCTGGGGGAATTACACTCTCTCAGCGCTAGAAGAATTACTCTCTCAGTGCTGGATGAATTACTTTCTCTCAAAGCTGTGTGAATTACTCTCTCTCAGTGCTGGGTGAATTACTCACTCTCAGTGCTGGGTGATTTACTCTCTCTCAGTGCTGAGTGAATTACTCACTCTCAGTGCTGGGTGAATTACTCACTCTCAGTGCTGGGTGAATTACTCTCTCTCAGTGCTGGGTGCATTACTCCCTCTCGGTGCTGGGTGAATTACTCCCTGTCAGTGCTGGGTGAATTACTCTCTCTCAGTGCTGGGTGAATTACTCACTCTCTGTGCTGGGTGAATTACTCTCTCTCAGTGCTGGGTGCATTACTCCCTCTCAGTGCTGGGTGAATTACTCCCTCTCAGTGCTGGGTGAATTACTCCCTCTCAGTGCTGGGTGAATTACTGTCTCTTCATGCTAGGTGAATTACTCTCTCTCAGTGCTGGGTGAATTACTCTCTCTCAGTGCTGGATGATATACTCACTCTCAACGCAGAGTGAATTACTCTTTCTCAGTGCTGTGTGAATTATCGTCTCTCAGTGCTGGATGAATTACTCTCTCTCAGTGCCAGGTGAAGTACTGTCTCTCAGTGCTGGATGAATTACTCTCTCTCCGTGCTGGGTGATGTACTGTCTCTCAGTGCTGGGTGCATTACTCCCTCTCAGTGCTGAGTGAATTACTCCCTCTCAGTGCTGGGTGAATTACTCTCTCTCAGTGCTGGGTGAATTACTCCCTCTCCGTGCTGCGTGAATTACTCCCTCTCAGTGCTGGGTGAATTACTCTCTCTCAGTGCTGCGTGAATTACTCTCTCTCAGTGCTGGGTGATTTACTCTCTCTCAGTGCTAGGTGAAGTTCTGTCTCTCAGTGCTGGATGAATTACTCTCTCTCAGTGCTGGGTGAATTACTGCCTCACAGTGCTGGGTGAATTACTTCCTCTCAGTGCTGAGTGAATTACTCCCTCTCAGTGCTGGGTGAATTACTCCCTCTCAGTGCTGGGTGAATTCCTGCCTCTCAGTGCTGAGTGAATTACTCTCTCTCAGTGCTGAGTGAATTACTCCCTCTCAGTGCTGGGTGAATTACTCCCTCTCAGTGCTGGGTGAATTACTGCCTCTCAGTGCTGAGTGAATTACTCTCTCTCAGTGCTGAGTGAATTACTCTCTCTCAGTGCTTGGTGAATTAGTCCCTCTCTGTGCAGAGTGAATTACTCTCTCTCCGTTCTGGGTGATGTACTGTCTGTCAGTGCTGGGTGAATTACTCGCTCTCAGTGCTGGGTGAATTACTCCCTCTCAGTGCTGGGTGAATTACTCCCTCTCAGTGCTGAGTGAATTACTCTCTCTCAGTGCTTGGTGAATTAGTCCCTCTCAGTGGTGAGTGAACTAGTCCCTCTCAGTGCTAAGTGAAGTACTCTCTTTCAGTGTTGGGTGAATTACTGCCTCTCAGTGCTGGGTGAAATACTCGCTCACAGTGCTGCATGTTTTACTCCCTCTCAGTACAGGGTGAACTACTCCCTCTCAGTGCTGGGTGAATTACTCTCTCTCAGTGCTTGGTGAATTAGTCCCTCTCAGTGCTTGGTGAACTAGTCCCTCTCAGTGCTAAGTGAAGTACTCTCTTTCAGTGTTGGGTGAATTACTGCCTCTCAGTGCTGGGTGAAATACTCCCTCTCAGTGCTTGGTGAATTAGTCCCTCTCAGTGCTGAGTGAATTACTCTCCCTCAGTGTTGGGTGAATTACTCCCTCTCAGTGCCTGGTGATTTACTCCCTCACAGTGCTGGGTGAATTACTCCCTCTCAGTGCTGAGTGAATTACTCTCTCTCAGTGCTTGGTGAATTAGTCCCTCTCAATGCTGAGTGAATTACTCTCTCTCAGTGCTGGGTGATTTACTCCCTCACAGTGCTGAGGGAATTACACTCTCTCAGCGCTGGAAAAATTACTCTCTCTCAGTGCTAGGTGAATTCCTCTCTCAGTGCTGGGTGAATAACTCCCTCTCAGTGCTGGGTGAATTACTCCCTCGCACTGCTGGGTGAATTACTGTCTCACTGCTATCTGAACAACTGTATGTCAGTCGCAGATGAATAAATTGCTGTCAGTGCTGAGTGAATTACTCTCTCTCAGTGCTGGGTGAAGTACTGTCTCTCAGGGCTGGATGAATTACTCTCTCTCAGTGCTGGATGAATTACTCTCTCTCAGTGCTGGGTGAATTACTGTCTCACTGCTATCTGAACAACTGTATGTCAGTCGCAGATGAATAAATTGCTGTCAGTGCTGAGTGAATTACTCTCTCTCAGTGCTGGTTGAAGTACTGTCTCTCAGTGCTGGATTAATTACTCCCCTCAGTGCAGAGTGAATTACTCCCTCTCAGTGCTGGGTGAATTATCGTCTCTCAGTGCTGGGTGAATTATTCTCTCTCAGTGCTGGATGAATTACTCTCTCTCAGTGCTGGGTGAATTACTCTCTCTCAGTGCTGGGTGAAGTACTGTCTCTCAGGGCTGGATGAATTACTCTCTCTCAGTGCTGGGTGAAGTACTGTCTCACGGTGCTGGATTAATTACTCCCCTCAGTGCAGAGTGAATTACTCCCTCTCAGTGCTGGGTGAATTACCGTCTCTCACTGCTGAGTGAATTACTCTCAGCGCTGAGTGCATTACTCTCTCTCAGTGCTGGGTGAATTACTCTCAGCCCTGAGTTAATTACTCTCTCTCAGTGCTGGGTGAATTACTCTCTCTCAGTGCTGGGTGAAGTACTCTCTCTCAGTGCTGGATTAATTACTCCCTCTCAGTGCAGAGTGAATTACTCTCTCTCAGGGCTGGACGAATTACTCTCTCCCGGTCCTGGGTGATCTACTGTCTCTCAGCACTGAGTGAATGACTGTTTCTCAGTGCTGAGTGAATTACTCTCTCTCAGTGCAGGGTGAATTACTCGCTCTCAGTGCTGAGTGAATTACTCTCTCTCAGTGCTTGGTGAATTAGTCCCTCTCAGTGCTGAGTGAATTACTCTCCCTCAGTGTTGGGTGAATTACTATCTCACAGTGCTGCGTGATTTACTCCCTCACAGTGCTGGGGGAATTACACTCTCTCAGCGCTAGAAGAATTACTCTCTCAGTGCTGGATGAATTACTTTCTCTCAAAGCTGTGTGAATTACTCTCTCTCAGTGCTGGGTGAATTACTCACTCTCAGTGCTGGGTGATTTACTCTCTCTCAGTGCTGAGTGAATTACTCACTCTCAGTGCTGGGTGAATTACTCACTCTCAGTGCTGGGTGAATTACTCTCTCTCAGTGCTGGGTGCATTACTCCCTCTCAGTGCTGGGTGAATTACTCCCTCTCAGTGCTGGGTGAATTACTCTCTCTCAGTGCTGGGTGAATTACTGTCTCTTCATGCTAGGTGAATTACACTCTCTCAGTGCTGGGTGAATTACTCTCTCTCAGTGCTGGATGATATACTCACTCTCAGCGCAGAGTGAATTACTCTTTCTCAGTGCTGTGTGAATTATCGTCTCTCAGTGCTGGATGAATTACTCTCTCTCAGTGCCAGGTGAAGTACTGTCTCTCAGTGCTGGATGAATTACTCTCTCTCCGTGCTGGGTGAATTACTCCCTCTCAGTGCTGAGTGAATTCCTCTCCCTCAGTGTTGGGTGAATTACTCCCTCTCAGTGCAGAGTGAATTACTCTCTCTCAGTGCTAGGTGAAGTACTGTCTCTCAGTGCTGGATGAATTACTCCCTCTCAGTGCAGAGTGAATTACTCTCTCTCAGGGCTGGGTGCATTACTCCCTCTCAGTGCTGGGTGATTTACTCTGTCAGTGCTGGGTGAATTACTCCTCTCTCAGTGCTGGGTGAATTACTCTCTCAGTGCTTGGTGAATTAATCCCTCTCAGTGCTGAGTAAATTACTCTCCCTCAGTGTTGGGTGAATTACTCTCTCTCAGTGCTGAGTGAATTACTCTCTCTCAGTGTTGGGTGATTTACTCCCTCTCAGTGCTGGGCACATTAATCTCTCTCACACTGGGTGAATTACTCCCTCTCAGTGCAGGGTGAATTCCTCCCTCTCAGAGCTGAGTGAATTACTCTCTCTCAGTGCTTCGTGAATTAGTCCCTCTCAGTGCTGAGTGAATTACTCTCCCTCAGTGTTGGGTGAATTACTGTCTCACAGTGCTGCGTGATTTACTCCCTCACAGTGTTGGGTGAATTTAACTCTCTCAGCGCTAGAAGAATTACTCTCTCTCAGTGCTGCGTGATTTACTCTCTCAGTGCTGGGTGAATTACACTCTTTCAGCGCTGGAAGAATTACTCTCTCTCAGTGCTGGGTGAATTCCTCTCTCTCAGTGCTGGGTGAATTCCTCTCTCAGTGCTGGGTGAATTCCACTCCCTCAGTGCTGGGTGAATTACTCTCTCTCAGTGCTGGGTGAATTCCTCTCTCAGTGCTGGGTGAATTCCACTCTCTCAGTGCTGGGTGATTTACTCTCTCTCAGTGCTTGCTGAATTAGTCCCTCTTGGTGCTGAGTGAACTACTATCTCTCAGTGCTGGGTGAACTACTGTTTCTCAGTTCAGGGTGAATTACTCTCTCTCAGTGCTGGGTGATATACTCCCTCTCATTGCTGGGTGAATTACTCTCTCAGTGCTGGGTGAATTACTCCCTGTCAGTGCAGAGTGAATTACGCTCTCTCAGTGCTAGATGAATTACTCTCTCTCAGTGCAGAGTGAATTATTCTCTCTCAGTACTCGGCGAATTACTGCCTCTCAGGCTGGGTGAATTCCTCTCTCACTGCGGTCTGAACTGCAGTCTCTCAGTAGCAGGTGAATAATTTGCTGTCAGTGCTGGGTGAATTCCTCTCTCAGTGCTGGGTGAATAACTCCTTCTCAGTGCTGGGTGAATTAGTGCCTCTCAGTGCTTGGTGAATTAGTCCCTCTCGGTGCTGAGTGAAGTACTCTCTCTCAGTTCTGGGTGAATTACTCTCTCAGCGCTGGGTGAGTTACTCCCTCTCAGGGCTGGGTGCATTACTTTCTCTCAGTGCTGGGCGTATAACTCACTCTCAGTACTGGATGAATTAGTATCTCTCAGCATGGTGTGAATTATTGTCTCTCAGTACTCGGCGAATTACTGCCTCTCAGTTCTGGGTGAATTACTCTCTCTCAGCGCTAGGTGAGTTACACCCTCTCAGTGCTGGGTGCATTACTCCCTCTCAGTGCTGAGTGAATTATTCTCTCTCAGTGCTGGGTGAAATATTCTCTCTCAGTGCTGGGTGAAATACTCTCTCAGTGCTGGGTGATTTACCCCGTCTCAGTGCTGGGTGAATTACTCTCTGTCAGTGCTGGGTGAATTACTCCCTCTCAGTGCTGGGTGAATTACTCTCTGTCAGTGCTGGGTGAATTACTCCCTCTCAGTGCTGGGTGATTTACCCCGTCTCAGTGCTGGGTGAATTACTCTCTGTCAGTGCTGGGTGAATTACTCTCTCTCAGTGCTGGGTGAATTACTCTCTCTCAGTGCTGGGTGAATTACTCCCTCTCAGTGCTGGGTGAATTACTCCCTCTCAGTGCTGGGTGATTTACCCCCTCTCAGTGCTGGGTGAATTACTCTCTCTCAGTGCTGGGTGAATTACTCTCTCTCAGTGCTGGGTGAATTACTCTCTCTCAGTGCTGGGTGAATTACTGCCTCACAGTGCTGGGTGAATTACTCCCTCTCAGTGCTGAGTGAATTACTCTCTCTCAGTGCTGGGTGAATTACTCTCTCTCAGTGCAGAGTGAATTACTCTCTCTCAGTTCAAGATGAATTACTCCCTCTCAGTGCAGAGTGAATTACTCTCTCTCAGTGCAGAGTGAATTACTCTCTCTCAGTGCTGTGTGAATTACTCTCTCTCAGTGCTGGCTGAATTACTGTCTCACTGCTATCTGTACTACTGTATGTCAGTCGCAGGTGTATAAATTGCTGTCAGTGCTGAGTGAATTACTCTCTCTCAGTGCTGGGTGAATTACTCCCTCTCAGTGCAGGGTGAATTACACCCTCTCAGTGCAGAGTGAATTACTCTCTCTCAGTGCTTGTGAAGTACTGTCTCTGAGTGCTGGATGAATTACTTCCTCTCAGTCCAGAGTGAATTACTCTCTCTCAGAGCTGGATGAATGACTCTCTCTCCGTTCTGGGTGATGTACTGTCTCACAGTGCTGGGTGAATTACTCCCTCTCAGTGCTTGGTGAAGTACTGTCTCTCAGTGCTGGGTGAATTACTCTCTCGCAGTGCTGAGTGAATTACTCTCTCTCAGTTCAAGATGAATTACTCCCTCTCAGTGCTGGGTGAAGTACTGTCTCTCAGTGCTGGATTAATTACTCCCTCTCAGAGCAGAGTGAATTACTCTCTCTCAGGACTGGATGAATTACTCTCTCTCCGTGCTGGGTGATCTACTCTCTCTCAGCGCTGAGTGAATTACTGTCTCTCAGTGCTGAGTGAATTACTCCCTCTCAGTGCAGGGTGAATTACTCCCTCTCAGTGCAGGGTGAATTACTCCCTCTCAGAGCTGAGTGAATTACTCTCTCTCAGTGCTAAAAGCAGCAAGGAGGGGACATGAAAGGTCATTAGTAGATAGGATTAGGGAAAACCCTAAGGCTTTCTATAGGTATGTTAGGAATAAAAGAATGACTAGGGTAGGAATAGGTCCAGTCAAGGATAGTAGGGGGAAGTTGCGTGTGGAGGCGGAAGAGATTGGGGAGACACTGAATGAATACTTTTCTTCAGTATTCACTCAGGAACAGGGCATTGTTGTCGATGAGAATACTGAAGCACAAATAAGTAGAATGGATGGCTTTGAGGTATGTAGAGAAGAGGTGTTGGAAATCCTGGAAAAGGTGAAAATAGATAAGTCCCCTGGGCCTGATGGCATTTATCCTAGGATTCTCTGGGAAGCAAGGGAGGAGATTGCAGAGCCATTGGCCTTGATTTTTATGTCCTCTTTGTCTACAGGAGTAGTCCCAGAAGACTGGAGGATAGCAAATGTGGTTCCCTTGTTCAAAAAGGGGAGTAGGGATAGCCCTAGTAACTATAGGCCGGTGAGTCTCACTTCTGTTGTGGGCAAAGTCTTAGAGAGAATTGTAAGGGATAGGATTTATGCACATCTAGATAGGAATAATGTGATCAAGGATAGTCAGCATGGTTTTGTGAAGGGCAAGTCGTGCCTCACAAACCTTATTGAATTCTTTGAAAAGGTGACGAAGGAGGTTGATGAGGGGAAAGCGGTAGATGTGGTATATATGGATTTTAGTAAGGCGTTCGATAAGGTTCCCCATGGTAGGCTACTGCAGAAAATACGGAGATATGGCATTGAGGGTGAGTTGGAGGTTTGGATTAGGAATTGGCTGGATGGAAGAAGACAGAGGGTAGTAGTTGATGGCAAAGTTTCTTCATGGAGTGCCGTCACTAGCGGTGTTCCGCAAGGATCTGTTTTGGGACCATTGCTGTTTGTCATTTTTATAAATGACCTGGAAGAGGGGTTAGAAGGTTGGGTGAGCAAGTTTGCGGATGACACGAAAGTCGGAGGAGTTGTTGACAGTGAGGAAGCATGTGGCAGGTTACAGCAGGATATAGAGAAGCTGCAGAGCTGGGCAGAAAGGTGGCAGATGGAATTCAATGTAGCTAAGTGCGAGGTGATTCACTTTGGGAAGAATAACAAAAAGATGGGGTACTGGGCTAATGGTCGGATACTTGGTAGTGTGGATGAGCAGAGGGATCTTGGTGTCCATGTACACAGATCTCTGAAAGTTGCCACCCAGGTAAATAGTGCGGTGAGGAAGGCATATGGCGTGCTGGCTTTTATTGGTAGAGGAATTGAGTTCCGGAGTCCTGAGGTCATGATGCAGTTGTATAAGACTCTGGTACGGCCGCATCTGGAATATTGTGTGCAGTTTTGGTCGCCATACTATAGGAAGGATGTGGAGGCATTGGAACGGGTGCAGAGGAGGTTTACCAGGATGTTGCCTGGTATGAAAGGAAAATCGTATGAGGAAAGACTGAGGCACTTGGGGCTGTTTTCACTAGAGAAAAGAAGGTTTAGGGGTGACTTGATTGAGGTGTACAAGATGATTAGGGGGTTAGATAGGGTCGACAGTATGAACCTTTTCCCGCGTATTGAGTCGGGTATTACAAGGGGGCATAGCTTTAAATTAAGGGGGGGTAGATATAGGACTGATGTTAGGGGTAGGTTCTTCACTCAGCGAGTCGTTAGTTCATGGAATGCCCTGCCAGTAACAGTGGTGGACTCTCCCTCTTTATGGGCATTTAAGAGGGCATTGGATAGGTATATGGAGGATAGTGGGTTAGTGTAGTTTAGGTGGGCTTGGATCGGCGCAACATCGAGGGCCCAAGGGCCTGTACTGCGCTGTATTCTTCTATGTTCTATGTTCTATGTTCTACTGCCTCTCAGAGCTGAGTGAATTACTCTCTCTCAGTGCTGGATGAATTACTCCATCGCAGTGCTGAGTGAATTACTCTCTCTCAGTGCTTGGTGTATTAGTCCCTCTCAGTGCTGAGTGAATTACTCTCCCTCAGTGCTGGATGAATTACTTTCTCTCAAAGCGGGGTGAATTACTCCCTCTCAGTGCTGAGTGAATTACTCTCTCAGTGCTGAGTGAATTACTCTCTCTCAGTGCTTGGTGAATTAGTCCCTCTCGGTGCTGAGTGAATTCCTCTCCCTCAGTGTTGGGTGAATTACTGTCTCACAGTGCTGCGTGATTTACTCCCTCTCAGTACGGGGTGAATTACTCCCTCTCAGTGCTGGTTGAATTAATGCCTCTCAGTGCTGCGTGAATTACTCCCTCTCAGCGCTGAGTGAATTACTCTCTCTCAGTGCTTGGTGAATTAGTCCCTCACAGTGCTGAGTGAATTACTCTCCCTCAGTGTTGGGTGAATTACTGCCTCACAGTGCTGCGTGATTTACTCCCTCACAGTGCTGGGGGAATTACACTCTCTCAGTGCTGGAAGAATTACTCTCTCTCAGTGCTGGGTGAATTACTCTCTCTCAGTGCTGGATGAATTACTCTCTCTCAGTGCTGGGTGAATAACTCCCTCTCAGTGCTGGGTGAATAAATCCCTCTCAGTGCTGGGTGATTTACTCTCTCAGTGCTGAGTGAATTACTCTCTCTCAGTGCTGAGTGAATTACTTTCTCTCAGTGCTGGATGAATTACTTTCTCTCAAAGCTGGGTGAATTACTCTCTCTCAGTGCTGGGTGAATTACTCTCTCTCAGTGCTGAGTGAATTACTCTCTCTCAGTGCTGAGTGAATTACTCTCTCTCAGTGCTGAGTGAATTACTCTCTCTCAGTGATGAGTGAATTACTCTCTCTCAGTGCTGGATGAATTACTTTCTCTCAAAGCGGGGTGAATTACTCCCTCTCAGTGCTGGGTGATTTACTCTCTCCGTGCTGGGTGAATTACTCTCTCAGTGCTGAGTGAATTACTCTCTCAGTGCTGAGTGAATTACTCTCTCTCAGTGCTTGGTGAATTATTCCCTCTCGGTGCTGTGTGAATTACTCTCCCTCAGTGTTGGGTGAATTACTATCTCACAGTGCTGCCTGATTTACTCCCTCACAGTGCTGGGGGAATTTTACACTCTCAGAGCTAGAAGAATTAATCTCTCAGTGCTGGGTGATTTACTCTCTCAGTGCTGAGCGAATTACTCTCTCTCAGTGCTGGATGACTTACTTTCTCTCAAAGCTGGGTGAATTACTCCCTCTCAGTGCTGGGTGCATTACTCCCTCTCAGTGCTGGGTGATTTACTGCCTCTCAGTGCTGGGTGAATTACTCTCTCTCAGTGCTGTGTGAATTATCGTCTCTCAGTGCTGGATGAATTACTCTCTCTCAGTGCTAGGTGAATTACTCTCTCTCAGCACTGGGTGATTTACTCTCTATCACCGCAGAGTGTAATACTCTCTCTCAGTGCTGAGTGAATTATCGTCTCTCAGTGCTGGGTGAATTACTCTCTCTCAGCACTGGGTGATATACTCTCTCTCAGCGCAGAGTGAATTACTCTCTCTCAGTGCTGGATGAATTACTCTCTCTCAGTGCTAGGTGAAGTACTGTCTCTCAGTGCTGGATTAATTACTCCCCGCAGTGCAGAGTGAATTACTCCCTCTCAGTGCTGTTTGAATTATCGTCTCTCAGTGCTGGATGAATTACTCCCTCTCAGTGCAGAGTGAATTACTCTCTCTCAGCGCAGAGTGAATTACTCCCTCTCAGTGCTGTGTGAATTATCGTCTCTCAGTGCTGGATGAATTACTCTCTCTCAGTGCTAGGTGAAGTACTGTCTCTCAGTGCTGGGTGAATTACTCCCTGTCAGTGCTGGGTGAACTACTCTCTCTCAGTGCTGGATGAATTACTCTCTCTCAGTGCTAGGTGAAGTACTGTCTCTCAGTGCTGGGTGAATTACTCCCGGTCAGTGCTGGGTGAATTACTCTCTCTCAGCACAGAGTGAATTACTCTCTCAGTGCTGGATGAAATACTCTCTCTCAGTGCAGAGTGAATTACTCCCTGTCAGTGCTGGATGAATTACTCTCTCTCCGTGCAGAGTGAATTACTCTCTCTCAGTGCTAGGTGAAGTACTGTCTCTCAGTGCTGGATGAATTACTCCCTCTCAGTGCAGAGTGAATTACTTTCTCTCAGGGCTGGGTGCATTACTCCCTCTCAGTGCTGGGTGATTTACTCCCTCTCAGAGCTGAGTGAATTACTCTCTCTCAGTGCTAGGTGAATTAGTCCCTCTCAGTGCTGAGTGAATTACTCTCCCTCAGTGTTGGGTGAATTACTCCCTCTCAGTGCAGAGTGAATTACTCTCTCTCAGTGCTAGGTGAAGTACTTTCTCTCAGTGCTGGATGAATTACTCCCTTTCAGTGCAGAGTGAATTACTCTCTCTCAGGGCTGGGTGCATTACTCCCTCTCATTGCTGGGTGATTTACTCTGTCAGTGCTGGGTGATTTACTCCCTCTCAGTGCTGGGTGAATTCCTCTCTTTCAGTGCTGGGTGAATTACTCTCTCTCTGTGCTGGGTGATGTGCTGTCTCTCAGTGCTGGGTGAATTACTCTCTCTCAGTGCTGAGTGAATTACTCTCTCAGTGCTGGGTGAATTACACTCTTTCAGCGCTGGAAGAATTACTCTCTGTCAGTGCTGGGTAATTTACTCTCTCTCAATGTTGGGTGACTTACTCCCTCAGTGCTTGGTGAATTACTCTCTCTCAGTGCTGGGTGAATTCCTCTCTCAGTGTTGGGTGATTTACTCCCTCTCAGTGCTGGGCACATTAATCTCTCTCACACTGGGTGAATTAGTCCCTCACAGTGCAGGGTGAATTACTCCCTCTCAGAGCTGAGTGAATTACTCTCTCTCAGTGCTTAGTGAATTAGTCCCTCTCAGTGCTGAGTAAATTACTCTCTCTCAGTGTTGGGGGAATTACTCTCCCTCAGTGCTGGGTGAATTACTCTCTCTCAGTGCTGAGTGAATTACTCTCTCTCAGTGTTGGGTGATTTACTCCCTCTCAGTGCTGGGCACATTAATCTCTCTCACATTGGGTGAATTACTCCCTCTCAGTGAAGGGTGAATTACTCCCTCTCAGAGCTGAGTGAATTATTCTCTCTCAGTGCTTAGTGAATTAGTCCCTCTCAGTGCTGAGCGAATTACTCTCCCTCAGTGTTGGGTGAATTACTGTCTCACAGTGCTGCGTGATTTACTCCCTCACACTGTTGGGTGCATTACACTCTCTCAGTGCTGCGTGATTTACTCTCTCAGTGCTGGGTGAATTACACTCTTTCAGCGCTGGAAGAATTACTCTCTGTCAGTGCTGGGTAATTTACTCTCTCTCAATGTTGGGTGAATTCCTCTCTCAGTGCTTGGTGAATTACTCTCTCTCAGTGCTGTGTGAATTCCTCTCTCAGTGCTGGGTGATTTACTCTCTCTCAGTGCTTGCTGAATTAGTCCCTCTTGGTGCTGAGTGAACTACTATCTCTCAGTGCTGTGTGAACAACTGTCTCTCAGTTCAGGGTGAATTACTCATTCTCAGTGCTGGGTGATATACTCCCTCTCATTGCTGCGTGAATTACTCTCTCAGTGCGGGGTGAATTACTCCCTGTCAGTGCAGAGTGAATTACGCTCTTTCAGTGCTGGGTGAATTACTCTCTCTCGTGCTGGGTGATGTACTGTCTCTCAGTGCTGGGTGAGTTACTCTCTCAGTGCAGAGTGAATTACTCTCTTTCAGTGCTAGATGAATTACTCTCTCTCAGTGCAGAGTGAATTATTCTCTCTCAGTGCTGGGTGAATTCCTCTCTCAGTGCTGGGTGAATAACTCCTTCTCAGTGCTGGGTGAATTCCTCTCTCAGTGCTGGGTGAATAACTCCTTCTCAGTGCTGGGTGAATTAGTGCCTCTCAGTGCTTGGTGAATTAGTCCCCCTCGGTGCTGAGTGAAGTACTATCTCTCAGTGCTGGGTGAACTACTGTCTCTCAGTTCTGGGTGAATTACTCTCTCAGTGCTGGGTGAGTTACTCCCTCTCAGGGCTGGGTGCCTTACTTTCTCTCAGTGCTGGGCGTATTACTCACTCTCAGTACTGGATGAATTACTATCTCTCAGCATGGTGTGAATTATTGTCTCTCAGTACTCGGCGAATTACTGCCTCTCAGGACTGGGTGAAATACTCTCTCAATGTTGGGTGATTTACTCTCTCAGTGCTGGGCGAATTTCTCTCTCTCAGTGCTTGGGGAATTAGTCCCTCTCGGTGCTGAGTGAACTACTACCTCTCAGTGCTGGGTGAATTACTCCCTCCCATTGCTGAGTGAATTACTCTCTCTCAGTGCTGGATGAATTACTTTCTCTCAAAGCTGGGTGAATTACTCTCTCTCAGTGCTGAGTGAATTACTCTCTCTCAGTGCTGGGTGATTTACTCTCTCTCAGTGCTGGGTGAATTCCTCTCTCAGTGCTGGGTGAATAACTCCCTCACAGTGCTGGGTGAATTACTCTCTCTCAGTGCTGGATGAATTACTTTCTCTCAAAGCTGGGTGAATTACTCTCTCTCAGTGCTGGCTGCATTACTCCCTCTCAGTGCTGGGTGAATAACTCTCTCTCAGTGCTGGATGAATTACTCTCTCTAAGCACTGGGTGATTTACTCACTCTCAGCACAGAGTGAATTACTCTCTCAGTGCTGGGTGAATTACTCTCTCTCAGTGCTGGGTGAATTACTCTCTCTCAGCACTGGGTGATTTACTCTCAGCACAGAGTGAATTACTCTTTCTCAGCGCTGGGTGAATTACTCTCTCTCAGTGCTGGGTGAATTACTCTCTCTCAGCACTGGGTGATTTACTCTCAGCACAGAGTGAATTACTCTTTCTCAGTGCTAGGTGAAGTACTGTCTCTCAGTGCTGGGTGTATTACTCCCTCTCAGTGCTGAGTGAATTACTCTCTCTCAGTGCTGGGTGAATTACTCCCTCTCAGTGCAGAGTGAATTACTCTCTCTCAGTGCTGGGTGAATTACTCTTTCTCAGTGCTAGGTGAAGTACTGTCTCTCAGTGCTGGGTGTATTACTCCCTCTCAGTGCTGAGTGAATTACTCTCTCTCAGTGCTGGGTGAATTACTCCCTCTCAGAGCTGAGTGAATTACTCTCTCTCAGTGCTTGGTGAATTAGTCCCTCTCAGTGCTGAGTGAATTACTCTCTCTCAGTGCTGGGTGAATTACTCCCTCTCAGAGCTGAGTGAATTACTCTCTCTCAGTGCTTGGTGAATTACTCTCTCTCAGTGCTGAGTGAATTACTCTCTCTCAGTGTTGGGGGAATTACTCCCTCTCAGTGCTGAGTGAATTACTCTCTCTCCGTGCAGAGTGAATTACTCTCTCTCAGTGCAGAGTGAAGTACTGTCTCTCAGTGCTGGATGAATTACTCCCTCTCAGTGCAGAGTGAATTACTCTCTCTCAGGGCTGGGTGCATTACTCCCTCTCAGTGCTGGGTGAATTCCTCTCTCTCAGTGCTGGGTGAATTACTCCCTCTCAGTGCTGGGTGAATTACTCTCTCTCAGTGCTGAGTGAATTACTCTCTCTCAGTGTTGGGTGATTTACTCCCTCTCAGTGCTGGGCACATTAATCTCTCTCACACTGGGTGAATTACTGTCTCTCAGTGCTGTGTGAATTACTCTCTCTCAGTGCTTGGTGAATTAATCCCTCTGGGTGCTGAGTAAATTACACTCTCTCAGTGTTGGGGGAATTACTCTCCCTCAGTGCTGGGTGAATTACTCTCTCTCAGTGCTGAGTGAATTACTCTCTCTCAGTGTTGGGTGATTTACTCCCTCTCAGTGCTGGGCACATTAATCTCTCTCACATTGGGTGAATTACTCCCTCTCAGTGCTGAGTGAATTACTCTCTCTCAGTGCTGGGTGAATTACTCCCTCTCAGAGCTGAGTGAATTACTCTCTCTCAGTGCTTGGTGAATTAGTCCCTCTCAGTGCTGAGTGAATTACTCTCTCTCAGTGCTGGGTGAATTACTCCCTCTCAGAGCTGAGTGAATTACTCTCTCTCAGTGCTTGGTGAATTACTCTCTCTCAGTGCTGAGTGAATTACTCTCTCTCAGTGTTGGGGGAATTACTCCCTCTCAGTGCTGAGTGAATTACTCTCTCTCCGTGCAGAGTGAATTACTCTCTCTCAGTGCAGAGTGAAGTACTGTCTCTCAGTGCTGGATGAATTACTCCCTCTCAGTGCAGAGTGAATTACTCTCTCTCAGGGCTGGGTGCATTACTCCCTCTCAGTGCTGGGTGAATTCCTCTCTCTCAGTGCTGGGTGAATTACTCCCTCTCAGTGCTGGGTGAATTACTCTCTCTCAGTGCTGAGTGAATTACTCTCTCTCAGTGTTGGGTGATTTACTCCCTCTCAGTGCTGGGCACATTAATCTCTCTCACACTGGGTGAATTACTGTCTCTCAGTGCTGTGTGAATTACTCTCTCTCAGTGCTTGGTGAATTAATCCCTCTGGGTGCTGAGTAAATTACACTCTCTCAGTGTTGGGGGAATTACTCTCCCTCAGTGCTGGGTGAATTACTCTCTCTCAGTGCTGGGTGAATTACTCTCTCTCAGTGCTGAGTGAATTACTCTCTCTCAGTGTTGGGTGATTTACTCCCTCTCAGTGCTGGGCACATTAATCTCTCTCACATTGGGTGAATTACTCCCTCTCAGTGAAGGGTGAATTACTCCCTCTCAGAGCTGAGTGAATTACTCTCTCTCAGTGCTTAGTGAATTAGTCCCTCTCAGTGCTGAGCGAATTACTCTCCCTCAGTGTTGGGGGAATTACTGTCTCACAGTGCTGCGTGATTTACTCCCTCACACTGTTGGGTGCATTACTCTCTCTCAGTGCTGCGTGATTTACTCTCTCAGTGCTGGGTGAATTACACTCTTTCAGCGCTGGAAGAATTACTCTCTGTCAGTGCTGGGTGATTTACTCTCTCTCAATGTTGGGTGACTTACTCCCTCAGTGCTTGGTGAATTACTCTCTCTCAGTGCTGGGTGAATTCCTCTCTCAGTGCTGGGTGAATTACTCTCTCTCAGTGCTTGCTGAATTAGTCCCTCTTGGTGCTGAGTGAACTACTATCTCTCAGTGCTGGGTGAACAACTCTCTCTCAGTTCAGGGTGAATTACTCTCTCTCAGTGCTTGCTGAATTAGTCCCTCTTGGTGCTGAGTGAACTACTATCTCTCAGTGCTGGGTGAACTACTGTCTCTCAGTTCAGGGTGAATTACTCTCTCTCAGTGCTGGGTGATACACTCCCTCTCATTGCTGGGTGAATTACTCTCTCAGTGCTGGGTGAATTACTCTCTCTCAGCGCTAGAAGAATTACTCTCTCTCAGTGCTGCGTGATTTACTCTCTCAGTGCTGGGTGAATTACACTCTCTCAATGTTGGGTGACTTACTCCCTCAGTGCTGGGTGAATTCCTCTCTCTCTGCGCTGGGTGAATTCCTCTCTCAGTGCTGGGTGAATTCCACTCTCTCAGTGCTGGGTGATTTACTCTCTCTCAGCGCTTGCTGAATTAGTCCCTCTTGGTGCTGAGTGAACTACTATCTCTCAGTGCTGGGTGAACTACTGTCTCTCAGTTCAGGGTGAATTACTCTCTCTCAGTGCTGGGTGATATACTCCCTCTCATTGCTGGGTGAATTACTCTCTCAGTGCTGGGTGAATTACTCTCTCTCAGTGCTTGCTGAATTAGTCCCTCTTGGTGCTGAGTGAACTACTATCTCTCAGTGCTGGGTGAACTACTGTCTCTCAGTTCAGGGTGAATTACTCTCTCTCAGTGCTGGGTGATACACTCCCTCTCATTGCTGGGTGAATTACTCTCTCAGTGCTGGGTGAATTACTCCCTGTCAGTGCAGAGTGAATTACGCTCTCTCAGTGCTGGGTGAATTACTCTCTCTCGTGCTGGGTGATTTACCCCCTTTCAGTGCAGAGTGAATTACTCTCTCTCGTGCTGGGTGATGTACTGTCTCTCAGTGCTGGGTGAATTACTCTCTCTCGTGCTGGGTGATGTACTGTCTCTCAGTGCTGGGTGAATTACTCTCTCAGTGCAGAGTGAATTACTCTCTCAGAGCTGAGTGAATTACTCTCTTTCAGTGCTTGGTGAATTATTCCCTCTCGGTGCTGAGTGAATTACTCTCCCTCCATGTTGGGTGAATTACTGTCTCACAGTGCTGCCTGATTTACTCCCTCACAGTGCTGGGGGAATTACACTCTCTCAGCGCTAGAAGAATTACTCTCTCAGTGCTGGGTGATTTACTCTCTCAGTGCTGAGCGAATTACTCTCTCTCAGTGCTGGATGAATTACTTTCTCTCAGTGCTAGGTGAATTTCTCTCTCAGTGCTGGGTGAATAACTCCCTCGCACTGCTGGGTGAATTACTCTCTCTCACTGCTGGGTGAATTACTGTCTCACTGCTACCTGAACAACTGTATGTCAGTCGCAGGTGAATAAATTGCTGTCACTGCTGAGTGAATTACTCTCTCTCAGTATTGGGTGAATTACTCCCTCTCAGTGCAGAGTGAATTACTCTCTCTCAGTGCTGGGTGAATTACTCTCTCTCACTGCTGGGTGAATTACTCTCTCTCAGTGCTGGGTGAATTACTCCCTCTCAGTGCAGAGTGAATTACTCTCTCTCAGTGCTGGGTGAATTACTCTCTCTCAGTGCTGGGTGAATTACTCTCTCTCAGTGCTGGGTGAATTACTCTCTCTCAGTGCTGGGTGAATTACTCTCTCTCAGTGCTGGTTGAATTACTCTCTCTCAGTGCAGAGTGAATTACTCTCTCTCAGTGCTGGGTGAATAACTCCCTCTCAGTGCTGGGTGAATAACTCCCTCTCAGTGCTGGGTGAATTACTCTCTGTCAGTGCTGGGTGAATTACTCTCTCTCAGTGCTGGGTGAATTACTTTCTCTCAAAGCTGGGTGAATTACTCTCTCAGTGCTGGGTGAATAACTCCCTCTCAGTGCTGGTTGAATTACTCCCTCGCAGTGCTGGGTGAATAACTCCCTCTCAGTGCTGGATGAATTACTTTCTCTCAATGCTGGGTGAATTCCTCTCTCAGTGCTGGGTGAATAACTCCCTCTCAGTGCTGGGTGAATAACTCCCTCTCAGTGCTGGGTGAATTACTCTCTCTCAGTGCTGGGTGAATTACTCTCTCTCAGTGCTGGGTGAATTACTCTCTCTCAGTGCTGGGTGAATTACTCTCTCTCAGTGCTGGGTGATTTACTCTCTCAGTGCTGGGTGAATTACTCCCTCCTATTGCTGAGTGAATTACTCTCTCTCAGTGCTGGGTGATATACTCTCTCTCAGTGCTGGATGAATTACTCCCTCTCAGTGCTGGGTGAATTTCTCTCTCAGTGCTGGGTGAATTACTCCCTCTCAGTGCTGGGTGAATAACTCCCTTTCAGTGCTGGATGAATTACTCTCTCTCAGTGCTGGGTGATATACTCACTCTCAGCACAGAGTAAATTACTCTCTCAGTGCTGGATGAATTACTCTCTCTCAGTGCTGGGTGAAGTACTCTCTCTCAGTGCTGGATGAATTACTCTCTCTCAGTGCTGGGTGAATTATCGTCTCTCAGTGCTGGGTGAATTACTCTCTCTCAGTGCTGGATGAATTACTCTCTCTCAGTGCTGGGTGAATTATTCTCTCTAGGCGCTGGGTGATTTACTCACTCTCAGCGCAGAGTGAATTACTCCCTCTCAGTGCTGGGTGAATTATCGTCTCTCAGTGCTGAGTGAATTACTCTCTCTCAGTGCTGGGTGAATTACTCTCTCTTAGTGCTGGGTGAATTATCGTCTCTCAGTGCTGAGTGAATTACTCTCTCTCAGTGCTGGGTGAATTACTGTCTCTCAGTGCAGAGTGAACTGCTCTCTCTCAGTGCTGGGTGAATTACTCTCTCAGTGCTGGTAAAATTCCTCTCTCAGTGCTGGGTGAATGACTCCCTCTCAGTGCTGGGTGAATTACTGCCTCTCAGGACCGGGTGAATTACTCCCTCGCAGTGCTGGGTGAATTAATCTCTGAGTGCTGGGTGAATTACTCTCTCTCAGTGCTGGGTGAATTACTCTCTCTCAGTGCTGGGTGAATTACTCTCTCTCAGTGCTGGATGAATTACTCCCTCTCAGTGCTGGGTGAATTACTCTCTCTCAGTGCTGGATGAATTACTCCCTCTCAGTGCTGGGTGAATTACTCTCTCTCAGTGCTGGATGAATTACTCCCTCTCAGTGCTGGGTGAATTACTCTCTCTCAGTGCTGGGTGAATTACTCTCTCTCAGTGCTGGGTGAATTACTCTCTCTCAGTGCTGGGTGAATTACTCTCTCTCAGTGCTGGGTGAATTACTCTCTCTCAGTGCTGGGTGAATTACTCTCTCTCAGTGCTGGATGAATTACTCCCTCTCAGTGCTGGGTGAATTTCTCTCTCAGTGCTGGGTGAATTACTCCCTCTCAGTGCTGGGTGATTAACTCCCTCTCAGTGCTGGATGAATTACTCTCTCTCAGTGCTGGGTGATATACTCACTCTCAGCACAGAGTAAATTACTCTCTCAGTGCTGGATGAATTACTCTCTCTCAGTGCTGAGTGAATTACTCTCTCTCAGTGCTGGGTGAATTACTCTCTCTCAGTGCTGGGTGAATTACTCTCTCTCAGTGCTGGGTGAATTACTCTCTCTCAGTGCAGAGTGAACTACTCTCTCTCAGTGCTGGGTGAATTACTCTCTCAGTGCTGGTAGAATTCCTCTCTCAGTGCTGGGTGAATGACTCCCTCTCAGTGCTGGGTGAATTACTGCCTCTCAGGACCGGGTGAATTACTCCCTCGCAGTGCTGGGTGAATTACTCTCTGAGTGCTGGGTGAATTACTCCCTCTCAGTGCGGGGTGAATTACTCCCTCTCAGTGCTGGGTGAATTACTCTCTCTCAGTGCTGTGTGAATTACTCTCTCTCAGTGCTGGATGAATTACTCTCTCTCAGTGCTGTGTGAATTACTCTCTCTCAGTGCTTGCTGAATTACTGTCTCACTGCTATCTGTACTACTGTATGTCAGTCGCAGGTGAATAAATTGCTGTCAGTGCTGAGTGAATTACTGTCTCTCAATGCTGGGTGAATTACTCCCTCTCAGTGCATAGTGAATTAATGTCTCTCAGTGCTAGGTGAAGTATGGTGGCACAGTGGTTAGCACTGCCGCCTCACAGCGCCAGAGACCCAGGTTCAATTCCCGCCTCTGACGACTGACTGTGTGGAGTTTGCACGTTCTCCCCGTCTCTGCGTGGGTTTCCTCCGGGTGCTCCGGTTTCCTCCCACAGTCCAAAAATGTGCAGGTCAGGTGAATTGGCCACGCTAAATTGCCCATAATGTTAGGTAAGGGGCAAATGTAGGGGTATCGGTGGGTTGCGCTTCGGCGGGGCGGTGTGGACTTGTTGGGCCGAAGGGCCTGTTTCCACACTGTAAGTAATCTAATCTACTGTCTCTCAGTGCTGGATGAATTACTCCCTCTCAGTGCAGAGTGAATTACTCTCTCTCAGGGCTGGATGAATTACTCTCTCTCGGTTCTGGGTGATGTACTGACTCTCAGTGCTGGGTGCATTACTCCCTCTCAGTGCTGGGTGAATTCCTCCCTATCTCAGAGCTGAGTGAATTACTCTCTCTCAGTGCTTGGTGAATTAGTCCCTCTGCTGAGTGAATTACTCTCTATCAGTGTTGGGTGAATTACTGTCTCACAGTGCTGCGTGATTTACTCCCTCTCAGTACAGGGTGAATTCCTCCCTCTCAGTGCTAGGTGAATTACTCCCTCTCAGTGCTGGGTGATTTACTCCCTCACAGTGCTGGGTGAATTACACTCTCTCAGCACTGGAAAAATTACTCTCTCTCAGTGCTGGGTGAATTCCTCCCTCTCAGAGCTGAGTGAATTACTCTCTCTCAGTGCTTGGTGAATTAGTCCCTCTCAGTGCTGAGTGAATTACTCTCTCTCAGTGCTGGAAAAATTACTCTCTCTCAGTGCTAGGTGAATTTCTCTCTCAGTGCTGGGTGAATAACTCCCTCGCACTGCTGGGTGAATTACTCTCTCTCACTGCTGGGTGAATTACTGTCTCACTGCTACCTGAACAACTGTATGTCAGTCGCAGGTGAATAAATTGCTGTCACTGCTGAGTGAATTACTCTCTCTCAGTATTGGGTGAATTACTCCCTCTCAGTGCAGAGTGAATTACTCTCTCTCAGTGCTGGGTGAATTACTCTCTCTCACTGCTGGGTGAATTACTCTCTCTCAGTGCTGGGTGAATTACTCCCTCTCAGTGCAGAGTGAATTACTCTCTCTCAGTGCTGGGTGAATTACTCTCTCTCAGTGCTGGGTGAATTACTCTCTCTCAGTGCTGGGTGAATTACTCTCTCTCAGTGCTGGGTGAATTACTCTCTCTCAGTGCTGGTTGAATTACTCTCTCTCAGTGCAGAGTGAATTACTCTCTCTCAGTGCTGGGTGAATTACTCTCTCTCAGTACTGGGTGAATTGCTCTCTCTCAGTGTTGGGTGAACTACTGTCTCTCAGTTCAGGGTGAATTACTCTCTCTCAGTGCTTGCTGAATTAGTCCCTCTTGGTGCTGAGTGAACTACTATCTCTCAGTGCTGGGTGAACAACTGTCTCTCAGTGCTGGGTGAATTTCTCTCTCAGTGCTGGGTGAATTACACTCTCTCAGCGCTAGAAGAATTACTCTCTCTCAGTGCTGCGTGATTTACTCTCTCAGTGCTGGGTGAATTACACTCTCTCAATGTTGGGTGACTTACTCCCTCAGTGCTGGGTGAATTCCTCTCTCTCTGCGCTGGGTGAATTCCTCTCTCAGTGCTGGGTGAATTCCACTCTCTCAGTGCTGGGTGATTTACTCTCTCTCAGCGCTTGCTGAATTAGTCCCTCTTGGTGCTGAGTGAACTACTATCTCTCAGTGCTGGGTGAACTACTGTCTCTCAGTTCAGGGTGAATTACTCTCTCTCAGTGCTGGGTGATATACTCCCTCTCATTGCTGGGTGAATTACTCTCTCAGTGCTGGGTGAATTACTCTCTCTCAGTGCTTGCTGAATTAGTCCCTCTTGGTGCTGAGTGAACTACTATCTCTCAGTGCTGGGTGAACTACTGTCTCTCAGTTCAGGGTGAATTACTCTCTCTCAGTGCTGGGTGATACACTCCCTCTCATTGCTGGGTGAATTACTCTCTCAGTGCTGGGTGAATTACTCCCTGTCAGTGCAGAGTGAATTACGCTCTCTCAGTGCTGGGTGAATTACTCTCTCTCGTGCTGGGTGATTTACCCCCTTTCAGTGCAGAGTGAATTACTCTCTCTCGTGCTGGGTGATGTACTGTCTCTCAGTGCTGGGTGAATTACTCTCTCTCGTGCTGGGTGATGTACTGTCTCTCAGTGCTGGGTGAATTACTCTCTCAGTGCAGAGTGAATTACTCTCTCAGAGCTGAGTGAATTACTCTCTCTCAGTGCTTGGTGAATTATTCCCTCTCGGTGCTGAGTGAATTACTCTCCCTCCGTGTTGGGTGAATTACTGTCTCACAGTGCTGCCTGATTTACTCCCTCACAGTGCTGGGGGAATTACACTCTCTCAGCGCTAGAAGAATTACTCTCTCAGTGCTGGGTGATTTACTCTCTCAGTGCTGAGCGAATTACTCTCTCTCAGTGCTGGATGAATTACTTTCTCTCAAAGCTGGGTGAATTACTCTCTCAGTGCTGGGTGAATAACTCTCTCTCAGTGCTGGGTGAATTAGTGCCTCTCAGTGCTTGGTGAATTAGTCCCCCTCGGTGCTGAGTGAAGTACTATCTCTCAGTGCTGGGTGAACTACTGCCTCTCAGTTCTGGGTGAATTACTCTCTCAGCGCTTGGTGAGTTACTCCCTCTCAGGGCTGGGTGCATTACTTTCTCTCAGTGCTGGGCGTATTACTCACTCTCAGTACTGGATGAATTACTATCTCTCAGCATTGTGTGAATTATTGTCTCTCAGAACTCGGCGAATTACTGCCTCTCAGGACTGGGTGAAATACTCTCTCAGTGTTGGGTGATTTACTCTCTCAGTGCTGGGCGAATCTCTCTCTCTCAGTGCTTGGTGAATTAGTCCCTCTCCGTGCTGAGTGAACTACTACCTCACAGTGCTGGGTAAATTACTGTCTCTCAATGCTGGTTGATTTACTCCCTCTCAGTGCTGGGTGATTTACCCCCTTTCAGTGCAGAGTGAATTACTCTCTCTCAGTGCTTGGTGAATTAGTCCTTCTCAGTGCTGAGTGAATTACTCTCCCTCAGTGTTGGGTGAATTACTGCCTCACAGTGCTGCGTGATTTACTCCCTCACAGTGCTGGGGGAATTACACTCTCTCAGCGCTAGAAGAATTACTCTCTCTCAGTGCTTTGTGAATTTCTCTCTCAGTGCTGGGTGAATAACTCCCTCTCAGTGCTGGGTGAATAACTCCCTCTCAGTGCTGGGTGAATTACTCTCTGTCAGTGCTGGGTGAATTACTCTCTCTCAGTGCTGGGTGAATTACTTTCTCTCAAAGCTGGGTGAATTACTCTCTCAGTGCTGGGTGAATAACTCCCTCTCAGTGCTGGTTGAATTACTCCCTCGCAGTGCTGGGTGAATAACTCCCTCTCAGTGCTGGATGAATTACTTTCTCTCAATGCTGGGTGAATTCCTCTCTCAGTGCTGGGTGAATAACTCCCTCTCAGTGCTGGGTGAATAACTCCCTCTCAGTGCTGGGTGAATTACTCTCTCTCAGTGCTGGGTGAATTACTCTCTCTCAGTGCTGGGTGAATTACTCTCTCTCAGTGCTGGGTGAATTACTCTCTCTCAGTGCTGGGTGATTTACTCTCTCAGTGCTGGGTGAATTACTCCCTCCTATTGCTGAGTGAATTACTCTCTCTCAGTGCTGGGTGATATACTCTCTCTCAGTGCTGGATGAATTACTCCCTCTCAGTGCTGGGTGAATTTCTCTCTCAGTGCTGGGTGAATTACTCCCTCTCAGTGCTGGGTGAATAACTCCCTTTCAGTGCTGGATGAATTACTCTCTCTCAGTGCTGGGTGATATACTCACTCTCAGCACAGAGTAAATTACTCTCTCAGTGCTGGATGAATTACTCTCTCTCAGTGCTGGGTGAAGTACTCTCTCTCAGTGCTGGGTGATTTACTCTCTCTCAGTGCTGGGTGAATTATCGTCTCTCAGTGCTGGGTGAATTACTCTCTCTCAGTGCTGGATGAATTACTCTCCCTCAGTGCTGGGTGATATACTCACTCTCAGCGCAGAGTGAATTACTCTCTCAGTGCTGGATGACTTACTCTCTCTCAGTGCTGGGTGAATTATCGTCTCTCAGTGCTGGGTGAATTACTCTCTCTCAGTGCTGGGTGAATTACACTCTCTCAGTGCTGGATGAATTACTCTCTCTCAGTGCTGGGTGAATTATTCTCTCTAGGCGCTGGGTGATTTACTCACTCTCAGCGCAGAGTGAATTACTCCCTCTCAGTGCTGGGTGAATTATCGTCTCTCAGTGCTGAGTGAATTACTCTCTCTCAGTGCTGGGTGAATTACTCTCTCTTAGTGCTGGGTGAATTATCGTCTCTCAGTGCTGAGTGAATTACTCTCTCTCAGTGCTGGGTGAATTACTGTCTCTCAGTGCAGAGTGAACTGCTCTCTCTCAGTGCTGGGTGAATTACTCTCTCAGTGCTGGTAGAATTCCTCTCTCAGTGCTGGGTGAATGACTCCCTCTCAGTGCTGGGTGAATTACTGCCTCTCAGGACCGGGTGAATTACTCCCTCGCAGTGCTGGGTGAATTAATCTCTGAGTGCTGGGTGAATTACTCCCTCTCAGTACAGGGTGAATTACTCCCTCTCAGTGCTGGGTGAATTACTCTCTCAGTGTTGGGTGAATTACTCTCTCTCAGTGCTGGATGAATTACTCCCTCTCAGTGCTGGGTGAATTACTCTCTCTCAGTGCTGGGTGAATTACTCTCTCTCAGTGCTGGATGAATTACTCCCTCTCAGTGCTGGGTGAATTACTCTCTCTCAGTGCTGGATGAATTACTCCCTCTCAGTGCTGGGTGAATTACTCTCTCTCAGTGCTGGGTGAATTACTCCCTCTCAGTGCTGGGTGAATTACTCTCTCTCAGTGCTGGGTGAATTACTCTCTCTCAGTGCTGGGTGAATTACTCTCTCTCAGTGCTGGGTGAATTACTCTCTCAGTGCTGGGTGAATTACTCTCTCTCAGTGCTGGGTGAATTACTCTCTCTCAGTGCTGGGTGAATTACTCTCTCTCAGTGCTGGGTGAATTACTCTCTCTCAGTGCTGGATGAATTACTCCCTCTCAGTGCTGGGTGAATTTCTCTCTCAGTGCTGGGTGAATTACTCCCTCTCAGTGCTGGGTGATTAACTCCCTCTCAGTGCTGGATGAATTACTCTCTCTCAGTGCTGGGTGATATACTCACTCTCAGCACAGAGTAAATTACTCTCTCAGTGCTGGATGAATTACTCTCTCTCAGTGCTGAGTGAATTACTCTCTCTCAGTGCTGGGTGAATTACTCTCTCTCAGTGCTGGGTGAATTACTCTCTCTCAGTGCAGAGTGAACTACTCTCTCTCAGTGCTGGGTGAATTACTCTCTCAGTGCTGGTAGAATTCCTCTCTCAGTGCTGGGTGAATGACTCCCTCTCAGTGCTGGGTGAATTACTGCCTCTCAGGACCGGGTGAATTACTCCCTCGCAGTGCTGGGTGAATTACTCTCTGAGTGCTGGGTGAATTACTCCCTCTCAGTGCGGGGTGAATTACTCCCTCTCAGTGCTGGGTGAATTACTCTCTCAGTGCTGGGTGAATTACTCTCTCTCAGTGCTTGCTGAATTAGTCCCTCTTGGTGCTGAGTGAACTACTATCTCTCAGTGCTGGGTGAACTACTGTCTCTCAGTTCAGGGTGAATTACTCTCTCTCAGTGCTGGGTGATACACTCCCTCTCATTGCTGGGTGAATTACTCTCTCAGTGCTGGGTGAATTACTCTCTCTCAGTGCTTGCTGAATTAGTCCCTCTTGGTGCTGAGTGAACTACTATCTCTCAGTGCTGGGTGAACTACTGTCTCTCAGTTCAGGGTGAATTACTCTCTCTCAGTGCTGGGTGATACACTCCCTCTCATTGCTGGGTGAATTACTCTCTCAGTGCTGGGTGAATTACTCCCTGTCAGTGCAGAGTGAATTACGCTCTCTCAGTGCTGGGTGAATTACTCTCTCTCGTGCTGGGTGATTTACCCCCTTTCAGTGCAGAGTGAATTACTCTCTCTCGTGCTGGGTGATGTACTGTCTCTCAGTGCTGGGTGAATTACTCTCTCTCGTGCTGGGTGATGTACTGTCTCTCAGTGCTGGGTGAATTACTCTCTCAGTGCAGAGTGAATTACTCTCTCAGAGCTGAGTGAATTACTCTCTCTCAGTGCTTGGTGAATTATTCCCTCTCGGTGCTGAGTGAATTACTCTCCCTCCGTGTTGGGTGAATTACTGTCTCACAGTGCTGCCTGATTTACTCCCTCACAGTGCTGGGGGAATTACACTCTCTCAGCGCTAGAAGAATTACTCTCTCAGTGCTGGGTGATTTACTCTCTCAGTGCTGAGCGAATTACTCTCTCTCAGTGCTGGATGAATTACTTTCTCTCAAAGCTGGGTGAATTACTCTCTCAGTGCTGGGTGAATAACTCTCTCTCAGTGCTGGGTGAATTAGTGCCTCTCAGTGCTTGGTGAATTAGTCCCCCTCGGTGCTGAGTGAAGTACTATCTCTCAGTGCTGGGTGAACTACTGCCTCTCAGTTCTGGGTGAATTACTCTCTCAGCGCTTGGTGAGTTACTCCCTCTCAGGGCTGGGTGCATTACTTTCTCTCAGTGCTGGGCGTATTACTCACTCTCAGTACTGGATGAATTACTATCTCTCAGCATTGTGTGAATTATTGTCTCTCAGAACTCGGCGAATTACTGCCTCTCAGGACTGGGTGAAATACTCTCTCAGTGTTGGGTGATTTACTCTCTCAGTGCTGGGCGAATCTCTCTCTCTCAGTGCTTGGTGAATTAGTCCCTCTCCGTGCTGAGTGAACTACTACCTCACAGTGCTGGGTAAATTACTGTCTCTCAATGCTGGTTGATTTACTCCCTCTCAGTGCTGGGTGATTTACCCCCTTTCAGTGCAGAGTGAATTACTCTCTCTCAGTGCTTGGTGAATTAGTCCTTCTCAGTGCTGAGTGAATTACTCTCCCTCAGTGTTGGGTGAATTACTGCCTCACAGTGCTGCGTGATTTACTCCCTCACAGTGCTGGGGGAATTACACTCTCTCAGCGCTAGAAGAATTACTCTCTCTCAGTGCTTTGTGAATTTCTCTCTCAGTGCTGGGTGAATAACTCCCTCTCAGTGCTGGGTGAATAACTCCCTCTCAGTGCTGGGTGAATTACTCTCTGTCAGTGCTGGGTGAATTACTCTCTCTCAGTGCTGGGTGAATTACTTTCTCTCAAAGCTGGGTGAATTACTCTCTCAGTGCTGGGTGAATAACTCCCTCTCAGTGCTGGTTGAATTACTCCCTCGCAGTGCTGGGTGAATAACTCCCTCTCAGTGCTGGATGAATTACTTTCTCTCAATGCTGGGTGAATTCCTCTCTCAGTGCTGGGTGAATAACTCCCTCTCAGTGCTGGGTGAATAACTCCCTCTCAGTGCTGGGTGAATTACTCTCTCTCAGTGCTGGGTGAATTACTCTCTCTCAGTGCTGGGTGAATTACTCTCTCTCAGTGCTGGGTGAATTACTCTCTCTCAGTGCTGGGTGATTTACTCTCTCAGTGCTGGGTGAATTACTCCCTCCTATTGCTGAGTGAATTACTCTCTCTCAGTGCTGGGTGATATACTCTCTCTCAGTGCTGGATGAATTACTCCCTCTCAGTGCTGGGTGAATTTCTCTCTCAGTGCTGGGTGAATTACTCCCTCTCAGTGCTGGGTGAATAACTCCCTTTCAGTGCTGGATGAATTACTCTCTCTCAGTGCTGGGTGATATACTCACTCTCAGCACAGAGTAAATTACTCTCTCAGTGCTGGATGAATTACTCTCTCTCAGTGCTGGGTGAAGTACTCTCTCTCAGTGCTGGGTGATTTACTCTCTCTCAGTGCTGGGTGAATTATCGTCTCTCAGTGCTGGGTGAATTACTCTCTCTCAGTGCTGGATGAATTACTCTCCCTCAGTGCTGGGTGATATACTCACTCTCAGCGCAGAGTGAATTACTCTCTCAGTGCTGGATGACTTACTCTCTCTCAGTGCTGGGTGAATTATCGTCTCTCAGTGCTGGGTGAATTACTCTCTCTCAGTGCTGGGTGAATTACACTCTCTCAGTGCTGGATGAATTACTCTCTCTCAGTGCTGGGTGAATTATTCTCTCTAGGCGCTGGGTGATTTACTCACTCTCAGCGCAGAGTGAATTACTCCCTCTCAGTGCTGGGTGAATTATCGTCTCTCAGTGCTGAGTGAATTACTCTCTCTCAGTGCTGGGTGAATTACTCTCTCTTAGTGCTGGGTGAATTATCGTCTCTCAGTGCTGAGTGAATTACTCTCTCTCAGTGCTGGGTGAATTACTGTCTCTCAGTGCAGAGTGAACTGCTCTCTCTCAGTGCTGGGTGAATTACTCTCTCAGTGCTGGTAGAATTCCTCTCTCAGTGCTGGGTGAATGACTCCCTCTCAGTGCTGGGTGAATTACTGCCTCTCAGGACCGGGTGAATTACTCCCTCGCAGTGCTGGGTGAATTAATCTCTGAGTGCTGGGTGAATTACTCCCTCTCAGTACAGGGTGAATTACTCCCTCTCAGTGCTGGGTGAATTACTCTCTCAGTGTTGGGTGAATTACTCTCTCTCAGTGCTGGATGAATTACTCCCTCTCAGTGCTGGGTGAATTACTCTCTCTCAGTGCTGGGTGAATTACTCTCTCTCAGTGCTGGATGAATTACTCCCTCTCAGTGCTGGGTGAATTACTCTCTCTCAGTGCTGGATGAATTACTCCCTCTCAGTGCTGGGTGAATTACTCTCTCTCAGTGCTGGGTGAATTACTCCCTCTCAGTGCTGGGTGAATTACTCTCTCTCAGTGCTGGGTGAATTACTCTCTCTCAGTGCTGGGTGAATTACTCTCTCTCAGTGCTGGGTGAATTACTCTCTCAGTGCTGGGTGAATTACTCTCTCTCAGTGCTGGGTGAATTACTCTCTCTCAGTGCTGGGTGAATTACTCTCTCTCAGTGCTGGGTGAATTACTCTCTCTCAGTGCTGGATGAATTACTCCCTCTCAGTGCTGGGTGAATTTCTCTCTCAGTGCTGGGTGAATTACTCCCTCTCAGTGCTGGGTGATTAACTCCCTCTCAGTGCTGGATGAATTACTCTCTCTCAGTGCTGGGTGATATACTCACTCTCAGCACAGAGTAAATTACTCTCTCAGTGCTGGATGAATTACTCTCTCTCAGTGCTGAGTGAATTACTCTCTCTCAGTGCTGGGTGAATTACTCTCTCTCAGTGCTGGGTGAATTACTCTCTCTCAGTGCAGAGTGAACTACTCTCTCTCAGTGCTGGGTGAATTACTCTCTCAGTGCTGGTAGAATTCCTCTCTCAGTGCTGGGTGAATGACTCCCTCTCAGTGCTGGGTGAATTACTGCCTCTCAGGACCGGGTGAATTACTCCCTCGCAGTGCTGGGTGAATTACTCTCTGAGTGCTGGGTGAATTACTCCCTCTCAGTGCGGGGTGAATTACTCCCTCTCAGTGCTGGGTGAATTACTCTCTCAGTGCTGGGTGAATTACTCTCTCTCAGTGCTTGCTGAATTAGTCCCTCTTGGTGCTGAGTGAACTACTATCTCTCAGTGCTGGGTGAACTACTGTCTCTCAGTTCAGGGTGAATTACTCTCTCTCAGTGCTGGGTGATACACTCCCTCTCATTGCTGGGTGAATTACTCTCTCAGTGCTGGGTGAATTACTCTCTCTCAGTGCTTGCTGAATTAGTCCCTCTTGGTGCTGAGTGAACTACTATCTCTCAGTGCTGGGTGAACTACTGTCTCTCAGTTCAGGGTGAATTACTCTCTCTCAGTGCTGGGTGATACACTCCCTCTCATTGCTGGGTGAATTACTCTCTCAGTGCTGGGTGAATTACTCCCTGTCAGTGCAGAGTGAATTACGCTCTCTCAGTGCTGGGTGAATTACTCTCTCTCGTGCTGGGTGATTTACCCCCTTTCAGTGCAGAGTGAATTACTCTCTCTCGTGCTGGGTGATGTACTGTCTCTCAGTGCTGGGTGAATTACTCTCTCTCGTGCTGGGTGATGTACTGTCTCTCAGTGCTGGGTGAATTACTCTCTCAGTGCAGAGTGAATTACTCTCTCAGAGCTGAGTGAATTACTCTCTCTCAGTGCTTGGTGAATTATTCCCTCTCGGTGCTGAGTGAATTACTCTCCCTCCGTGTTGGGTGAATTACTGTCTCACAGTGCTGCCTGATTTACTCCCTCACAGTGCTGGGGGAATTACACTCTCTCAGCGCTAGAAGAATTACTCTCTCAGTGCTGGGTGATTTACTCTCTCAGTGCTGAGCGAATTACTCTCTCTCAGTGCTGGATGAATTACTTTCTCTCAAAGCTGGGTGAATTACTCTCTCAGTGCTGGGTGAATAACTCTCTCTCAGTGCTGGGTGAATTAGTGCCTCTCAGTGCTTGGTGAATTAGTCCCCCTCGGTGCTGAGTGAAGTACTATCTCTCAGTGCTGGGTGAACTACTGCCTCTCAGTTCTGGGTGAATTACTCTCTCAGCGCTTGGTGAGTTACTCCCTCTCAGGGCTGGGTGCATTACTTTCTCTCAGTGCTGGGCGTATTACTCACTCTCAGTACTGGATGAATTACTATCTCTCAGCATTGTGTGAATTATTGTCTCTCAGAACTCGGCGAATTACTGCCTCTCAGGACTGGGTGAAATACTCTCTCAGTGTTGGGTGATTTACTCTCTCAGTGCTGGGCGAATCTCTCTCTCTCAGTGCTTGGTGAATTAGTCCCTCTCCGTGCTGAGTGAACTACTACCTCACAGTGCTGGGTAAATTACTGTCTCTCAATGCTGGTTGATTTACTCCCTCTCAGTGCTGGGTGATTTACCCCCTTTCAGTGCAGAGTGAATTACTCTCTCTCAGTGCTTGGTGAATTAGTCCTTCTCAGTGCTGAGTGAATTACTCTCCCTCAGTGTTGGGTGAATTACTGCCTCACAGTGCTGCGTGATTTACTCCCTCACAGTGCTGGGGGAATTACACTCTCTCAGCGCTAGAAGAATTACTCTCTCTCAGTGCTTTGTGAATTTCTCTCTCAGTGCTGGGTGAATAACTCCCTCTCAGTGCTGGGTGAATAACTCCCTCTCAGTGCTGGGTGAATTACTCTCTGTCAGTGCTGGGTGAATTACTCTCTCTCAGTGCTGGGTGAATTACTTTCTCTCAAAGCTGGGTGAATTACTCTCTCAGTGCTGGGTGAATAACTCCCTCTCAGTGCTGGTTGAATTACTCCCTCGCAGTGCTGGGTGAATAACTCCCTCTCAGTGCTGGATGAATTACTTTCTCTCAATGCTGGGTGAATTCCTCTCTCAGTGCTGGGTGAATAACTCCCTCTCAGTGCTGGGTGAATAACTCCCTCTCAGTGCTGGGTGAATTACTCTCTCTCAGTGCTGGGTGAATTACTCTCTCTCAGTGCTGGGTGAATTACTCTCTCTCAGTGCTGGATGAATTACTCTCTCTCAGTGCTGGGTGATTTACTCTCTCAGTGCTGGGTGAATTACTCCCTCCTATTGCTGAGTGAATTACTCTCTCTCAGTGCTGGGTGATATACTCTCTCTCAGTGCTGGATGAATTACTCCCTCTCAGTGCTGGGTGAATTTCTCTCTCAGTGCTGGGTGAATTACTCCCTCTCAGTGCTGGGTGAATAACTCCCTTTCAGTGCTGGATGAATTACTCTCTCTCAGTGCTGGGTGATATACTCACTCTCAGCACAGAGTAAATTACTCACTCAGTGCTGGATGAATTACTCTCTCTCAGTGCTGGGTGAAGTACTCTCTCTCAGTGCTGGGTGATTTACTCTCTCTCAGTGCTGGGTGAATTATCGTCTCTCAGTGCTGGGTGAATTACTCTCTCTCAGTGCTGGATGAATTACTCTCCCTCAGTGCTGGGTGATATACTCACTCTCAGCGCAGAGTGAATTACTCTCTCAGTGCTGGATGACTTACTCTCTCTCAGTGCTGGGTGAATTATCGTCTCTCAGTGCTGGGTGAATTACTCTCTCTCAGTGCTGGGTGAATTACTCTCTCTCAGTGCTGGATGAATTACTCTCTCTCAGTGCTGGGTGAATTATTCTCTCTAGGCGCTGGGTGATTTACTCACTCTCAGCGCAGAGTGAATTACTCCCTCTCAGTGCTGGGTGAATTATCGTCTCTCAGTGCTGAGTGAATTACTCTCTCTCAGTGCTGGGTGAATTACTCTCTCTTAGTGCTGGGTGAATTATCGTCTCTCAGTGCTGAGTGAATTACTCTCTCTCAGTGCTGGGTGAATTACTGTCTCTCAATGCAGAGTGAACTGCTCTCTCTCAGTGCTGGGTGAATTACTCTCTCAGTGCTGGTAGAATTCCTCTCTCAGTGCTGGGTGAATGACTCCCTCTCAGTGCTGGGTGAATTACTGCCTCTCAGGACCGGGTGAATTACTCCCTCGCAGTGCTGGGTGAATTAATCTCTGAGTGCTGGGTGAATTACTCCCTCTCAGTACAGGGTGAATTACTCCCTCTCAGTGCTGGGTGAATTACTCTCTCAGTGTTGGGTGAATTACTCTCTCTCAGTGCTGGATGAATTACTCCCTCTCAGTGCTGGGTGAATTACTCTCTCTCAGTGCTGGGTGAATTACTCTCTCTCAGTGCTGGATGAATTACTCCCTCTCAGTGCTGGGTGAATTACTCTCTCTCAGTGCTGGATGAATTACTCCCTCTCAGTGCTGGGTGAATTACTCTCTCTCAGTGCTGGGTGAATTACTCCCTCTCAGTGCTGGGTGAATTACTCTCTCTCAGTGCTGGGTGAATTACTCTCTCTCAGTGCTGGGTGAATTACTCTCTCTCAGTGCTGGGTGAATTACTCTCTCTCAGTGCTGGGTGAATTACTCTCTCTCAGTGCTGGGTGAATTACTCTCTCTCAGTGCTGGGTGAATTACTCTCTCTCAGTGCTGGGTGAATTACTCTCTCTCAGTGCTGGATGAATTACTCCCTCTCAGTGCTGGGTGAATTTCTCTCTCAGTGCTGGGTGAATTACTCCCTCTCAGTGCTGGGTGATTAACTCCCTCTCAGTGCTGGATGAATTACTCTCTCTCAGTGCTGGGTGATATACTCACTCTCAGCACAGAGTAAATTACTCTCTCAGTGCTGGATGAATTACTCTCTCTCAGTGCTGAGTGAATTACTCTCTCTCAGTGCTGGGTGAATTACTCTCTCTCAGTGCTGGGTGAATTACTCTCTCTCAGTGCAGAGTGAACTACTCTCTCTCAGTGCTGGGTGAATTACTCTCTCAGTGCTGGTAGAATTCCTCTCTCAGTGCTGGGTGAATGACTCCCTCTCAGTGCTGGGTGAATTACTGCCTCTCAGGACCGGGTGAATTACTCCCTCGCAGTGCTGGGTGAATTACTCTCTGAGTGCTGGGTGAATTACTCCCTCTCAGTGCGGGGTGAATTACTCCCTCTCAGTGCTGGGTGAATTACTCTCTCAGTGTTGGGTGAATTACTCTCTCTCAGTGCAGAGTGAATTACTCTCTCTCAGTGCTGGATGAATTACTCTCTCTCAGTGCTGTGTGAATTACTCTCTCTCAGTGCTTGCTGAATTACTGTCTCACTGCTATCTGTACTACTGTATGTCAGTCGCAGGTGAATAAATTGCTGTCAGTGCTGAGTGAATTACTGTCTCTCAATGCTGGGTGAATTACTCCCTCTCAGTGCATAGTGAATTAATGTCTCTCAGTGCTAGGTGAAGTATGGTGGCACAGTGGTTAGCACTGCCGCCTCACAGCGCCAGAGACCCAGGTTCAATTCCCGCCTCTGACGACTGACTGTGTGGAGTTTGCAAGTTCTCCCCGTCTCTGCGTGGGTTTCCTCCGGGTGCTCCGGTTTCCTCCCACAGTCCAAAAATGTGCAGGTCAGGTGAATTGGCCACGCTAAATTGCCCATAATGTTAGGTAAGGGGCAAATGTAGGGGTATCGGTGGGTTGCGCTTCGGCGGGGCGGTGTGGACTTGTTGGGCCGAAGGGCCTGTTTCCACACTGTAAGTAATCTAATCTAATCTACTGTCTCTCAGTGCTGGATGAATTACTCCCTCTCAGTGCAGAGTGAATTACTCTCTCTCAGGGCTGGATGAATTACTCTCTCTCGGTTCTGGGTGATGTACTGACTCTCAGTGCTGGGTGCATTACTCCCTCTCAGTGCTGGGTGAATTCCTCCCTATCTCAGAGCTGAGTGAATTACTCTCTCTCAGTGCTTGGTGAATTAGTCCCTCTGCTGAGTGAATTACTCTCTATCAGTGTTGGGTGAATTACTGTCTCACAGTGCTGCGTGATTTACTCCCTCTCAGTACAGGGTGAATTCCTCCCTCTCAGTGCTAGGTGAATTACTCCCTCTCAGTGCTGGGTGATTTACTCCCTCACAGTGCTGGGTGAATTACACTCTCTCAGCACTGGAAAAATTACTCTCTCTCAGTGCTGGGTGAATTCCTCCCTCTCAGAGCTGAGTGAATTACTCTCTCTCAGTGCTTGGTGAATTAGTCCCTCTCAGTGCTGAGTGAATTACTCTCTCTCAGTGCTGGAAAAATTACTCTCTCTCAGTGCTAGGTGAATTTCTCTCTCAGTGCTGGGTGAATAACTCCCTCTCAGTGCTGGGTGAATTACTCCCTCGCACTGCTGGGTGAATTACTCTCTCTCACTGCTGGGTGAATTACTGTCTCACTGCTACCTGAACAACTGTATGTCAGTCGCAGGTGAATAAATTGCTGTCACTGCTGAGTGAATTACTCTCTCTCAGTATTGGGTGAATTACTCCCTCTCAGTGCAGAGTGAATTACTCTCTCTCAGTGCTGGGTGAATTACTCTCTCTCAGTGCTGGGTGAATTACTCTCTCTCAGTGCTGGGTGAATTACTCCCTCTCAGTGCAGAGTGAATTACTCTCTCTCAGTGCTGGTTGAATTACTCTCTCTCAGTGCTGGGTGAATTACTCTCTCTCAGTGCTGGGTGAATTACTCTCTCTCAGTGCTGGATGAATTACTCTCTCTCAGTGCTGGTTGAATTACTCTCTCTCAGTGCAGAGTGAATTACTCTCTCTCAGTGCTGGGTGAATAACTCCCTCTCAGTGCTGAGTGAATTACTCCCTCTCACTGCTGGGTGAATTACTGTCTCACTGCTACCTGAACAACTGTATGTCAGTCGCAGGTGAATAAATTGCTGTCACTGCTGAGTGAATTACTCTCTCTCAGTGTTGGGTGAATTACTCCCTCTCAGTGCAGAGTGAATTACTCTCTCTCAGTGCTGGATGAATTACTCTCTCTCAGTGCAGAGGGAATTACTCTCTCTCACTGCTGGGTGAATTACTCTCTCTCAGTGCTGGGTGAATTACTCTCTCTCAGTGCTGGATGAATTACTCTCTCTCAGTGCAGAGTGAATTACTCTCTCTCAGTGCTGGTTGAATTACTCTCTCTCAGTGCTGGGTGAATTACTCTCTCTCAGTGCTGGGTGAATTACTCTCTCTCAGTGCTGGGTGAATTACTCTCTCTCAGTGCTGGGTGAATTACTCTCTCTCAGTGCTGGGTGAATTACTCTCTCTCAGTGCTGGATGAATTACTCCCTCTCAGTGCTGGGTGAATTTCTCTCTCAGTGCTGGGTGAATTACTCCCTCTCAGTGCTGGGTGAATAACTCCCTCTCAGTGCTGGATGAATTACTCTCTCTCAGTGCTGGGTGATATACTCACTCTCAGCACAGAGTAAATTACTCTCTCAGTGCTGGATGAATTACTCTCTCTCAGTGCTGAGTGAATTACTCTCTCTCAGTGCTGGGTGAATTACTCTCTCTCAGTGCTGGGTGAATTACTCTCTGAGTGCTGGTTGAATTACTCTCTCTCAGTGCTGAGTGAATTACTCTCTCTCAGTGCTGGGTGAATTACTCTCTCTCAGTGCTGGATGAATTACTCTCTCTCAGTGCAGAGTGAATTACTCTCTCTCAGTGCTGGGTGAATTACTCTCTCTCAGTGCTGGGTGAATTACTCTCTCAGCGCTGGGTGAATTACTCTCTCTCAGTGCTGGGTGAATTATCTCTCAGTGCTGGGTGAATTACTCTCTCTCAGTGCTGAGTGAATTACTCTCTCTCAGCACTGAGTGAATTACTCTCTCTCAGTGCTGGGTGAATTACTCTCTCTCAGTGCTGAGTGAATTACTCTCTCTCAGTGCTGGGTGAATTACTCTCTCTCAGTGCAGAGTGAATTACTCTCTCTCAGTGCTGGGTGAATTACTCTCTCTCAGTGCTGGGTGAATTACTCTCTCTCAGTGCTGAGTGAATTACTCTCTCTCAGTGCAGAGTGAACTACTCTCTCTCAGTGCTGAGTGAATTACTCTCTCTCAGTGCTGGGTGAATTACTCTCTCTCAGTGCAGAGTGAATTACTCTCTCTCAGTGCTGAGTGAATTACTCTCTCTCAGTGCTGGGTGAATTACTCTCTCTCAGTGCTGGGTGAATTACTCTCTCTCAGTGCAGAGTGAATTACTCTCTCTCAGTGCTGAGTGAATTACTCTCTCTCAGTGCTGGGTGAATTACTCTCTCTCAGTGCAGAGTGAATTACTCTCTCTCAGTGCTGAGTGAATTACTCTCTCTCAGTGCTGGGTGAATTACTCTCTCTCAGCGCTGATTGAATTACTCTCTCTCAGTGCTGAGTGAATTACTCTCCCTCAGTGCTGGGTGAATTACTCTCTCTCAGTGCTGGGTGAATTACTCTCTCTCAATGCGGGGTGAATTACTGACTCTGTTGATTTCTGATTGTATTCGGTTGGATACAGGTTCTCTGTTTTTCACAGAGAACTTGCTCCTCAGTTGGTTTAACATTTGCAGCTTGTGGAAATTCAGATTGTTAGAATATTCACCACAGCTTACCTGTCTGAAATGTTTGACCTACTTTGATAAAAACCTTGACACAAATATCACTATTTAAGGGCTAAATGCACACACTCACACAACCAAGTTATATACCTGAGGCTTTTGTCTTAGGCCCTGATTGTACATTGCTATCTTCATGGTCGATTGGCTGGCTGGAGAGAGAGTAGATACTGATTTCAGCGACCCGCACTGAAGAATCTTTCATGTTGGAGTGAAGTCCAAGTACTTGTCCCCCATCCGTGGGATGTTGCATGACCTGACAATGAATGAAGAATGAGTACTACACGGTCTTGCAAGAGTGAATGATTCAATTTTTTCACAAGACGAAGGTGAGAACATGAGGTTGGAGGTGACAATGTATTCAAGCAGACTGGCCTATGATTGAGAAAAGGAATGACAAGGGAATCTGTAGCAGTTCTCTATAATGTTTGGCAATGATAGCTTACCTCTGCCATATCGAGTGTCCCCAGTGCCAGTGTCTTGTAACCCAGAATTGTCCGGTTTTTATACCTTTTCCTCCTCTGTAACATTATCTGCAGTTTGTTTGCATCTCTCTTCAGGAAGTGGGGATACTGACAATGGAATCAAACACAACTATCTTCAGTCCATTTAGACCAGAACAAGAATAAAATTGCCTCTTTGAGCTCATTGTTTCACTCAGTCTTCTGAAAAATCAAACTTTTACTCATATGCTTACTTCTCCCTCCATTGTTTTTGAAAATGCAGAAGGAACAAAACAGTAAACACTTCTCATCAATCAAACAGAATGATAGATTCCATAACACTCGAATCTCAGTCAGCAACTGAGTGGACTCAACTCTATTTAAGGTGAATCTGTTAATTAGATTAGATTACATTTAGATTAGATTACATTACAGTGTAGAAACAGGCCCTTCGGCCCAACAAGTCCACATCGACCCGCCGAAGCGAAACCCACCCATACCCCTACATTTACCCCTTACCTAACACTACTGGCAATTTAGCATGGCCAATTCACCTGACCCTGCACATCTTTTGGACTGTGGGAGGAAACCGGAGCACCCGGAGGAAACCCACGCAGACACGCGGAGAACGTGCAAACTCCACACAGCCAGTCGCCTGAGGCGGGAATTGAACCCGGGTCTCAGGCGCTGTGAGGCAGCAGTGCTAACCACTGTGCCACCGTGCCGCCCACAAGCAGATTCATTGTCAGCAGATAGCTGATGAGCTATATGTTCCCTGGACCTGCTGTGGAAGGGGGAACTGATGAAATCCTGGCGCTGTCACTGGACTAGTACACCAGATGCTCAGGTTAAAACTGCACACACATCCAGCTGGTAGAATTTAAATTCAGTTAATGACTTGGATTGAAAACTAGTCTTGGTGACCATGAATTTATGATCGACTGCCCTAAAAATCCATTTGGTTCAACAACGTGCTTTATAGGAGACCTGCCACCCTTACACCAATAGTGAAAGGGGATTCCACAGCCAGGGGATGGAGCAGCTGTCTCTGTGGGAGTAAGGGTAGTTCCAGGATGGTGTGTTGCTTCCCTAAGACGCACACAGAGCAGCTGCAGGACATCCTCTGGGGTGAGAGGGTATGTTGGTACCGAGGATATCGGGAGGAAGAGGAATGAGGCAGGTTTCACTGAGTTGGGAAGGAAAACAAAATGTAGGACCTTGAGCTGTAACCCAGGGATTCCTCCCCGTGCCACGTACACGTGAACATAAGAACCATAGCATTTACCAAGTGAACACGTGGCTGAAACGCTGGTCTAGGAGGGAGGGTGCATCAGGTCTCTGAGGCACTAGCACTGACTCTGGGGCAGGGGGACCTGTACAAGATGGACAGGTGACACCTTCATGGGAGTGGGACTGGCCTCCTCACTGGGAGATTGGCTGGGGCTGTTGGATTGGGTTTGAACTAGCTTGACAGAGTGGTGGGAATCTGATGGGTAACTCAACTTAGAAGGAAGTGAAGTTGGTAACAGGACGTTAAACAATGTTAGGGAGGTGAGATGGTAGAAGGAACAAAGCTGAGCACTGAGTATACATCGAAAGTGAAATGATGTTGACAAGACCCAGTTAAGGGCACTCTCCCAGAATACACACAACTTTCAGATCAAGACAGACAATCTAAAGGTACAATTAGAGCTTCATGGGTATGATCTGATTGTCATTACAGAGACATGGCTGCACGGTGACCAGGACTGGGAACTGAATATTCAAGGATACTCGCTGTTTAGGAAGGACAGACAAGAAGGAAAAGGAGGTGAAGTTGCGCTGGTCATTAAGGATAGGATCAGTACATGAGGAAGGGAAGATCCCAGATCAGGAAAACAATGTGTGGAATTGGACAGGGTGGGAGCAAGTAAAATCAAGGGGCATGAGATAGTGACAGCCTAGGGCATGGAATTCATCAGGAGATGAGAGAAGCTTGGAGTGTGGGCAACACAGTAATCATGGGTGACTTTAGTCTGCACATAACCTGGGTAAACCAACTGAGCTTTAAAGCTGTGGAGCATTAAATTCTGGTGAGTGTGAGGGATGATTTTCTAGAGCACTACGTTGAGAAGCTGACTAGAGGAAAGGTTATTTTGGATCTAGTATTATGCAATGAAAAAAGGCTCATGAAAAATCTTGTAAAAAAACCTTTAGGAATAAGTGACCACAATATGATAGAATTTTATGTTGCCTGAAAGTGCAATCTGAAACAAGATTGATGAATATGATTCTGAGAAATGATGAAAGTTGGAGGCAGAGATTGGCTGAGCTGGATAGGGAAAATACATCACAAAGCATGACTGTACACAGGAAATGGATAGTCTGTAAAGAATTATTACATGGCTTCCAGCAACCATATATTCCTTTGAGGTTCAAAAACTCAAAAAAGTTGTCATTTGTAGCTAATAAAGGATGGTCAGCATTGTAAAAAAATTAAATTAAAAGGCCTGGAAAGTTGCTAGAAATAGGAGTAAATCTGATGATTGGGCACTTTATAGAATACAACAAAGGAGAAGCAAGAAACTGATAAGAAAGGGAGAATAGAATTTGAATGTAATCTAGCAAAAAAAGATATGAATGGAGTATGAATACTTCTACAGATACATAAAAAAGAAGTGTTTAGCTAAAATGAATGTGGGTCCATTACAGACAGAGTCAGGAGACTTTATTACAGGGAATAGAGACAAGGCACAGAAGTTAAACGATTATTTTGTGTCTGTTTTCACTGAGAGAGAGACCAGAATCTGAGATCCAAATGACTCAGGAGAATGAGGAGTTGAAGGGTCTTGGCATTAGTAAAGAAGATTGTGCTGGAGAAGTTAATGGGCTGAAAGTTGACTAGGTTCCCAGGACCTATATCTACATCTCAGAGGGTTCATGGCGATGGGTATTGTGATCATGAGATAGCTGATGCATAACCATCCGAACTTCGACAGGGTCTGGGACAATTCATGAAGATTAAAAGGTAGCAAATATCACCCCTCTATTTAAGAAGAAAGTGCAGGAGAAAACAGGGAAATACAGACCTGTTAGTCTGACATCAGTAGCTTCATATAATTTAACAATACATTTGACCCATCGTGTCTGTAACGATTCCTGAAAGAGCTACCCAGCTCGTCCCATCCTCCAGCTCTATCATTGTAGTTCTCGAAATACAGCTCTCTTTGAACCCTCCAATGGAATCCCCCTCCACCACTCTCCCAGGCAGCACATTCCAAATCCTAACAACTCTCTGAGTAAAGACATTTCTCCTCATCTCACAACTAGCTCTTTTGCTGCCAATCTTGAAATTGTGATCTTTAATTCATGACATACCAATAGTAGAAACAGAATATCCTTCTTTATTCTGTCAAAGTTTATCAAAATTTTGAACACCTCAGTTCGGTCACCTCTCAATCTTCTCCTCAGTAGATGGAAAGTGTTAGAATCTATTAGATAGAACTGCATAAGTAGACACCTTAATGATCTGATTGCGCATAGTGGGCATGGATTTGAGAATGGGAATCATGTCTGACAATTTTGTTGGAGTTTTTTGAAGAGGTTATGAACAAAATTGGAAAAGGAGAGCTGATGGATGTAGTATACATCGATCTTCAGAAGGCTTTTGATGAAGTTCTCCACAGGACACTGGTTAGAAACTTTAAAGCAAATGGCACAGGAGACAATGCACTGGCATAGATACTTCATTGGCTAAGTGATAGAAAACAGAGAGTCAGAATAAATCGGTCATTCTCATGTTCACAGGCTGTGAATAGTGGGGTACCACAAGGATCAGTACTTGGGCCCCAGCCATTCACAGTATATACGAATGATTTGGATGGAGGGCCAAATAGAATATTGCAAAATTTACAAAATCACAATTTTAGATGAGACTTTTTTTAGGGGTGGGGTGGGGGGTGCAGAGGAGATGAAAGATGGCTTTAGGAGGATTTGCACAGATAAAGTGAATGGGTTAGAACATGGCAGATGGACTATAATATGGGAAAATCTGAGGTTGTCTACTTTGCTAGGAGAAACAGATGGGCAGATTATTTGTTAAATGGCAGAGGTTGGGAAGTGTTAATTGGTAGGAGGTTGGAAAACATGGATATACAAAGGAATCCTTGTCAAAAATCACTGCAGGGTAACATGCAGGCACAGCAAGCTCTGAGGATGGCTAATGGAATGTTAGCCTTTACTGAAAGAGAATTTGGGCTTAGGAGTAGTGAAGCCCTTCTTCAACTGTGTTGGATCTTGGTTAGACCACACCTGGAGTATTGTGTACAGTTTTGGTTCCCTCTTCTCAGGAAAGGTACTATTGCCATCAAAGGAGTATAACAAAGGTTCACCAGACTCATTCCCGGGATAATTCCCTTATGAAGAGAGATTGGGGAATCTCAGCCTGTATTCTGTAGAGTTTCAAAGAATGAGAAGTGATCTGATTGGACCTTACAAAAAGGGTACATGCAGGCAGGATATTTCTCCTGATTGGAGAATCTGGAACCAAGGGCACAACTTTTAAATAGGGGAGATATCACTGTGGTCAGAGATGAGGAGAAATTGTTTTCCTTGGAGGGTTGTGAAGCTTTGGAATTCTCTATTACAAAGGGATATGGATCTCAGTGATTCAGTATATTTAAGGTAGAGATTGATAGATTTCTGAGTCCAAGTGCAGTACCATGTTATGGGGATGGAGAGGAGTATAAGGCATGGAGGTGTTAAAGCAGCAGGGTCAATGGGCTCAGTGGTGTACTCTTATTCCTATGTCACCTCGTCTGGTCTTCATGTGATTCTCATTTTAACTGCTCTCTGAAATGGCCTAGCAAGCCCCACATTTCAAAGCAAACTAAAGATGGACAACAGATATCAGATACCTGACAAAGGAGCAGTGCTCCAAAAATCTTACTTCCAAATAAACCTGTTGAACTACTTGGAACATAGAACAGTACAGCACAGAACAGGCCCTTCAGCCCACGATGTTGTGCCAATCACTGATCCTCATGTATGCACCCTGAAATTTCTGTGACCATATGCATGTCTAGGAGTCTCTGAAATGTCCCCAATGACCTTGCTTCCACAACTGCTGCTGGCAACGCATTCCATGCTCTCACAACTCTCTGTGTAAAGGACCCGCCTCTGACATCCCCTCTATACTTTCCTCCAACCAGCTTAAAACTATGACCCCTCGTGTTTGTCATTTCTGCCCTGGGAAATAGTCTCTGGCTATGGACTCTATCTATGCCTCTCATTATCTTGTATACCTCATTTAGGTCCCCTCTCCTCCTCCTTTTCTCCAATGAAAAAAGTCCGAGCTCAGTCAACCTCTCCTTATAAGATAAGCCCTCCAGTCCAGGCAGCATCCTGGTAAACCTCCTCTGAACCCTCTCCAAAGCATCCACATCTTTCCTATAATAGGGCGACCAGAACTGTACACAGTATTCCAAGTGCGGTCTAACCAAAGTTTTATAGAGCTGCAACAAGATCTCACGACTCTTAAACTCAATCTCTCTGTTAATGAAAGCCAAAACACCATATGCTTTCTTAACAATCCTGTCCACTTGGGTGGCCATTTTAAGGGATCTATGTACCTGCACACCAAGATCCCTCTGTTCCTCCACACTGCCAAGAATCCTATCCTTAATCCTGTACTCAGCTTTCAAATTCGACCTTCCAAAATGCCTCGCATTTATCCAGGTTGAACTCCATCTGCCACCTCTCAGCCCATCTCTGCATCCTGTCAATATCCTGCGGCAGCCTACAACAGCCCTCTTTACTGTCAACGACACCATCAACCTTTGTGTCATCTGCAAACTTGCTGACCCATCCTTCAATCCCCTCATCCAAGTCATTAATAAAAATTACAAACAGTAGAGGCCCAAGGACAGAGCCCTATGGAACACCACTCACCACAGACTTCCAGGCAGAATATTTTCCTTCTACTACCACTCGCTGTCTTCTGTTGGCCAGCCAATTCTGTATCCAGACAGCTAGGTTCCCCTGTATCCCATTCCTCCTGACCTTCTGAATGAGCCTACCATGGGGAACCTTATCAAATGCCTTGCTGAAGTCCATATACACCACATCCACAGCTCGACCCTCATCAACTTTTCTAGTCACATCCTCAAAGAACTCGATAAGGTTTGTGAGGCATGACCTGCCCCTCACAAAGCCGTGTTGACTGCATTTAATCAAGCCATGCTCTTCCAGAAGGTCATAAATCCTATCCTCAGAATCCTTTCTAACACCTTGCAGAAAGGTTGAGGGAGCTAGTGCTTTTCACACTGTAGCAAAGAAGGATAGAGGTGTACAACATGATGAGAGGCATAGATAGAGTGGATAACCAGAGACTTTTTCCCAGATGACAGACGTGAGACTTACTGGTTTGTAATTGCCGGGGATTTCCCTATTTCCTTTCTTGAAGAGAGGAATTATATTTGCCTCTCTCCAGTCCTCAGGTACGACTCCAGTGGAGAGCGAGGATGCAAAGATGCAATTGCATTTCTCATTTCCCAAAGCAGCTGAGGACAAATCTGGTCCGGGACTGGCGACTTGTCAATCTTAATGTTTGATAAAATTTTCAGCACATCAGCTTCATCTATCTCTATCCATTCCAGCATGCACACCTGCTCTTCAAAGGTTTCATTCACTGCAAAGTTTGTTCCTTTCGTAAAGACAGAAGCAAAAAACTCATTTAGGGCTTCCCCTACATCCTCAGACTCCACACACAAATACCTGGTGTTGTGTGATTTTTAACTTGGTCCATCCCAGTCCAACACCGGCTCCTCCACATCATCATAGTGAGCAGCAGCCACAGGACAGCACAGCCAATTACAGGTACTTGACTTTCTGATCAGCTTAGAGTCACAGATTCCAGATTCCAGATTCTAAGGATTCCTGGAATATTACTCCCAGTGCATCCACTATCTCTCCAGTTACTTCCTTTAATATAGAATAGTACAGCACTTTGGCCCTCGATGTTCTGCCAATCTTTTACCAAACCCTAAGATCAAACTCACCTACATACCGTTCATTGTACTATCATCCACGTGCTTATCCAAGAGTCACTTAAATGTCCCGAATATCTCTGACTCTATGACCACTGCTGGCAGTAATTCCACACACCACCACTCTCTGTGTAAAGAACCTACCTCTGACATCTCCCCTAAACCTTCCTCCAATCACCTTAAAATTATTCCCCTGGTGACAGCCATTTCTGCCCTGGGAAAAAGTCTCTGGTTATCCACTCTATCTATGCCTCTCATCATGTTGTACACCTCTATCCTTCTTTGCTACAGTGTGAAAAGCACTAGCTCCCTCAACCTTTCTTCATAAGACATGCCCTCCAGTCCAGGCAGCATCCAGGTAAATCTCATCTGCACCCTCTCTCAGGATTCCACATCTTTCCTATAAGAGGAGAACAGAACTGAACACAGTATTCCAAGCATGGTCTAACTCTACGGTGCAACTCCATACAGCTACAGCATAACCTAGTGGCTCTTAAACTCAATCCCCCAGTAATGAAAGCCAACACATCAAACACCTTCTTAACAACTCTATCAACATGGGTAATAATCTCGAGGAATCTATGGACATGGACCCCAAGATTCCTCTGTTCCTCCACACTGCCAAGATAGGTGGAAGGAGGTGAGGGTGAGGGTTATAGGCCGGAGATGGGGTGGGGGCGGAGAGGTTGGGAAGAAGATTGCAGGTCAAGAGGGCGGTGCTGAATCTGGGGGTTGGAACTGAGATAAGGTGGGAGGAGGGGAAATAAGGAAGCTGGAAAAATCTATGTTCATCCCGTGTGGTTGGAAGGTTCCTAGGTGGAAGATGAGGCGCTCTTCCTCCAGGCATCATGTGGCCAGGGTCTGGTGATGGAGGAGGCCAAGGACCTGCATGCCCTTGGCGGAGTGGGAGGGAGAGTTAAAGTGTTCAGCCATGGGACGGTTGGGTTGGTTGGTCCGGGTGTCCCAGAGGTGTTCCCTGAAACGTTCCGCAAGTAGGCGACCTGTCTCCCCAATGTAGAGGAGACCACATCGGGTGCAGTGGATGCAGTAAATGATGTGTGTGGAGGTGCAGGTGAATTTGCAACGGATATGGAAGGATCCCTTGGGGCCTTGGAGGGAAGTGAGGGGGGAAGTGTGGGCGCAAGTTTTGCACTTCTTGCGGTTGCAGGGGAAGGTGCCGGGAGTGGAGGTTGGGTTGGTGGGGGGTGTGGACCTGACGAGGGAGTCGCGGAGGGAGTGGTCTCTCCGGAATGCTGATATATCCCTGGTGGTGGGGTCTGTTTGGAGGTGACGAAAATGACGGAGGATGATACGATGTATCTGGAGGTTGGTGGGGTGGTAGGTGAGGACCAGTGGGGTTCTGTCCTGTCCTGTCCAGACCCTGGCCACACGACCCCTGGAGGAAGAGCACCTCATCTTCCGCCTAGGAACCCTCCAACCACACGGGATGAATGTAGATTTCTCCAGCTTCCTCATTTCCCCTCCCCCCACCTTATCTAAGTCCCCACCCCCGGATTTAGCACCGCCCTCTTGACCTGCAATCTTCTTCCCGACCTCTCCGCCCCCACTCCCTCTCTGGCCTATCACCCTCACCCTTACCTCCTTCCACCTATCGTATTCCTAGTGCCCCTTCCCCAAATTACCTCCCCCCTACCTTTTATCTCAGCCTGCTTGGCACACCAGCCTCATTCCTGAAGAAGGGCTTATGCCCGATACGTCGATTCTCCTGCTCCTCGGATGCTGCCTGACCTGCTGTGTTTTTCCAGCACCACACTTTTCAACTCTGGTCTCCAGCACCTGCAGTCCTCACTTTCTCCTAGTATCTCTAATTAAACTATGGTTTTCCAAGTAATCACAAATCCTGTCTCTAGAATTCCTCTCCAATAATTTGCCCATCACAGACGTAAGACTAACTGTTTCCTGGATGCAGTCGGAGAGGTCACGAGGTCTCCAGGGATCAGTGGAGCCTGTCAGGATACATGAGTACACGATTTAAATTTCTTTCAGTTCTCTTTTTTCTTCAATTCCTGGACGCAGTCGGAGAGGTCACGAGGTCACATATTTGGGTGGTTGCTTTGGCCGAAACACTACTTGGATAGTGTCTCCCACCCATCCTCCTCCTCTAACCAAAAAAAATGTTCTGTGCCTCAGTTGGTAAGGTGACAAGTATTTTTTTCGTTTTTTTTTACTGGCAGTCTATTTGGCGATTTAGAATAGCAGGAATGGAGGTTAGGGAGTGGAATGTTCCCCCTGCAGTATGTGGGAGGTAAGGGCCACATCCAGTGCCCCTGCTGACTTCATTTATGGGAACTGCATGTCTCAATCATGTCTCAAAAACTTGATGGAGTTTTTTGAAGAAGTAACAAAGAGGATTGATGAGGGCAGAGTGGTGGACGTGATCTATATGGACTTCAGTAAGGCATTCGACAAGGTTCCCCATGGGAGACTGGTTAGCAAGGTTAGATTTCATGGAATACAGGGAGAACTAGCCATTTGGATACAGAACTGGCTCAAAGGTAGAAGACAGAGGGTGGTGGTGGAGGGTTGTTTTTCAGACTGGAGGCTTGACACCAGTGGAGTGCCACAAGGATCGGTGCTGGGTCCTCTACTTTTCGCCATTTATATAAATGATTTGGATGTGAGCATAAGAGGTATTGTTAGTAAGTTTGCAGATGACACCAAAATTGGAGGTGTAGTAGACAGCGAAGAGGGTTACCTCAGAATACAACAGGATCTTGATCAGATGAGCCAATGGGCTGAGGAGGGGCAGATGGAGTTTAATTCAGATAAATGCAAGGTGCTGCATTTTGGGAAAGAAAATCAGAGCAGGACTTATACATTTAATGGTAAGGTCCTAGGGAGTGTTGCTGAACAAAGAGACCTTGCAGTGCAGGTTCATAGCTACTTGAAAGTGGAGTCGCAGGTAGATAGGATAGTGAAGAAGGCGTTTGGTATGCTTTCCTTTATCGGTCAGAGTATTGAGTGCAGGAGTTGGGAGGTCATGTTGCAGCTGTACAGGACATTGGTTAGGCCACTGTTGGAATATTGCGTGCAATTCTGGTTTCCTTCCTATCGGAATGATGTTGTGAAACTTGAAAGGGTTCAGAAAAAATTTACAAGGATGTTGCCAGGGTTGGAGGTATTGAGCTATAGGGAGAGGTTGAAAAGGCTGGGGCTGTTTTCCCTGGAGTGTCGGAGGCTGAGGGGTGACCTCATAGAGGTGTATAAAATCATGGAGGGGCATGGATAGGGTAAATAGACAAAGTCTTTTCCCTGGGGTCGGGGAGTCCAGAACTAGAGGACATAGGTTTAAGGTGAGAGGGGAAAGATATAAAAGAGACCTAAGGGGCAACTTTTCCATGCAGAGGGTGGTGCGTGTATGGAATGAGCTGCCAGAGGAAGTGGTGGAGGCTGGTACAATTGCAACATTTAAAGGTGCCTGGATGGGTATATGAATAGGAAGGGTTTGGAGGGATTTGGGCCAGGTGCTGGCAGGTGGGACTAGATTGAGTTGGGATATCTAGTCAGCATGGAAGAGTTGGACCGAAGGGTCTGTTTCCATGCTGTACATCTCTATGACTCTATAACTCCAGCTCCTCGAGAACCATGTTAGGGAACTGGTGTTGGAGCTGGATGAACTTCGGATCATTCATGAGGTGGAGGGGGTTATTGAGAGGAGTTACAGGGAGGCAGTTACTCCACAGCCACGTGAAGAAGGTAGATGGGTTACTGTCAGGGGTAGGAAAGGGAACCGGCAAGCAGTGCAGGGATCTCCTGTGGCCATTCCCCTCAACAACAAGTATACTGTTTTGGATACTGTTGGGGGAGATGACTTCCCAGGGGTAAGCCATGGCATACAGGTCTCTGGCACAGAGTCTGACCCTGCTGCTCAGAGGAAAAGTGGGAAGAGGAACAGAGCTTTAGTCATTGGGAACTCCATAGTTAGGGGGACAGACAGGAGGTTTTGTGGGGACGAGAGAGACTCACGGTTGGTGTGTTGCCTCCCAGATGCTTCACAGATGTTCGTGTTTTCGGGATCCTTGAGGGGGAGGGATAGCAGCCCCAAGTTGTGGTCCACATAGGCAACAACGACATAGGTTGGAAGAAAGGTGGGTATCTAAGGAAGAAATTCAGGTAGCTAGGGTGGAAGCTTAGAACTAGAACAAACAGTGTTGTTATCTGTGGTTTGTTAGGCGAAAGTGAATACTACAGCTGCTGGAGATTAGAGTCAAGAGTATGGTGCTGGAAAAGCACAGCAGGTCAGGCAGCATCCGAGGAGCAGGAAAAGCGACGTTTCAGGCAAAAGCCCTTCATCAGGAATCTCTGGTTTGTTGCCCATGCCACGTGTTAGTGAAGCAAGGAACAGAGAGAGTGGAGCTAAACACGTGGCTGCAGGGATGGTGCAGGAAGGAGAGATTTGGATTCTTGGATAATTGGAGCTCTTTCTGGGGAAGGTGGGACCTCTACAAACAGGATGGTCTACACCTGAACCAGAGGGGCAACAATATCCTGGGGGAGAAGTTTGCTAATGCTCTTTGAGGGGTGTTCAAACTAATGCATTATGTGGATGGGAACCTGAATTGTAGTTCCAGTGTACAGGAGGTTGAGTGTAGTGAAGTCAGGGATAGGTTGACAAGGTCGCAAGATGGCACCGGCAATCGAGATGTTGGTTTGAAATGTGTGTACTTCAATGCCAGGAGCATCCAGAATAAGGTGGGTGAACTTGCAGCATGGGTTGGTACTTGGGATTTCGATGTTGTGGCCAATTCAGAGACATGGCTGGAGGAGGGTCAGGAATGGTTGTTGCAGATTCTGGGATTTAGATGTTTCAGTAAGAACAGAGATGATGGCAAGAGAGGGGGTGATGTGGCATTGTTAATCAAGGATAGTATTACAGCAGTTGAGATAATGTTTGAGGACTCATCGAGTGAGGTAATTTGGGTTGAGGTTAGAAAAAGGAAAGGAGAGGTCACCCTGTTGAGAGTTTTCTATAAGCCTCCGAATTGTTCCAGAGATGTAGAGGAAAGGACAGCAAAGATGATTCTCGATAGTTGCGAGAGTAACAGAGTCGTTGTTATGGGGGACTTTAACTTCCCCAATATTGACTGGGAATACAATAGTTCAAGTAGTTTAGATGGGTCAGTTTTTGTTCAATGTGTGCAGGAGTGTTTTCTGACACAGTATGTAGACAGGCCAACATGGAATAATGTCATACTGGGGAATGAACCCAGACAGGTGCTAGGTTTGGAGGTAGGTGAGCACTTTGGCAATAGTGACCATAATTTGGTTATGTATACAATAGCAATGAGCAGGGAAAGGTATATACTGCAGGGAAAGAGGTATAACTGGGAGAAAGGCAATTTTGATGCGATTTGGCAAGATTTAGGATGCATAGGATGGGGAAGTAAACTGCAGGGGATGGACACTCTTGAAATGTGGAGCTTATTCAAGGAACAGCTACTGTGGGTCCTTGATGAGTATATACGTACCAGGCAGGGAGGTAGTTGTTGAGAGAGGAAGCCATGGTTTACTAAGGAAGTTGAAGCTCTTGTCAAGAGGAAGAGGAAGGCTTATGTTAGAATGAGATGTGAAGGCTCAGTTAGAGCAATTGCGATTTACAAGGTAGCCAGGAAAGACCTAAAGAGAGAGCTAAGACAAGCAAGGAGGAGTCATGAGAAGTTGTTGGCGGACAGGATCAGGGAAAACCCTAAAATTTTCTAAAGGTATATAAGAGATAAAAGAATGACCAGAGTAAAATTAAGACTAGTATCAAGGTTAGTAGTGGGAAATTGTGCATGGAGTCAGAGTAGATAAGGGAAGTGCTAAATGAATATTTTTCATCAGTATTCAAGTCCCCTGGGCCGGATGGGACTTATCTCGGATTCTCTGGGATTCTCTCTTATGTCGTCATTGTCTTGAATATATCAGAAGACAGGAGGATAGCAAATGTTGTTCCCTTGTTCAAGAAGGGGAGTAGAGACAACTCTGGCAATTATAGGCCCAGCGAGCCTTACTTCAGTTGTGGGTAAAGTGTTGGAAAAGTTTATAAGAGATAGGATTTATAATAATCTCAAAAGGAATAAGTTGGTTAGGGATAGTCAACATGGTTTTGTGAAGGGTAGGTCGTGCCTTAGTGAATTCTTTGAGAAGGTGACCAAACAGATGGATGAAGGTAAAGCCGGGTAAAGCTGTTGATGTGGTGTAAGGTATTTGATAAGGTTCCCGTGGTAGGCTATTGTACAAAATACAGAGGTGTGGGATTGAGAGTGATTTAGCGGTTCGGATCAGAAATTGGATAGCTGAAAGAAGTCAGAGGGTGATGGTTGATGGGAAATGTTCATCCTAGTGGTGTACCGCAATGATTAGTTTTGGGTCCACTGCTGTTTGTTATTTTCATAAACGATCTGGATGAGGGTGTAAAAGGATGGGTTAGTAAATTTGCGGATGAAACTAAGGTTGGTACAGTTGTGGATAGTGCCAAAAGATGTTGTAGGTTACAGCGGAACATAGATAAGCTGCAGAGCTGGGCTGAGAGGTGGCAAATGGAGTTTAGTGCAGAAAAGTATGAGGTGATTCACTTTGGAAGGATTAACAGGAATGCAGAGTACTGGGAAGATTGTAAGATTCTTGGTAGTGTAGTTGAGCAGAGAGATCTCGGTGTCCATGCACATAGATCCCTCAAAGTTGCCATGCAAGTTGATAGGGCTGTTCAGAAGGCTTTTATTAGTAGACTGGATTGAGTTTCAGAGTCATGAGGTCATGCTGCAGCTGTACAAAACTCAGGTGCAGCCGCAGGTGCAGGACGGCACGGTGGCACAGTGGCTAGCACTGCTGCCTCACAGCGCCTGAGACCCGGGTTCAATTCCCGCCTCAGTGAACTGTGTGGAGTTTGCACGTTCTCCCCGTGTCTGCGTGGGTTTCCTCCGGGTGCTCCGGTTTCCTCCCACAGTCCAAAGATGTGCAGGTCAGATGAATTGGCCATGCTAAATTGCCCGTAGTGTTAGGTATAGGGGTAAATGTAGGGGTGGGTTGCACTTCGGCGGGTTGGTGTGGACTTGTTGGGCCGAAGTGCCTGTTTCCATACTGTAATGTAATCTAATCTAAATCTAATCTAAAATCACTTGAGAGTATTGCATGCAGTTCTGGTCACCGCATTATCGAAAAGATGTGGAAGCTTTGGAAAGGGTCCAGAGGAGATTTACTGGGATGTTGCCTGGTATGAAGGGAAGGTCTGATGAGGAAAGGCTGAGGGCCTTGAGGCTGGTTTTGTTAGAGAGAAGAACATTGAGAGGTGACTTAACTGAGACATATAAGATAATCAGAGGGTTAGACAGGGTGGACAATGAGAGCCTTTTTCTTCGGATGGTAATGGCTAGCTCAAGGTGGCATAGCTTTAAATTGAGGGGGGATAGATATAGGATAGATATCAGAGGTAGTTTCTTTACTCAGAGAGTAGTAGGGGTGTGAAACACACTGCCTGTAACAGTAGTAGACTCGCCAACTTTCAGGACAGTTAAATGGTCATTGGATAGACATATTCCTGCACCACTAATCCAGAATCTGGTTTCCAGCATCTGCAGTCATTGTTTGTAACATATGGATGAGAATGGAATAGTGCAGGTTAGATGGGCTTCAGACTGGTTTGAGGAGAAAGTGAGGTCTGCAGATGCTGGAGATCAGAGCTGGAAAAGCACAGCAGGTCAGGCAGCATCCAGGGAATAGGAGAATCGACGATTCGGGCATAAGCCCTTCTTCAGATTGGTTTCACAGGTCAGCACAACATTGAGGGCCGAAGGGCCTGTACTGCACTGAAATGTTCTACGCTTTATGTTACGTTCCTCCATGTTTTGATATAATTTATTAATTCTACCTCATTATGCATAATCAGATTCAAACTAGCATGGGGAAATAATAATGTGGATCCAGGAAATGGCACAGGAATTGAATAAATACTTTCTGTTCGTTTTCACATGCTCCTCGTATTCCAATAATACAAAATAATCAAACCCTCAGACAGCACCTTCCAAACCCACAACAACTTCCATCTCGAAGACAAGGGCAGCAGATCCAATGGGAATACAACCCCCTGGAAGTTCCCTTCCAAGCCACTCACCATCCTGACTTGAAAATATACCACTGTTCCTTCAGCGTCACGGGGTCAAAATCCTGGAATTGCCTCCCTAATGGCATTGTGGATGTACCTAAAGCACATGGGACTGCAGTGGTTCAAGAAGGCAGCTCACCTCCACACTATCGAGGAGCAACTAGGGGACGGGCAATAAATGCTGGCTCACCCAGTGACATAAATAACATGAATTAAAAAAAATAAAAATCTCTGGTTGAATCCACGTCATATAGCTCTTGGAAACAGTCCCGAATACATAATTTATTTCTTAACTCTATTCATATGGGTTCTACATTGGAGTCATAGAGATGTACAGCATGGAAACAGACCGTTCGGCCTAACTTGTCCACGCCAACCAGATATCCTCAACTAACCTAGTCACAGTTACTAGCACCTAGCCCATATCCCTCTAAACCCTTCCTATTAATATACCCATCCAGATGCCTTTTAAATGTTGTAATTGTACCAACCTCCACCACTTCCTCTGGCAGCTCATTCCATACACGCACCACCCTCTGCGTGAAAAGGTTGCCCCTTAGGTCTCTTTTAAATGTTTCCCCTCTCATCGTAAACCTATGCCCTCTAGTTCTGGACTCCCCCATCCCAGGGAAAACACCTTGTCTATTTACCCTATCACTGCCCACCATGATTTTATAAAACTCTATTAGGTCACCCCTCAGACTCCGACGCTCCAGGGAAACCAGCCCCAGCCTGTTCAGCCTCTCCCTCCAACCCTGGCAACATCCTTGTAAATCTTTTGTGAACCCTTTCAAATTTCACAATATTGTTTCTATAGGAGGGAGACCAGAATTGTACACAATATTCCAACAGTGGCCTAACCAATGTCCTGTACAGCTGCAACATGACCTCCCCAACTCCTGTACTCAATGCTCTGACCAATAAAGCATACCAAATGCCTTCTTCACTATCCTATCTACCTGCGACCTCACTTTCAAAGTACTATGAAGCTGCACTCCGTGGTCTCTTTGTTCAGCAACACTCCCTGGGACCTTACCGCTAAGTGCAGAAGTCCTGCTCTGATTTGCCTTTCTCGTTTCTTGCTATAAGCAGAGAAAATACTGGAGAAACTCAGCAGGTCCGGCAACTGGAGAAGAGAATCGTACTGATCTCAAAACATTAACACATTTTCTCTCATCAATGATGCTGCCAGACCTCCTCCATTTCTCCAGCATCTTCTGTGCTTGTTTCAAATTTCTAGCACCTGCAGTATTTTGCTTTTATTCACTTTTTGCTGTTGTACTTGCCAACAATAGTCCCCAACTACCCTTTCCTTCCTGGGTCTTTTAGAAAACTCAGATACTCCTGAACATTTAGTACCTAGTTCTGATCACCTGGTAATCATTCTCCGTAATGACTGTAAGATCATATTTGTGAACCTGTTTTTGTGCTGTTAATTTACAAATCTTTGGGCAACTAGGAACATCCATGTCATACTAGAGAATTTAAAAAATCTCTTTTGTTCCCATATAGGGTGCCCTCTCTTTTCAGAACACACTATGAAGCAATTTTTAATCAGGAGCTTGGTGGGATAATCAGGCTGAAACATGATTCACAAGAGAGAAGACCTTAACCCTGCTGACCACTGCTTTATTTACACGCTCCAAGCCAATGTGAAATACTGTGTAGCCCAGGGAAAAAAGAAACGCTTGCAGATAGCTGAATACCTCCTTGCTTGACCATCCCGAATATTCACCAAAATAAGATTAATTAGTTAAGATTTAGATAAGCTCAAGGGGCTGAAAGACCTACCTTCCCTCCTAATTTGTACGTTTGCATGTAAGAGTTAAGTAAAAATGTCTTTTAAAAGCAGAGAGTGATAAATCATCTTGTGCACAGTAGATACCTGCAAGGAAAAGGTGAGCTCTAAATCGGTCTCCATCAAGCCACCTGGGGGGAGAAGATACTCATTCGATCTTAGGATTCGCTTCGAGCCCTACAATGCACCAAAATGAGAAAGAGCTATTACAGAGTCATAGAGTCAGGCATTCTGTGTAAATCACCCCAGTGAGAGCATTGCCGTTGGAAGACTCTCCGCCTCCTTTGGAATGTAGTAAGATTGCTTTCAAGGGAACCCCATCTGAAAAGAGGATATAATGATGCTGAGAGAGCAATCTAGTGTTAAAGTAAAGCAGTATCTAAACATGCTGTTCAAACTAAGACAAGATCTTGGTATTACTGAAAAAAGACACATTTTGTCGAAGCTTTGTCTTTCAATCATCAGGATATTTCACAAGAATACAAAGACAAGAGGAAAGCCAACATTTACACTGCAAGAGAGGAAAGTACTGATTTGTTACCAAGAGGATTCTGCTGTGGAGGCATTGCCATAAAAAATGCACCCAGTAATGCTGATTGACAGTTAACAGCCAGTCTTTGTTAAACTTTATATCATGCAACTTGATTGGTTGAAGGATTGCCATAGAGTCATACAGCACAGAAATAGATACTTTAGTCCAACCCATCCACGCTGACCAGGTTTCTCAAATTAATTTAGACCTCATTTGAACACACCTGGCCCAAATCCTTCTAAACCTTTCTTATTCATATTTAAATGTTGTAACTGTACCTGCACCTATAACATCCTCTGGCAGTTCATTCCACGCATCAACCATGCTCTGTGTTAAAAAGCTGCCCCTCTGGTCCCTTTTAAATTTTTCTCTTCCCACCTTAAACAGTACCATATTCTCCAGTCTCGCCACATAACTGTTTCTCATCTTGGGTTCCTTTCTAACACTTCTGGAAGATTATGCCATCCTTCATAGATAATGGTTTCCAAAGCTGGGCAATATCCCAACTGAATCAGAATCATTATGATGCAGAAAGAGGCCATTTGGGCCTTAGGCTGTCACCTGCACATTATTTATCTCCAAATAATAATTCCCTGTCGTCTCCAGTGCCTCAATCAAACCTTCCTCCACCACATTTCTCGGCAGTGCATTGCATAGTTAACTATTTATTCACTGAGTGTAAAAGCTTTTTCCCACATCAGATTTGTGAGTTGTAACAGGCACAGTGCAATATCATGAGAAAAGTACTTGTGTATTAATACATGTAACTTCAAGTACATTCAGAGTGCCATACTACGACCTGACTGACAATGCTAAACCCTCCACACACTCACCAAAAACCCATCATTCCCGGCACCAATCATAACAATACCATAACTATAACCTCCGAAGTGGAGGTGACAGTGTGAGTGCGAAAGGAAACCATTTGTTGGAGACGTGCAAACTGTTTCAGGCAAGTTGTAAAGGAATCACTTATTCCATGACAGAGAGAGAGAAAACAGCTGACCTGATTCAGACTTTCTACCTATGCAAAACCAGCTCAACAGCACCAGAAATTAAATCAATGTGTTTCAGGATCCTCATCAATTCACGTGGAACCTCTTCCATGGATATAACAAGCTGAATATACTACTTGCCTACCAACAGGTATGGAGACGTGGTGGCATAGTGAAGGGGGCACAGGGTGGTGACTGTGGGCCAGAAGATGGGGAACTATCTGGATGGAACTTCACACAGTTTGCGCTTGGTAGTCACCCAAGATACACCTATTGGCATAACTCCACTGATACCAGAAACACTCACGGACATACCTCATTCCCTCCATAGAGACACAGAATAGAAAAAGGCCTTTCAGTCCATTGAGTCTGCACCAAGAACATCAACCACCTACTATTCGAATTCCATTTTCCAACCCTTGGACTGTAAGTGCACATCTAAACACTTTTTACACTCTGAGTGAAAAAGGTTTTCCTCACATCTCCTCTAAACCTGCTGGCCCTACTTTAGATCTCTGTCCCCTGGTCATTGATCCCTTCATCAAGGGGAAACGTTTCTTCCTGTCTACCACCCCATTTATAGCCCTCATCATTTTATTCCACTTAACCATGTCCCCTCTCAGTCTCCCCTGCTCTAAGGAAAACAATCCTAGTCTGTCCACTCTCTCTTCGTAATTGAAACTCTTTAGTCATTTGTAGGCAATGCATTACCTTCCTCAGAAATGTTCACAGTATTTCACAGACTTTGAAAGGCATTGACTGCAGTTATTGTGAACACAACAAGACCATACAAACAAGACAACACATGCGCAAAATACTGTTGACACTGAAAGTCGGAAATAAAAATGGAAAACCCTGGAGAAGTTCAGCTGGTCTGGCAGTATCTGTGGAGAGAAAAACAGCCAACATTTCAGACCGATAATTTTATGTCAAAGTTCTAACAACTTTTGGAGTTTATAACTAGATGACAGTTCTGTAGCTCCATATTTTCTCAACCTCACATTTACCTCCATCTTCAACTCTCCAGTCCTCAATAAAATCATCCAACTCTCTCCCCCTGGCTGTTTCTCCACTATAGACTTTATTGACACAGACTTGAATGGATATGGCAGACAACTGGTTTAGCCACTCACTGCCAGATCTGCCTGGGCCACATCAAACTACATTGGGTCCTGCTCTTGATAGGAGAAAGTGAGGTCTGCAGATGCTGGAGATCAAAGTTGAAACTTTATTGCTGGAACAGCACAGCAGGTCAGGCAGCATCCAGGGAACAGGAGATTCGACGTTTCGGGCACAGGCCCTTCTTCAGGAATGAAGAAGGGCCTGTGCCCGAAACGTCGAATCTCCTGTTCATTCCTGAAGAAGGGCCTGTGCCCGAAACGTCGAATCTCCTGTCATTCCTGAAGAAGGGCCTGTGCCCGAAACATCGAATCTCCTGTTCATTCCTGAAGAAGGGCCTGTGCCCGAAACGTCGAATCTCCTGTTCCCTGGATGCTGCCTGACCTGCTGTGCTGTTCCAGCAATAAAGTTTCAACCCTGCTCTTGATAGCTAAAGCTGCTCATTATTCCAGGATTGTCCCGGATTGGAAAACAAACACCTGGACTCATTTCTTTTTATCTCTCCACCCTGGAGGCTCCCTGCCTCTATTCCTGATGAAGGGCTTTTGCCTGAAAGGTCGATTTTCCTGCTCCTCAGATGCTGCCTGACCTGCTGTGCTTTTCCAGCACCACTCTAATCTAAACTCTGGTTTCCAGCATCAGCAGTCCTCACTTTTGCCCCATTTCTCTACACGCTGCCTTAAGGCCTTTCCCCCCAATTTCTTCACTCTTAGCTTCAACAATAAGTATGGAATGCAGGTTATTTTCCACAGACTGTGGTACAGTCTAACACAGGGCAGCCCATATCTTGAATGCATTATCTGGGCCGACATGACACCAATTGTTAAAGTTGAGAATGTAACTTTTAAAAAGGTTTTGTGATTTACATATGAAAGAACTAAAACCAACATGGTCATTCTAAAAGATGACAGACTTAACAAACAATCCAGGTCTTTTTCAATATATAATTTCAGTTACATCACACTGTAAACGTTTGCTATAAATTCTGTGTCTTACAATCTTATTCTCCACAACCACCTGATGAAGGAGCACCACTCCGAAAGCTAGTGCTTCCAAATAAACCTGTTGAACTATAACCTGATGTTGTGTGATTTTTAACCCTATTAGAATATTAAGAGTTTCTATCAAACCCCCCAAATTATCAGACAGTTTATCTTTTTCACAATAGATAAACGGAAATTTCTTTCACTTAAATATTGAGAAGTGTTGGAAATACATAAAAATATATTAACGACTGAGACCCAAACAATACTAGAAGATATTGAATTGTTGGATACTTTCTGAAATAAAAGAGGCTGATTGTCTTTAATAGCCTGAAGGCCTGCCTTAGAATAGATTATGGGGCTTCTGTGGAGGAGAAAGTGAGGTCTGCAGATGCTGGAGATCAGAGCTGAAAATGTGTTGCTGGAAAAGCGCAGCAGGTCAGGCAGCATCCAGGGAACAGGAGAATCGACGTTTTGGGGCATAAGATTCCTGAAGAAGAGCTTATGCCCAAAACGTCAATTCTCCTGTTCCTTGGATGCTGCCTGACCTGCTGCGCTTTTCCAGCAACACATTTTCAGCTATGGGGCTTCTGTGTTGATCGTTTTCAAACACCAGGAGAGTCATTAGGAAAACAAAGCAGCAGTAGGGAACAGTGAGGCTGCAAGATCTCTCTCCGGGTTGGAATTTGGTAACCTGATTATGTCACCACCTCACTCTCTCTGTACTGACCATCTGACTGTGTGGCACTCCCTCAGTACTGACCCTTTTACAGTGCAGCACTCCCTCAGTACTGACGGTCTGACAGTGCGGCAGTCCCTCTGACAGTGCGGCATTCCCTCAATACTGACCCTCTGACAGTGCAGCATTCCCTCTGTACTGAATGTCCGACAGTGCAGAACTACCTCAGCACTGACCCTCCCTCACTGTGGCACTTCCTCATTACTGACCCTCCAATAGTACGGCACTCCCTCAGTATTGACCCTCCAACAACGTGGCACTCCCTCAGTGCTGACCCTCCGACAGTGCAGCACTCCCTCAGTACTGATGCTCCAAAAGTGTGGCGCTCCCACAGCACTGACCCTCTGACAGTACAGCACTCCCTCAGTGCTGACCCTCCGACAGCGTGGCACTCCCTCAGTATTGACCCTCCAACAGTGCGGCACTCCCTCAGTACTGACCCTCCAACCCACCGACAGTGTGGCCTTCCCTCAGTACTGACCCTTCAGCAGTGCGGACTCCCTCAGCACTGACTCTTTGACAGTGTGGCATTCCCCCAGTACTGACCCTCTGACAGTGCGGCACTCCCTCAGTACTGACCCTCCAACAGTGCTGCGCTCCCTCAGCACTGACTCTCTGACAGTGCGGCACTCCCTCAGTACTGACCTTTCAACCCACCGACAGTGTGGCCTTCCCTCGGTACTGACTCTCCAACAGTGCAATCTCCCTCAGCACTGACCCTCTGACAGTGTGGCACTCCCCCAGTACTGACCCTCCGACAGTGCTGCGCTCCCTCAGCACTGACTCTCTGACAGTGCGGCACTCCCACAGTACTGACCCTCTGACAGTGTGGCACTCCCTCAGCATTGACCCTCCAACAGTGCGGCACTCCCTCAGTACTGACCCTCTGACAGTATGGCACTCCCTCAGCATTGACCCTCCAACAGTGCGGCACTCCCTCAGTACTGACCCTCCGACAGTGCTGCGCTCCCTCAGTACTGACATTCTGACAGCGCATCATTCCTTCAGCACTGACCCTCCGACAGTGCAGCAACCTGCTGTTCAAGCTAAGTCTTGGAATGGGGTTGAAATAGACAGCACTGTGACTCAGAGGTGAGTGTGATTTCAAATGAACCAAGGTGACACTTTAAAACTGTACACTTGCAATGTACACCAGGATAGTTAAAGGACACCTTGAGAGTTGCAGTTTGGGATTGTGATCCTTTTCCTTGGGAATTAATTCCTGCATGCATATATGTATAAATGAAACAAAACTCACAGCTGGCAGTTAAAATGATATTTTTAAATTGTCTGGTAACATTTGACTGTATTAGGGTGTGGAAAGCTAAAACTGCAGCTGTTGTAGCATTAAGAGGTTTAATTGATTCCTAATGTAGCTCTGCCTGCCTGCATCGTACAGTGTCAGGTAACAAGACCTGGGAAATATAATGAAGGTTCCCAAACATGCGGAAGGTATCATTTTTGAAAATCATTTCAGTTGTGCATTATTGGTAAAGATTAAAATCTGCATCAACAAGACAACTGGATTTGAAAAGCTGCCACATTTTGCAGTGGCAGTGTGGGGTAAAGGAACAATCAAGTCAGCCTTTTGGTATTTGGTGAGTGTGCAGACATTGGCAAGGATCTCAGTCTCTGGGAGGGGAGCCTGATCCCTGGTATAATTTGTTAAATGTGTACATGCTGGCTGGGCTAGCATTTAACGTCCCTCCCTATTTAAATCCCAATTACTTCACCGTTGGCAGCCATGCCTTCAGCTGCCTGGGCTCTACGTTCTGGAGTCACAAGCTACAAATCTCCACCTCATGTCTCCCTGTCACATAATTTATTTTAAAACACTTCTGTGAAGTGATTTGGAACACTTTGTTACTTAAAAGATATTATATAAATACAAGTGGTCCCTGTTGGCTATTCTGATCTCAGGACGTACAGGGTAATTATCCTGAAATGTTGCATTGGAGAGAAATCTGATCACCAGCTTTGCAGATGCCACGTTGGGTGATTAGTTCACCCGAAAGTGGTGTATCCAGGGTTCCACATCCTCTGAAGGACATTAACACGACACATACAAACAAATGTAGAGCAGCATGTGGAGGGGTGACAATTCACTTTGAGGATGATACAAAGATTGGCTGGGTGGTTGGCAGTGAGGAAGAGAGTCTTGGGTTACAGTGGATATTAACAGATTGGTCAGATGGGCAGATTAGTGACAGATGGAATTTAACCCCGACCACTGTGAGGTGATACACTTTAGAAGAAGGAACAAGACAATGGAGTACACAATGAATAGCAGGTCATGAAGAAGCTCAGAGAATGCTAGTCTACAGATTCCTGGAAGTGGCAGGGCAAGTTAACCAGGTAGTTATGAAGGAACAAAAATAAAACAAAAAACTGCAAGTGCTGAAGATCTGAAACAAAACAGAAATGTTGGAGGAATTCAGCAGACCTGGTAATATTTGTGGGAGAAAGCACAGTTAATGTTTCAAGTCCACTGAACCTTTTTCAGATCTTAGTGTTCTATGACTATGAGATATGATAGTGGGAATGATATCACAGGCATTGTGGCACTGGAATTCAAATGGGAAGCCAGATGAAAGGGGTTGGAGAGACAGTGGGATGGAGACATAGTGGGAAAGAGAGGGAGTGGGACAGGCAAGCTGTGGGATGGAGAGACAATGGGGCAGACAGGCAGTGGAACAGAGAGGCAATGGGATGGAGAAGCAGTGAGATGGAGAGGGATGAGATGGCGAGACGGTGGGATGGAGAGGCAGTGGGACAGAGAAGCAGAAGGACACACAGGCAGTGGGACAGAAAGATAGTGGGATAGAGAGCTAGTGGGAAGGACAGGCAGTGGGATAGAGAGATAGTGGGATGGAGAGCTAGTGGGAATGACAGGCAGTGGGATGGAGCGATAGTGGGATGGAGAGCTAGTGGGAATGACAGGCAGTGGGATGGAGAGATAGTGGGATGCAGAGCTAGTGGGAATGACAGGCAGTGGGATGGAGAGCTTGTGGGAATGACAGGCAGTGGGATGGAGAGATAGTGGGATGGAGAGCCAGTGGGAATGACAGGCAGTGGAATGGAGAGATAGTGGGATGGAGAGCTAGTGGGAATGACAGGCAGTGGGACAGAGAGGAGTGGGATGGAGAGACAGTGGATAGAAAAGTGTCGAGTGGAGAGAAAGTGGGATCGCGTGATGGAGGGATAGAGAGGTAGTGGGAAGGACAAGCAGTGGGATGGAAAGGCAGTGGTACAGAGAGATAATGGGTGGAGAGGCAGTGGGATGGAGAGGGAGTGGGTGGAGGGACAGTGGGGGGGAGAGGAAGTGGGTGGAGAGACAGTGGGATGGAAAGGGAGTGGCATGGAAAGGGAGTGGGTGGAGAGGGTGTGGGATGGAGAGGGATTGAGATGGAGAGGGAGTGGGTGGAGAGACAGTGGAATGGAGAGGGAGTGGGTGGAGAGACAGTGGGATGGAGAGGGAGTGGGTGGAGGGACAGTGGGGTGTAGAGGGAGTGGGTGGAGGGACAGTGGGATGGAGAAGGAGTGGGTGGAGGGACAGTGGCATGGAGAGGGAGTGGAATGGAGAGGGAGTGGGTGGAGAGACAGTGGGATGGAGAGGGAGTGGGTGGAGGGACAGTGGGGTGTAGAGGGAGTGGGTGGAGGGACAGTGGGATGGAGAGGGAGTGGAATGGAGAGGGAGTGGGTGGAGAGACAGTGGGATGGAGAGGGAGTGGGTGGAGGGACAGTGGGGTGTAGAGGGAGTGGGTGGAGGGACAGTGGCATGGAGAGGGAGTGGAATGGAGAGGGAGTGGGTGGAGAGACAGTGGGATGGAGAGGGAGTGGGTGGAGGGACAGTGGGGTGTAGAGGGAGTGGGTGGAGAGACAGTGGGATGGAGAGACAGTGGGATGGAGAGGGAGTGGAATGGAGAGGGAGTGGGATGGAGAAGGAGTGGGATGGAGAGGGAGTGGGTGGAGAGACAGTGGGATGGAGGGGGAGCGGGTGGAGAGACAGTGGGTTGGAGGGGAGTGGGATGGGGCAGAGTGGAGTGGAGAGGGAGTGGGTGGAGAGGGAGTGGAGGGAGAGACAGTGGGTGGAGAGGGAGTGGGTGGAGAGACAGTGGGATGGAGGGGGAGCAGGTGGAGAGACAGTGGGTTGGAGTGGGAGTGGGTGGAGAGGCAGTGGGATGGAGAGGGAGTAGGTGGAGAGACAGCGGGATGGAGGGGGAGCGGGTGGAGAGACAGTGGGATGGAGGGGGAGTGGGTGGAGAGGCAGTGGGATGGAGGGGGAGAGGGTGGAGAGGGAGTGGGATGGAGAGGGAATGGGATGTAGAGGGAGTGAGTGGAGAGGCAGTGGGATGGAGGGGAAGTGGTTGGAGAGGCAGTGGGATGGAGGGGGAGTGGGTGGAGAGGCAGTGGGATGGAGGGGGAGTCGGTGGAGAGGTGGTGTGATGGAGGGGGAGAGGTTGGAGAGGGAGTGGGTGGAGAGGGAGTGGGTTGGAGAGGGAGTGGGTGGAGAGGGAGTGGGTTGTAGAGGGAGTGGGTGGAGAAGCAGTGGGATGGAGAGGGAGTGGGTGGAGAGGGAGTGGGATGGAGGGGGAGTGAGTGGAGAGGCAGTGGGATGGAGAGGGAGTGGGTAGAGAGGGAGTGGGATGTAGAGGGAGTGGGTGGAGAGGCAGTGGGATGGAGGGGAAGTGGGTGGAGAGGGAGTGGGATGTAGAGGGAGTGGGTGGAGAGGCAGTGGGATGGAGGGGGAGTCGGTGGAGAGGTGGTGTGATGGAGAGGGAGTGGATGGAGAGGGAGTGGGTGGAGAGGGAATGAGATGGAGAGGGAGTGGGTGGAGAGAGATTGGGATGGAGAGGGAATGGGTGGAGAGGCAGTGGGATGGAGGGGGAGTGGGTGGAGAGGGAGTGGGATGGAGGGGGAGTGAGTGGAGAGGCAGTGGGATGGAGAGGGAGTGGGTGAAGAGGGAGTGGGATGTAGAGGGAGTGGGTGGAGAGGCAGTGGGATGGAGGGGAAGTGGGTGGAGAGGGAGTGGGATGTAGAGGGACTGGGTGGAGAGGCAGTGGGATGGAGAGGGAGTGGGTGGAGAGGGAGTGGGATGTAGAGGGAGTGGGTGGAGAGGGAGTGGGATGTAGAGGGAGTGGGTGGAGAGGCAGTCGGATGGAGGGGAAGTGGGTGGAGAGGGAGTGGGATGGAGGGGGAGAGGGTGGAGAGGGAGTGGGATGGAGAGGGAGTGGGCGGAGAGGGAGTGGGATGTAGAGGGAGTGGGTGGAGAGGCAGTGGGATGGAGGGGAAGTGGGTGGAGAGGGAGTGGGATGTAGAGGGAGTGGGTGGAGAGGCAGTGGGATGGAGGGGGAGTGGGTGGAGAGGGAGTGGGATGGAGAGGAAGTGGGTGGAGAGGGAGTGGGATGTAGAGGGAGTGGGTGGAGAGGGAGTGGGATGGAGAGGGAGTGGGTGGAGAGGCAGTGGGATGGAGGTGGAGTGGGTGGACAAGGAGTGGGATGTAGAGAGAGTGGGTGGAGAGGCAGTGGGATGGAGGGGGAGTGGTGGAGAGGGAGTGGGATGGAGAGGGAATGGGATGTAGAGGGAGTGGGTGGAGAGGGAGTGGGATAGAGAGGGAGTGGGATAGAGAGGGAATGGGTGGAGAGGGAGTGGGATAGAGAGGGAGTGGGATAGAGAGGGAGTGGGTGATGAGGCGGTGGGATGGAGGGGGAATGGGTGGAGAGACAGTGGGATGGAGAGGGAATGGGTGGAGAGGCAGTGGGTGGAGAGGGAATGGGTGGCGAGGCAGTGGGTGGAGAGGGAATGGGTGGAGAGGGAGTGGGTGGAGAGACAGTGGGATGTTGAGGGAGTGGGATGGAGAGGGAGTAGGATGGAGAGGGAATGTGTGGAAAGGCAGTGGGATGGAGGGGGAATGGGTGGAGAGGGAGTGGGATGTAGAGGGAGTGGGTGGAGAAGCAGTGGGATGGAGGGGGAATGGGTGGAGAGACAGTGGGATGGAGAGGGAGTGGGTGGAGAGGCAGTGGGATGGAGAGGGAGTGGGTGGATAGGCAGTGGGATGGAGGGGGAGTGGGTGGAGAGGCAGTGGGATGGAGGGGGAGTGGGTGGAGAGGCAGTGGGATGGAGGTGGAGTGGGTGGAGAGGGAGTGAGATGTAGAGGGAGTGGGTGGAGAGGCAGTGGGATGAGCGGGAAGTGGGTGGAGAGGGAGTGGGATGTAGAGGGAGTGGGTGGAGAGGGAGTGAGTGGAGTTGGAGTGAGTGGAGATGGAGTGGGTGGAGAGGGAGTGGGTGGAGAGGGAGTGGGTGGAGAGGGAGTGAGTGGAGTTGGAGTGAGTGGAGATGGAGTGGGTGGAGAGGGAGTGGGTGGAGAGGGAGTGGGTGGAGAGGGAATGGGTGGAGAGGGAGTGAGTGGAGATGGAGTGAGTGGAGATGGAGTGGGTGGAGAGGGAGTGGGTGGAGAGGGAGTGGGTGGAGAGGGAATGAGTGGAGAGGGAGAGGGTGGAGTGGGAGTGGGATGGAGAGGGAGTGGGTGGAGAGGGAGTGGGATGGAGAGGGAATGGGATGGCGGGGAAGTGTGTGGAGAGGGAGTGGGATGGCGGGGAAGTGTGTGGAGAGGGAGTGGGTGGAGAGACAGTGGGAAGGAGTGGGAGTGGGTGGAGAAGCAGTGGGATGGAGGGGGAATGGGTGGAGAGACAGTGGGATGGAGAGTGAGTGGAGATGGAGTGGGTGGAGAGGGAGTGGGTGGAGAGGCAGTGGGATGGAGGGGGAGTGGGTGGAGAGGCAGTGGGATGGAGGTGGAGTGGGTGGAGAGGGAGTGAGATGTAGAGGGAGTGGGTGGAGAGGCAGTGGGATGAGCGGGAAGTGGGTGGAGAGGGAGTGGGATGTAGAGGGAGTGGGTGGAGAGGGTGTAAGTGGAGATGGAGTGAGTGGAGATGGAGTGGGTGGAGAGGGAGTGGGTGGAGAGGGAGTGAGTGGAGATGGAGTGAGTGGAGATGGAGTGAGTGGAGAGGGAGTGGGTGGAGAGGGAGTGGGTGGAGAGGGAATGGGTAGAGAGGGAATGAGTGGAGATGGAGTGAGTGGAGATGGAGTGGGTGGAGAGGGAGTGGGTGGAGAGGGAGTGAGTGGAGAGGGAATGGGTGGAGAGGGAGAGGGTGGAGTGGGAGTGGGATGGAGAGGGAGTGGGTGGAGAGGGAGTGGGATGGAGAGGGAATGGGATGGCGGGGAAGTGTGTGGAGAGGGAGTGGGATGGCAGGGAAGTGTGTGGAGAGGGAGTGGGTGGAGAGACAGTGGGAAGGAGTGAGAGTGGGTGGAGAGAGAGTGGGATGCAGGAGTGGGTGGAGAGGCAGTGGATTGGGGAGTGAGTGGAGATGGAGTGGGTGGAGAGGGAGTGGGTGGAGAGGGAGTGGGATGGCGGGGGAGTGGGTGGAGTGGGAGTGGGATGGAGAGGGAGTGGGATGGCGGGGAAGTGGGTGGAGAGGGAGTGGGTGGAGAGGGAGTGGGATGGCGGGGAAGTGGGTGGAGAGGGAGTGGGTGGAGAGGGAGTGGGTGGAGAGGGAGTGGGATGGCGGGCAAGTGGGTGGAGAGGGAGTGGGTGGAGAGGGAGTGGGTGGAGAGGGAGTGGGATGGCGGGGAAGTGGGTGGAGAGGGAGTGGGTGGAGAGGGAGTGGGATGGACGGGGAGTGGGTGGAGCAACTCTGGGACTGAGTGAGAGTGAGATGGTGAGTGAGTGGCTTTACCAGCTACTATAATAGGAAGCCAGTGGGTTGGGAAGACAGTGGAATGGAAAGATAGTGAAGTCTTTTTGATTCTCTTTTTTATGATTCGTTGTAGGCCTAGATTGCTGGTCAGTTGAGAGCACAGCACTTCCCTTCTCTCCAGGCCAAAGATCAATGCTCTAAATAAGAGAGAGAGAAGACGGGGAAAGAGAAAGAAGCTAAATGATCGGAATAGAAAATCTATATAGAAGGCCGGAAGTCACAGGTTTATTTGAAATCACAAGCTTTCAGGGTGTTGCTCCTTCTACCTGATGAAGAAACAGCGCTCCAAAAGCTTGTGATTTCAGATGAACCTATTGGACTATAACCTGGTGTCATCTGATTTCTGACCTTGTCCACTATAGTCCAACAGTAGCAACGCCACATCATCTTAAAAGGACAAAGAGATACATCTACATGAGGAAATGATGCTGCAGTGGTAATGTCACTGGTTGAGTAAACCAGAACTCAGGTGAATGCTTGGAGCTACGTTCCCTGATGTGAATTTGGAAATTCCACAATGGGAGCTGGTGGAATTTATATTCATAGAGTCATAGAGATGTACAGCATGGAAACAGACCCTTCGGTCCAACCCGTCCATGCCGACCAGATATCCCAACCCAATCTAGTCCCACCTGCCAGCACCCGGCCCATATCCCTCCAAACCCTTCCTATTCATATACCCATCCAAATGCCTCTTAAATGTTGCAGTTGTACCAGCCTCCACCACATCCTCTGGCAGCTCATTCTATGCCCATACCACACTCTGTGTGAAAACATTGCCCCGTGGGTCTCTTATATCTTTCCCCTCTCACCCTAAACCTATGCCCTCTAGTTCTGGACTCCCTGACCCCAGGGAAAAGACTTTGCCTATTTACCCTATCCATGCCCCTCATAATTTTGTAAACCTCTATAAGGTCACCCCTCAGCCTCCGACGCTCCAGGGAAAACAGCCCCAGCCTGTTCAGCCTCTCCCTATAGCTCAAGTCCTCCAACCCTGGCAACATCCTTGTAAATCTTTTCTGAACGCTTTCAAGTTTCACAACATCTTTCTGATAGGAAGGACACCAAAATTGCACGCAATAATCCAACATGGCCTAACCAATGTCCTGTACAGCTGCAACATGACCTCCAACTCCTGTATTCAGTACTCTGACCAATAAAGGAAAGCAGACCAAACGCCTTCTTCACTATCTTATCTACCTGCGACTCCACTTTCAAGGAGCTATGAACCTGCACTCCAAGGTCTCTTTGTTCAGCAACACTCCCCAGGACCTTGCCATTAAGTGTATAAGTCCTGCTAAGATTTGCTTTCCCAAAATGCAGCACCTCGCATTTATCTAAATTAAACTCCATCTGCCACTTCTCAGCCCATTGGCCCATCTGGTCAAGATCCTGTTGTAATCTGAGGTAACCCTCTTCACTGTCCACTACACCTCCAATTTTGGTGTCCTTTGCAAACTTACTAACTGTACCTCTTATGCTTGCATCCAAATCATTTATGTAAATGACAAAAAGTAGAGGACCCAGCACTGATCCTTGTGGCACTCCACTGGTCACAGGCCTCCAGTCTGAAAAACAACCCTCTACCACCACCTTCTGTCTTCTACCTTTGACCCTGTTCTGTATCCAAATGGCTAGTTCTCCATGTATTCCGTGAGATCTAACCTTGCTAACCAGTCTCCCATGGGGAATCTTGTCAAATGCCTTACTGAAGTCCATATAGATTACATCTACTGTTCTGCCCTCATCAATCCTCTTTATTACTTCTTTAAAAAACTCAATCAAGTTTGTGAGACATGATAATTCTGGTTCATGTTCAAATTCAACAAGATCTGGACAGTATCCAGGGTTGTGCTGAGTGGCAAATAACATTTATACCACACAAGTACCAGACAATGACCATCTCCAATACCAGACAATCTAACCACCACCCATTGACTGAAATAACTCCACCGAGTCCCATCACCAAGTCACTCTTTATTTACATATAACCATTCCTTGACTCTAGTACTGCCTCATTCAGAGTCAGCTATCAGAGTGGCAGTATCTCTGACACTTACCTTTTTATCTGTCAGCCAGGGCTCCCTGATTGGACCAGATTAACAGCCCCAATTGGGGAACTCATATTCTATGAGGTCTGTCTGGCTGAGCTTGTTACAACCATTAGAGTTACCATCACTGAACCCCTCACTATCAACATCCTGGGAGTTACAATTGGCCAGAAAAAAATGAACTTACCACATAAACACAGTGGCTACAACAGCAAGTCAGAGGCTACGAATACTGTGATGAGTAACTCACCTCCTGACTCCTCAGAGACTGGCCACCATCTACAAGGTACAAGTCCACTTGCCTGGATGGTGCAGCTCACGAAGCTTGACACCAACCAAGATAAAGCACCCGATTAATTGGCACATCTATAAGCATCCACTCCCTCCACCACCTACACTCAGTCGCAGCAGTGTGTACTATCTGCAAGACACACTGCAAAAATTCACCAAAGATCCTTAGACAGCACCTTCCAAACCCACTTCCATCTAGAAGGAGAAGGGCAGCAGATGGGAACACCACCTCTGCAAGTTCCCCTCCAAGCCACTCACCATCCTGACATGGAAATATATCACTGTTTCTTAAGTGTCGCTGGATCAAAATCCCAGAATTCCTTCCTTAATGGCATTGGGGATCTACCTACAGTACATGGACAGCAGCAGTTCAAGAAGCTACTTTCACACCACCTTCTCAAGAGCAATCCCAATGAGCAATAAATGCCGGCCCAGCTAGCAAAATGAGCATCCTACAAGCAAATTTTAAAAATCCCAGTTAGTTGCATTATTTGATTCCAACCAGCCAAAACCAAGCAGACAATGCAAACACAAGAGAGACTTTCTTAATGCTCAGATTCTAAAGGAAACTTTCTCTTTCTCTCCTTCCCTCTCATCACCATTGCCCTCTCCTCATCCCTCCCTCAAACATGAAGAATGCTAACTTGAGTGATGTGCCTGAGCAACTGGTACACAGAATGAGTCCTCACTCGTCAGACAACAAAGAAAAAAACAGGCCAGCGAACAAATCCCTCACTGTTACATAATTATTGTCTCCATATTTAATATCTCCGCTAAAATCCATTTTCACTATGGATGGAATTAATGGGTTTCTATTGACTCATGCTTCTATGACCACAAGATTACTGAAAAACAAGAGGAACAGATAGATAACTGTACCTGTTCAAACTAATTCTAAGCCATTCTCCTGCTTCGAGTTAGGGGTGATTTCATTCAAAAAGATGAAGGAATGGCACTGGTCAGCAAAGAATGGACTATTTCTAGTGATTTGAGTGATTTAGGAAAAGAACAGTAAGGCGTTCGACAAGGTTCCCCATGGGAGACTGATTAGCAAGGTTAGATCTCATGGAATACAGGGAGAACTAGCCATTTGGATACAGAACTGGCTCAAAGGTAGAAGACAGAGGATGGTGGTGGAGGGTTGTTTTTCAGGCTGGAGGCCTCTGACCGGTGGAGTGCCACAAGGATCGGTGCTGGGTCCTCTACATTTTTGTCATTTACATAAATGATTTGGATGCGTGCATAAGAGGTACAGTTAGTAAGTTTGCAGATGACATCAAAATTGGAGATGTAGTGGACAGTGAAGAGGGTTCCCTCAGATTACAATAGAATCTTGACCAGATGGGCCAATGGGCTGAGAAGTGGCAGATGGAGTTTAATTTAGATAAATGCGAGGTGCTGCATTTTGGGAAAGCAAATCTTAGCAGGACTTATACACTTAATGGTAAGGTCCTAGGGAGTGTTGCCGAACAAAGGGACCTTGGAGTGCAAGTTCATAGCTCCTTGAAAGTGGAGTCGCAGGTAGATAGGATAGTGAAGAAAGTGTTTGGTATGCTTTCCTTTATTGGTCAGAGTATTGAGTACATGAGTTGGAGGTCATGTTGCAACTGTACAGGGCATTGGTTAGGCCACTGTTGGAATATTGCATGCAATTTTGGTCTCCTTCCTATCGGAAAGATGTTGTGAAACTTGAAAGCGTTCAGAAAAGATTTACAAGGTGGTTGCCAGGGTTGAAGGACTTGAGCTATAGGCTGAGGCTGAACAGGCTGGGGCTGTTTTCCCTGCAGCATTGGAGGCTGAGGGGTGATCTTATAGAGGTTTACAAAATTATGAGGGGCATGGATAGGGTAAATAGGCAAAGTCTTTTCTCTGAGGTTGGGGAGTCCAGACCTAAAGGGCATAGGTTTAGGGTGAGAGGGGAAAGATATAAAAGAGACCTACGGGGCAATGTTTTCACACAGATGTGGTATGGGCATGGAATGAGCTGCCATAGGAAGTGGTGGAGGCTGGTACAATTGCAACATTTAAGAGGAATTTGGATGGGTATATGAAATGGAAGGGTTTGGAGAGAATGTGGGCCGGGTGCTGACAGGTGGGAGTAGATTGGTTTGGGATACCTGGTCGGCATGGACGGGTTGGACCGAAGGGTCTGTTTCCATGCTGTACATCTCTTTGACTCTAGATCAGGATAAACCATTTTACACAAAGAGTTATGAAAACTGTGGAATGAGTGAGTGCATCAGTGATTGCAGCAGAGATCATGTCAACATTTCAAAACAGATTCGCTGGATCATCATAGGAAAAGGGACCAACAAATTCAGTAACGGAGTGTGTACAAGATATTGGAACTATCACTCATGCAGAAAATGTAAACTATCACAGCCTGTGTGGCCCATCTCAGTGTGGAGTTTTTATTTAATTCTGCATGCGTAATTTTCCATTCACTTAAGTAGTGTGAACAGTTGTGAAGAAGTTAGGAAAATACAATAAAAATGGAAACATTCTATTTTTGATACCAAGAACAAGGAAAGTCTGATTATCCCATGAGGTTTAATTGACAAGTTCTAAATCCTACTAATGAGCAGTGACTACCTTATTTTCATACATTTGCATCTCTTTATCAGCCCAATGTTTTATTTCTATACAGCTTCCAGTTCTCTGAGAAAATAAATGGCACCAAATCCGATTACAGAAGTCAGAGTGCTAATCTGGCAGCAGCAATTTGCACATCGATCTCCAGACCTTCAGACAAGACTATCTTCACCACAGATGCCTGCATGCTCCATGGACACTGGCCTTTTCCACACAAGTCAGCATTGCACTCACACCTGCTTTCATGCTAACTCACACACCACTTCAGCCCATCACTTTGGAGCTGAGGAACAATTATGACTTGCATGCTTCTACCAGTTCACTTTGACACAAGGGCATTCACATCTCATGCATCTATACATGATGTATCTTCTGACTCTTAGTTTACTTTGTTAGCACTAACTCACTTTGCACTTACTGGGAAGCTCCCAGCCCCCAGACTCTGTGCCTTGCCTTGCCTTGCCTTGCTTTATTATTGCAGAAGGAGGGGCAAACAGCCTGTCACAGTTTGGAAGATTGAACAGCCAAGGGGGTGGACGTATTGCTGTACGGTACAGAGTTAAGTTGGACCTACAACAAGGCCAGCAGCCCACACAGAAAATGCATCAAGCAAATAGTTTAACTCCCTCCCAACCCCTTATCGATAGTACAGCCATCTCTGGTAAGCCTATCCTGTGTATCACTAAGGGAGGGTAACTGTACTGTCTAGGAATTTATGAGGTATAAGACAATAGCTGTAGGGATAGAGACTTTTTGATTTGCTTTGATTTATTCTTGTCACATGTACGTAGGTACAGTGAAAGGTTTGTGTGTGTAGAGCATAGGCAGATCATACTATACAAAATACATTTGGGGAATAGAACAGAGCGAGGAATACAATGAGCATAGACAAGGAGCATAAACAGAGAGATCAATAGGCCTTGACTTGTACTTATTCTGTTGTTTCTCAGTTAATCCTTCCTTCCAAAAAAACCCCTTTTTAATCATGAGTGAATTGATCCACCAATTCCCTGTGATGTCACTGTTTGCTTCCCCCAGTCAGCAGTTCCTGAAGTCATATTAAACTATCCCTCTACTCTCTCAATATATCCTCTTAATTCATCGTCTCTTGCTGCTGCATTGCAGGTGAAGTGATCTACTCTGTTCCCCTTTATTTATTTTGCTTGTTGCAAAGAATTCAAATACATTTGTTAGCCATGGACCTATGGTACATGTGACAATAATAAATCAAATCAAATCAAAAAGTCTCTATCCCTACAGCTATTGTCTTATACCTCATAAATTCCTAGACAGTACAGTTACCCTCCCTTAGTGGCATGGGCGGCATGGTGGCACAGTAGTTAGCACTGCTGCCTCACAGCGCTAGAGACCCGGGTTCAATTCCCACCTCAGTTCACGCAGAGTGTGGTACGTGTATGGAATGAGCTGCCAGAGGATGTGGTGGAGGCTGGTACAATTGCAACATTTGGATGGGTATATGAATGGGGGGGTTTGGAGGGATGTGGGCCGGCTGCTGGCAGGTGGGACTGGATTGGGTTGGGATATCTGGTCGGCATGGATGGGTTGGACCGAAGGGTCTGTTTCCATGCTGTACATCTCTATGACTCTATGACTCAGGCAACTCTCTGTGTGGAGTTTGCACATTCTCCCCGTGTCTGTGTGGGTTTCCTCCGGGTGCTCCGGTTTCCTCCCACAATCCAAAAATGTGCAGGTTAGGTGAATTGGCCATAATAAATTGCCCGTAGTGTTAGGTGAAGGGGTAAATGTAGGGGAATGGGTCTGGGTGGGTCGCACTTTGGCGGGTCGATGTGGACTTGTTGGGCCAAAGAGCCTGTTTCCACACTGTAAGTAATCTAATCTAATCATGATTTCCCCCTCATGAAGCCATGCTGACTCTGTTTAATCATATTAAGCATTTCTAAAGCTGTGGCTGTGGAAAATGTTAGTCTGTTATAAAGGATCTAACAGCAGTGGATGCAATAGATTTGAATTTTCTGAAGATGCTTGATAAGGTATCATACATGAGGCTACCTACTAAGATAAGAGTCCAAGGGGGCAGTGTATTAGTGTGAATAGAGGACTGGGTAACTAATAAAAGATAGAGAGTTTGGATAAAGGGGGCATTTTCAGGATCAGGGATCAGGACCGGAGTCACAATGATTTACAACATACATTAATGATTTGGATGAGGAATGTGAATGTGCCATAACCAAATTTGCAGATGACACAAGTTCCTTTGATATGATTCTGTGATTGTGATTAGTGTATGGAAAAGCTCTCCCAGTTTTGACACACAATAATAGTAAGAAGGGCATGCACGATTGTTAAAAATCACACAACACCAGGTTATAGTCCAACAGGGTTAATTGGAAGCACACTAGCTTTCGGAGCACCACTCCTACATCATGTGATTGTCCAAAATCCAATTAAACCTGTTGGACTATAACCTGGTGTTGTGTGATTTTTAACTTTGTACACCCCAGTCCAACCCCGGCATCTCCAAATCCTGCAGGATTGTAGTTGCTTCTGGTGCCCAGGGGATGTGGGATCTGTCTAGTTTCATCCCTTACACTGGTGTCTTCGTGAGTCAACCTCATTAATCTGTTTACTTAACTACATTACTGAAATCAACCAGAAGATTTTTTTTATTTAAAGCAATAACTTGAGATATTAATTAGCTGTGTTTTTCATTAAATTCAAATTAGACCATAATATATAAGGCACAGGAGCAGAAATTAGGCCACTCAGCCCATTGAGTCTGCTCCATATTCAATCATGGCTGGTAAGTTTCTCAACCCCATTCTCCTGCTTTCTCCCTGTAACCTTTGATCCCCTTGACAAACAAGAATCTATCTATCTCTGTCTCAAATGTACTCACTGACCTGGCCTCCACAGCCTTCTGTGGCAATTAATTCCATAGATTCACCCTTCTCTGGCTGAAGAAATTTCTCCTCATCTTCATTCTAAAGGGCCTTCCCTTTACTCTAAGGCTGTTCCCTCGAGTTCTAGTCTCTCCTGTTAATGGAAACATATTCCTAATGTCCACTTTGTCCAGGCCATTCAGTATTCTGTATGTTTCAACTAGATCCCCAACCACTCCCCATCCTTCTAAACTCCACTGAGAACAGACCCAGAATCCTCAAACATTCCTCACATGTTAAGCCTTTCATTCCTGGGATCATCCTCATGAATCTCCTATGGACCCTCTCCAGAGCCAGTACATCTTTCTAGAGGTATGCTGCCTAAAATTGCTCACAATATTCTAAATGTGGTCTGACCAGAGCCATATAAAGCCTCACAAGTACATTTCTGCTTTTATATTCTCGTCCTCCATATGTGCCTTCAGCATGGGGTCCTGGATTAATAGTCCACTAATGTTGCCTTTATGCCAGCACCTCCCCAACATTTCACATAGTAAATGTGAAATTTGACTGAATTTAATTTGAATTATTACTGTCATATGTACTTAGTAAAAAGTTTTGTTTTACTTGCAATACAGGCAGGACATGCTATTAGGGTAATAGAACAAAGCGATTTAATGTTACAGCTGCAGAGGAAGTGCACAACGAGCGAGATCATCGTTAAATTTGAAATTTGAGAGGTCCATTCAGAAGTCTAATTCAACAGGGAAGAAGCTGTTCTTGAATCTGTTGGTACATGTGTTTAAACTTTTGTATTCTGCCCAAGATGGTGAAAACACTTGGTAGCACAAGGAACTGGAACGGTCTCAAAGCCATTGACAACCACGTTAACAATTCTCACACATTGCTCAGCTTCTTCCACATAAGAGAAATCTGCAATTAATGTTGAGTTTGGATTTCACATCACTGTGATATTGAGCAAATTGGATTTTCTGTATGTACTCACAAATTTAACTTACAAAGACTGAAAAAAACAAGTCGTTTTTAAATTACTCTTTCATCCAAGTGTTGCTTATATTGGGATAATAAAGCAACCAGTTAAAACTGAGGGTATGAGAACATTGTGAAATGAAAAAATAGTTGGAACAAGTGTTAGATAGTAACTTCAGGAAGAGGTGGAGAAGCTCAGTAGATCTGGAAGCATCTGTGGAGACAGAAACAAAGTTAAACTTCCGAGTCCAGTATGACCCTTCTCCAGAATCTTTTCATTTCAGATTTCCAGCATCTGCAGTTTTTTGTTTTTATTAAATAACAATACCATTTGCTTTCAATTTCAGGGGGGAGAGGGAATGTGTGTAAGAAACTGGGTGCTCCTTCAATTAGAAAATAAGCTGTGGGAGAGAAAGGGAAGTGTATGCTAAAATAATCACCTTGAACAGAGTGGACTGATTGGACTCATACTAATGTTCGTACATAAAGGAGACACTGAGGGATGTAGACATGCGTCAGGTTCATTATGAATATGTGCTACTTTTACATTTCAAAGATCATAGAATATTTATAAAAATGAAGGAAAGCATTCCAACACATTCCAGGGATGGCAGGACTGATGTACATAGAAACATAGAAAATAGGAGCTGGAGGAGGCCATTCGGCCCTTCGAGTCTGGACTGCCATTCATCACCTCATGGCTGATCATCTAACTCAATAGCCTAATCCTGCTTTCTCCCATTTAGTTCCATTCACCCCACGTGCAATAGCGAGCGCCTCTTGAATACATTCAAGGATTTGGCATCAACTCCTTCCAGTGGTAATGAATTCCAAAGCTTCACCACTCTTTGGGTGAAGAAATGTCTCCTCATCTGCACCCTAAATAGTTGACTCCGAATCCTCAGACTGTGACCCCTGGTACTGCACACATCCACCATCAGGAACATCCTCCCTGCATCTACCCTGTCTAGTTATATTAGACTTTTCAAACTCTCTATGAGATCCCCCCTCAGTTGTCTGAGCTCCAGCAAAAACAATCCTAACCTAATCAATATCTCCTTATCCATCAGTCCCGCCATCCCCAGAATCAGCCTGGTAAAGCTCCACTGCACTCCCTCGAAAGCAAGAATACCCATCCTCAGAAAAGGAGACCAAAACTGTTCAAAATATTCGAGGAGTGGCCTCACCAAGCCCCTGTATATTTGCAACAACACATCCTTGCTCCTAGACTCGAAACCTCTCGCAATGAAGGCCAACATACCATTTTTTTTCTTTACCGCCTGATGCACCTGTATGTTTACCTTCAGCGACTGGTGCACAAGAACAAAGACCAAAGAACCTTCCAACACAGGAACAGGCCCTTCGGCCCTCCAAGCCTGCACCGATCCAGATCCTCTACCTAAACCTATTGCCTATTTCCTAAGGGTATGTATCCCTCTGCTCCCTGCCCATTCATGTATCTGTCCAGATACACCTTAAATGATGCAACCGTTCCTGCCTCGATCACTTTCGCTGGCAACCCGTTCCAGGCACCCACCACCTCTGCATGAAAAACTTTTCCTGTGTATCTCCCCTAAACTTTTCCCCTCTCACATTAAACTTGTGACCCCTACTAATTGAGTCCTCCGCTCTGGGAAAAAGTTTCTTGCTATCCACCCTGTCTACACCTCTCATGATTTTGTAGGCCTCAATCAAGTCCCTCCTCAACCTGCTTCTTTCCAATGACAATTATCCTAATCTACTCAACCTCTCCTCACAGCTAGCACCCTCCATACCAGGCAACATCCTGGTGAACCACCTCTGTACCCTCTCCAAAGCACCCATATCTTTTGCTGGAAATGTGTTGCTGGAAAAGCGCAGCAGGTCAGGAAGCATCCAGGGAACAGGAGAATCGACGTTTCGGGCATAAGCCCTTCTTCAGGAATGAGGAAAGTTTGTCCAGCAGGCTAAGATAAAAGGTAGGGAGGAGGGACTTGGGGGAGGGGCGTCGGAAATGTGATAGGTGGAAAGAGGTCAAGGTGAGGGTGATAGGTCAGACTGGGGTGAGGGCGGAGAGGTCGGGAAGAAGATTGCAGGTTAGGAAGGCGGTGCTGAATTCGATGGATTTGACTGAGACAGGGTGGGGGGAGGGGAAATGAGGAAACTGGTGAAATCCGAGTTCATCCCTTGTGGTTGGAGGGTTCCTAGCCGGAAGATGAGGCGTTCTTCCTCCAACCGTCGTTTTGTTGTGGTCTGACGATGGAGGAGTCCAAAGACCTGCATATCCTTGGTGGAGTGGGAGGGGGAGTTGAAATGTTGAGCCACAGGGTGGTTGGGTTGGTTGGTCCGGGTGTCCCAGAGGTGTTCTCCAAAACGCTCCGCAAGTAGCCGGCCTGTCTCCCCAATATAGAGGAGGCCACATCGGGTGCAGAGGATGCAATAGATGATGTGTGTGGAGGTGCAGGTGAATCTGTGGCGGATATGGAAGTTTCCTTTGGGGCCTTGGAGGGAGGTGAGGGGGGAGGTGTGGGCGCAAGTCTTGCACCTCCTGCGGTTGCAGGGGAAGGTGCCGGGAGTGGAGGTTGGGTTGGTGGGGGGTGTGGATCTGACGAGGGAGTCACGGAGGGAGTGGTCTTTACGGAATGCTGATAGGGGAGGGGAGGGAAATATATCCTTGGTGGAGGGGTCCGTTTGGAGGTAGCGGAAATGACGGCGGATGATGCGCTGTACATGGAGATTGGTGGGGTGGTAGGTGAGGACCAGTGGGGTTCTGTTCTGGTGGCGGTTGGAGGGGCGGGGCTCAAGGGCGGAGGAGCGGGAAGTGGAAGAGATGCGGTGGAGGGCATCGTCGACCACGTCGGGGGGGGAATTGCGGTCCTTGAAGAAGGAGGCCATCTGGGTTGTGCGTTTTTGGAACTGGTCCTCCTGGGAGCAGATGCGGCGGAGTCGAAGGAATTGGGAGAATGGGATGGCGTTTTTACAGGGGGCAGGATGGGAGGAGGTGTAGTCCAGGTAGCTGTGGGAGTCGGTCGGTTTGTAATAGATGTCCGTGTTGATTCGGTCGCCTGAGATAGAAATAGAAAGGTCGAGGAAGGGGAGGGAGGAATCTGAGACTGTCCAGGTGAATTTGAGGTCGGGGTGGAAGGTGTTGGTGAAGTGGATGAACTGTTCAACCTCCTCGTGGGAGCACGAGGCGGCGCCGATACAGTCATCGATGTAGCGGAGGAAAAGGTGGGGGGTGGGGCCAGTGTAGTTGCGGAAGATGGATTGTTCCATATATCCTACGAAGAGGCAGGCATAGCTGGGGCCCATGCGGGTGCCCATGGCTACTCCTTTCGTTTGGAGGAAGTGGGAGGATTGGAAAGAGAAGTTGTTCAGGGTGAGGTCCAGTCCGGGAGCGTAGGGGAATGAAGGTGAGGCCTCTGCTGAGGACTGATCTTTCATCCTCAGAGAGGGGTAGGTCTGGAGGGATAGTGAAAACACGGCAGGGCTGGGAGCTAGGACCTGGTGTGGGGCTGGAGGTGGGTGAAGAGGTATTCGAATGAAGAGGTATTCGAAATACTGCAGAGTGTGAAAATAGACAAATCCCCTGGGCCAGATGGGATCTATCCTAGGATCCTCTGGAAGTAAGGGAAGAGATTGCCAAGCCTTTGGCATTGATCTTCAAATCATCATTGTCTATAGGAATAGTGCCCGAGGACTGGTCCTCACTTTGAACAACTTCTCTTTCCAATCCTCCCACTTCCTCCAAACAAAAGGAGTAGCCATGGGCACCCGCATGGGCCCCAGAGGAGGAAGTGCTGGATGTCTTGAAATGGTTAAAGGTGGATAAATCCCCAGGACCTGATCAGGTGCACCCGAGACCTCTGTGGGAAGCTAGAGAAGTGATTGCTGGGCCTTTTGCTGAGATATTTGTATCATCGATAGTCACAGGTGAGGTGCCGGAAGACTGGAGATTGGCAAACGTGGTGCCACTGTTTAAGAAGGGTGGTAAAGACAAGCCAGGGAACTATAGACCGGTGAGCCTGACCTCAGTGGTGGGCAAGTTGTTGGAGGGAATCCTGAGGGAAAGGAAGTACATGTAATTGGAAAGGCAAGGACTGATTCAGGATAGTCAACATTGCTTTGTGGGTGGGAAATCATGTCTCACAAACTTGATTGCATTTTCTGAAGAAGTAACAAAGAAGATTGATGAGGGCAGAGCAGTTGATGTGATCTATATGGACTTCAGTAAGGCATTCAACAAGGTTCCCCATGGGAGACTGATTAGCAAGGTTAGATCTCATGGAAAACAGGGAGAAGTAGCCATTTGCATACAGAACTGGCTCAAAGGTGGAAGTCAGAGGGTGGTGGTGGAGGGTTGTTTTTCAGACTGGAGGCCTGTGACCAGTGGAGTGCCACAAGGATCGGTGCTGGGCCCTCTATGTTTTGTCATTTACATAACTGATTTGGATGCGAGCATAACGGGTACAGTTAGTAAGTTTGCAGATGACACCAAAATTGGAGGTGTAGTGGACAGCGAAGAGGGTTACCTCAGATTACAACAGGTTCTGGACCAGGTGGGCCAATGGGCTGAGAAGTGGCAGATGGAGTTTAATTCAGATAAATGTGAGGTGCTGCATTTTGGGAAAGCAAATCTTAGCAGGACTTATACACTTAATAGTAAGGTCCTAGGGAGTGTTGCTGAACAAAGAGACCTTGGAGTGCAGGTTCATAGCTCCTTGAAAATGGAGTCGCAGGTAGATAGGATAGTGAAGAAGGCGTTTGGTATGCTTTCCTTTATTGGTCAGAGTATTGAGTACAGGAGTTGGGAGGTCATGTTGCGGCTGTACAGGACATTGGTTAGGCCACTGTTGGAATATTGCATGCAATTCTGGTCTCCTTCCTATCCGAACGATGTTGTGAAACTTGAAAGGATTCAGAAAAGATTTACAAGGATGTTGCCAGGGTTGGAGGATCTGAGCTACAGAGAGAGGCTGAACAGGCTGGGGCTGTTTTCCCTGGAGTGTCGGAGGCTGAGGGGTGACCTTATAGAGATTTATAAAATAATGAGGGGCATGGATAGGATAAATAGACAAAGTCTTTTCCCTGGGGTCGTGGAGTCCAGAATTAGAGAGCATAGGTTTAGGGTGAGAGGGGAAAGATATAAAAGAGACCTAAGGGGCAACGTTTTCACACAGAGGATGGTACGTGTATGGAATGAGCTGCCAGAGGATGTGGTGGAGGCTCGTATAACTGCCACATTTAAGAGGCATTTGGATGGGTATATGAATCGGAAGGGTTTGAAGGGATATGGGCCGGGTGCTGGCAGGTGGGACTGATTGGGTTGGAATATCTGGTCGGCATGGACAAGTTGGACCAAGGGGTCTGTTTCCATGCTGTACATCTCTATGACTCTATATATTGCGAATAGCTGGGGTCCAGTACTGACCCCTGTGGCACCCATTAGTTACTGCCTGCCAATCTGAGAAGGATCCATTAATTGCTACTCTTTGTTTCCTGTCTGCCAACCAGTTTTCTATCCATCTCAAAACACGTTCCCTAATACCATGAGCTTTAATCTTGCATAATAATCTCTTTTGCAAGACTTGTCAAACGCTTTCTGAAATTCCAAATGTACTACATCAACTGGTTTCCTCCTTTGTAAACTCTACTCGTTACATCTTCATAGAATGCCAACAGACTTGTCAAGCATGGCCCCTTCATAAATCCATGCTGGCTCTGTCTGATCCTGCCACTGCTTTCTAAATGCTCTGCTATACAGTAAATGGCAGGACCCTTAGGAGCACTGATATACAGAGGGAATCTTGGGGTGCACGTCTATAACTTCCTGAAAGTAGCAACTCAGATGGTTAAGGTGGTAAAGAAGGCATATGGCATCTTGTCTTCATCAGTTGGGGTAGTGAGTATAAAAGTTAACAAGTCATGTTGCAGCTTGTGTAAAGCTTTTTTTAGGCCAATTTTGGAGTATTGTGCACAATTCTGGTCACCCCACTATAGGATGATGTAGAGACTTTGGAGAGGGTGCTAAAAAGGTTTACTAGTACATTTCCCCTTCTGAAGTGCATTAGCTATAAGGAGAAGTTGGAGAAACTCGGATTCCTTTTACAAGAGCATTGGAGACTGAGGGGCAACCTGACAGAAGTATATAAAATTATGACAGGCATGGATAGGGTGGATAGTTATAATCTTTTTCTCAGTATGGAAATGTCAAATACAAGGGGGTATCAATTTAAAGTGAGAGAGGGAAAGTTTAAAAGAGATGAGCAAGTTAGGTTTTTTTTTACAGAGTGTAGTCGTTATCTGAAATATGCTCCGGGGAGGTGGCAGAAGCAGAGAAGACAGCAATGTTTAAGAGGCATTCAGACAGACACATGAACAGGCAGATAGTGAAGGGATACTCAACACTGGAGCACCCCCCAAGGATGTAACCACAGCCCCCTACTTTACTCCCTGTACATCCATGACTGTGCCCTTGCTTTTACCTAGTTGATTTTAACCCTACTGCGAATCCTCTTGCAAGGATGCCTGCTTGAAGACATTTTCCTTCTCTCTCTACAAGAATCTCACTGAGTCTCTCTCTCACTGCAAACCACAGGTCATCTCCTCTGCCCTGAAGCTCTTCAACCATGTCCTGAAACAGACTCGCTATCACAGCCACATTTGCTTACTCGATACTACTTTCTCCCCACCCCCCTCTCATTTATCTCTCCACTCTGCAGGCGCCCTGCCTCTATCCCTGATGAAGGACCTTTGCCTGAAACGTAGATTTTCCTGCTCCTCGGATGCTGCCTGACCTGCTGTGCTTTTCCAGCACCAGTCTAATCTAGATCCATGACTGTGTTCCCAAATTCCAAACAAACATTACCTATAGGCTCCCTGACGACACCACTATCGTGGGACTGATATCTAATAATAACCAGTCAAAATACAGAAGAGAGCTAGTTTGCTTGGTGTTGTGGCGCAATGAGAACAACCTCTCTCACAACGTAGGCAAAATGAAAGAACTGATCATCGACTTCAGAAAGAAAGGAGGACAACACGCTCCCATCTACATCAACGGAACTGAGGTTGAGAGGGTGGAGAGTGTGAAGTTTCTTGGAGTGATGATAACCGACAACCTGTCTTGGACTTCCCACGTAGAGGCAACGGTCAAGATGACACAACAACACCGCTACTTCCTCAGGCGGCTCAGGAAATTCCTAAAGGACCCTCACTAACTTTTACTGATGCACCACTGAAAGCATACTGTCCAGGCGCATAATGGCCTGCTCTGGCAATTGCTCTGCCCAGAACCATAAGAAACTACAGAAAGTGGTGTGCACAGCCTAGACCATCACAGAAGCCAATCTTCCACCCATGGATTCCGTTTACACAGTTCAATGCTGTGGATAGGCTGCGAACATCATCAAAAACCCATCACACCCAGGTAATGATCTTCTACAGCTTCTTCCATCAGACAAAAGATACAGAAGCCTGAACATATGCACCAGCAGGTTCAGGAACAGCCTCTTCCCAGCCAGTTAGGAGCCAGTATTTGTTGCCTTTCCCTAGCTTGCTAAGTCCAATTCAGAGGGTAGTCAAGGTATAACCACACTGCTGTTAGTCTGGAGGCCAGACTGCATATTGATAGCAGATTTCCAGAAAGATATGAGTGGGTATATGAGAGGGGTTTATCAATGAGAATTTCTCCAAATGAAACTAGTTTTCAATTCCAGATATTTTTCATTACTAGTTAATTACATTCCCTCTGGTGCCATGGTGGAATTTGAACTCATGCCTATGCACATAGAATGGGGGAAGTGATGGCTTAGTGGTGTTATCATTGCACTCTTAATCCAGAGACCCAGCAAATGTTCTGGGGATTGGGGTTCAAATCCCACCATAGCAGATGGTGTAATTTGAATTCAATTTAAAAAATGGAATTAAGAGTCTAAGTATAATAGTGAATCCATTGACAATTGCAGGGGGAAAACCCATCTGGTTCACTAATGCCCTTAGGGAAAGAACTGCCATCCTTACCTGGAGTTGGCCTACTTGTGATTCTAGACCTACAACAATGTGGTTGAGTTTCAACTGCATTCTGGGCAATAAAGGCTGGCCTAACCAGAGACACCTTCATTCTGTGAATGAATAAAAAAGAACATTAGTAACTGCCTCTGGATTGCTGTATTACTCCTGTTCTACCAGCACCTTCTAAGCTGTTGCCGTTAACTCTAATTTCACTGCCACTCAGCCATACTGCCACCATCCCTTTTATTCAATGGGCTGAGGATTAGCTGACAAGCCTGTTCAATGGAACTTCATCAAACTCTTTTGAAAGTCCCTGTGCATCATAGAATGTGTATTTCAGAATGATTACTTTCTTTGAAATCTCTAATCATTTTCCCAGTGTGTTACTGGGTGACAAGTACCTAAAGACTCATATTACTAGCTTCTGCTGAGTAACTGTGACTCAGCCAGGGCAGAGATGGCACATTGCAATTAGTCTCAGGGCCACCAGACTAGGGAATGAGAAAAATAGCCAGGTTCCCAAAATAACTCTACAGAGGCCGGTATTCCCATCATCAAGTCACCGTTAATTCACACATGAACAGTCCTTGACTATACTATCTCATACAGAGTCAGCTACCAAGGCGTCAGTATCTCTGACACTCCCTTCTTTTATCTATCAGCCAGGGCTCCCTGATTGGACCAGATTAGCAGGCTCAATCAGGGAACTCATATTCAATCCTAACCAGCTGGCTGATCTCATTACAATCATGACAGCTCCAGCCTTGACCATCATGTGTGGAACATTATATTATAGAATCAGCCTGTTTAAAACAGACAGTTCCAGAATGGCATCTCAGCAAGCTGAGTCACATTCAAACCCACTGCAGTCAATTCGTGTTGCAAACTCGGAATAAAAATGATGGCAGAGATCCAGAAACCTTGGAATGTCAAAACAATAAGATTTGCAAGATGGGAGGCCGGAGCAGCTCCAGACTCTGATTAAAAAATAAACATGCTAAATACACCAAGAGTCTAAGATTTCGGTTCTACTTGAACAGCTTTTACTGGAATAAGTACATGTTTAAAACCAGGCAGTTCAGAACTCACCGTGTTAACTGGCAAACAGTTGCTTTCTATGTTAAAGCAATACAACTGATGAGTTCTCAAGATAAGCATAAGGAAGAGATTTTCTGCTTTAAGGACATGTAGATGTCAGATAAAATATTATTGCTTCCATGGCATACTCAAAAACAATAAGCATATGACTAAGTCTTCTTTGACATCATGTGGATTCAATCAAGTTGGCTGAAGACTGGTATTTGTGATGCTGGGACCACTGGAAGAGGCTGAAATGGATTATCCATTCAGCATTTCTGAATGAAGAGTACTGTGAGTGCTTCAGCCTTATCTTTTTCACTGCTGTGTTAGGGTCCTCCAACATTGAGGATGTGGTTATTTGTAGAGCCTCCTCCTCAAGTGAGTTGTTTAACTGTCCATTACCATTCTCTACTGGATTTCGCAGGACTGCAGACCTTATATCTAATCCATTGATTATGGGATTCCTTAGCTTTATCTATCACTTGCTGGTTACACAGCACCTAAGTAGTCTTATTTAGAAGCTTCATCAGATTGACACCTCACTTTCGGGTATGCCTGGTGTGCTCCTGGTATACTCAACTGTAATCTTCACTGAACCAGATTTGATCCCTGGCTCGATGCTAATGGTTGAAGGGGGGATATGCTGGGCCATGAGGTTACAGATTGTGCTGGAGTACAGTTCTGCTGCTGTTGGTGGCCCACGGTGCCTCATGGATGCCCAGTCTTGAGTTGCTAGATCAGTTTGAAGTCTGTTCCATTTAGCACAGTGATATTGCCACACATGATGGAGGGTATTTTCAATGCGATAGTAGAACTTTGTCTCCACACGAACTGTGTAGTGGTCACTTTTACCGATACTGTCATGGACAGATACATCTGCAGCTGGCAGATTGGTAAGGATGGGGTCAGGTATGTTTTTCCCTCTTGTTGGTTCCCTCCCACCTGCAACAGACTCAGTCTGGCAGCTCTGTCCTGTCAATCAGCTCGATCAGTATCAATGCTGCCGAGCCACGCGAAGTGGTGGACATTGAAATCCCCCACCCAGAGTACATTTTGTGTCCTTACTACCCTCAGCGCTTCCTCTAAGTGTTGTTCAACTTGGAGGATACTGATTCATCAGTCGAGGGAGGATGGTACATGGTAATCAGCAGGAGGTTTCCTTACCCATGTTTAACCTGATACCATGAGACATCATGGGATCCAGAGTCAATGTTGAGGATTCCCGCTGTGCCGCACCCGGCTCTCTGTCCTGCCAGTGGGACAGGACATATCCAGGGATGGTGATGGCAGTATCTGAGACATAGTCATACTTACGGAATCATACCTCACAGACTATGTCAGGCTGTTGCTCTCCCAATTTGGGCACTAGACGCCAGATGTTAGTGTGGAGGATTTTGCAGGATCAACAGAGCTGTTTACACATTCATAATATCTGATGTTGAGGTTGATGCCAGATGGTCCATCCGGTTTCACTTCTTTGTTGCAACTGATACAATCAAGTGGCTTACTAGGACATTTCAGGGGGCATGTGAGAGTCAACCACAATGCTGTAGGCTGGAGTCAAATATAGGCTAGACCAGGTTGGAATAACAGATTTGCTTCCCTGAAGGATATTAGCTAACCAGATAGGTCTTTCCAAGAATTGATAATGGTTTCATTATTATCATTAGATTCTTAATTGCAAATATTTGTTAAATTCAAAACTCACCATCTGCTGTGGCGGGATTTGGTGGGTTTAGTGATAATACTATTAGTCTAGTGAGTATTAATCCCTAGTTATCTAGGGATTATTAGTCTAGTGATAATACTATTAGTCTAGTGATTATTAATCTCTAGCTTTCTAGGGATTATTAGTCTAGTGATAAAACTATTAGGCTATCGTCACTCTCTGAAAAGACTATGGGCCCTAACAACATTCCAGCAATAGGACTGAAGATGTGTGCTCCAGAACTTGCCGCTCCCCGAGCCACGCTGTTCCAGTATATTTACAACACTGGCATCTACCCGACAATGTGCCCCGGTACGTCCTGATAAAAAGCAGGACAAATCCAACCCGGCCAATTACAGCCCCATCAGTCTCCTCTTGACCCTCAGTAAAGTGATGGAAGGGGTCAGTAACAGCGCTATCAAGCAGCACCCTCTCAGCAATAACCTGCTCAGTGACGCCCAGTTTGGGTCCTCCAGGGCCACCCAGCTCCTGACCTCACTCCAGTCTTGGGTCAAACATGGACAAAAGAGCTGAATTCCAGAGGGGAAGGGAGAGGGACAGCCCTTGACATCAAGGCTGCATTCGACCGCGTGTGGCATCAAGGAGCCCAGGCAAAACTGGAATCAATGGGTATTGGGGGCAAACTCTCCGCTAGTCATACCTGGCACATAGGAAGATGGTTGTAATTGTGAGAATGTGTATAGGGTATAAGCAGGTAGGGGAAGGGTTAAGTCCTGAGTTTTGTGAAACAAGAGGCTCAGCTGAGCATGACTCAGATCAGATAATAACTTGCAGTTAACAATGAGGCACTGGAGGCAAGGATAATGGGTTAACAAGGTGGAAAAGCAGTCATTATGTAGAGCCATTTAACAATATTGCAAGTATTCAGTATGTAAGGTCAGTTTAACAAGGTGAAAGGTATTCATATGAGAAGCCAGTTATTCATTGTGTAACAGCAGATGGCTTCATCTTTACTATTGACACTAGCTGATTGTAATCTGGATGCTCCTCCCCGTAAAATGACTACATAGTTCATTAAGAAACTGCTCAAAGGCAGAAGACTGAGGATGGTGGTGGAGGGTTGTTTTTCAGACTAGAGACCTGTGACCAGTGGAGTGCCACAAGGATTGGTGCTGGGTCCTCTACTTTTTGGCATTTACATAAATGATTTGGATGTGAGCATAAGAGGTACAGTTAGTAAGTTTGCAGATGACACCAAAATTGGAGGTGCAGTGGACAGAGAAGAGGGTTACCTCAGATTACAACAGGGTCTGGACCAGATGGGCCAATGGGCTGAGAAGTGACAGATGGAGTTTAATTCAGATAAATGCGAAGTGCTGCATTTTGGGAAAGCAAATCTTAGCAGGACTTATACA